>NC_069070.1:99703675-100303675 GCF_025698485.1 Gossypium arboreum | reverse complement strand
TGGGACGAATGAACCCACAATCTAACAACTCTTGAATCTGAGCCTTAAGTTCCATCAGTTCTTTCGATGCCATTCGATAAGGGGCTATAGACATTGGAGTTGTGCCTGGAAACAACTCAATCCCAAACTCCACCTCACGGCTCAGAGGTAATCCCGGTAGCTCCTCAGGAAACACATCTGGAACATCCCTCACTGTTCTGATGTCTTTACTTGAAGAGTCCTCAAAATCAGAAATACCAACGTAGGCCAAGAATGTCTCACACCCTTTCCGAACCAACTTTTTCGCTACCAAAGCTGAGATCACATTAGTCAGGTTGTCACGCCGTTCCCCAATCACAATTACCTCGTTGCCTTCATCGGTTCTCAACACAACCCTTTTTGTTGCATAATCCAGACTTACTCGGTGCTTAACCAACCAATCCATCCCCATTATCAAACCGAACTCTCCAAACGGAAGCTTCATCAGATCAGCGTAAAATATTGTCCCTTGAACCTTTAACAGAACGTCTCTATACATTTTACTAACTCGAATGGATAGCCCTAAATAACTCACAACAATCACCTCATTAGAAGTATCCTTGGCCGAAATCTCTAAAGTTTCAGACACAGTGATAGCTACATAAGAGTGTGTAGAGCCTATGTGTATCAGTGCAAGATAAGGTACATCAAAAATTAAGAACGTACTCGTAATGACGTCTAGAGCATCTCAGTCTTCATGGTAACTTGCAGCATAAACCAGTGCAGGCTACCTCGCCTCAGTCAGTCCAGCGCCTCTACCCGGTGCTGTTTGACCTCGGGCCATACCATTACCACCCCTGGCCTGAACTCGGCCCCTAGGAGGTTGTTGAACTACTCTTAGTGGCTGCGCAGTACTAGTACCCGTAGCCTGCATGTGATCAGTCTTCAATGGACAATCTCGAACATAGTGTTCAATCGACCCACACCTTAAGCATGCACCAGTAGTCCTCCAACACTCGCCCGGATCGTTTACCGTAATGTCCACAGAGTGCCACCCTAGAAGGTGTAACAGAAGGCCCAAATCTCACTGGCCCATCAGATTTTGCATTTTTCTTAGGCCTTGTCAGAGCAATCGAGGGCTCCATTTCCCTCTTATTCTTTCCTTTCTCTCAATTTTAGTGCTCAGCGCGCTTAACCTCCTCGATGATCTTCGCCTTCTCAACTAGAATAGAGATACATGCTCCCTCTGCGGAGCTATCAGAACTCGTAGACTATCCCTGAGACCATCCTCAAACTGGACACAGCACTCATACTTAGTCGCCATCATGCCTCACGCATAACGGCTCAACCTCAAGAACTCAACCTCATACTCAGCCATTGAACGGTCTCTCTGGATGAGATTAAGGAATTCACATCTCCTGGCATCAATGTAGCTGGCCCCCACATACTTACCCTAGAACGTAGACTTAAAATAGTCCCAGGTCAATCGGTCGGGCTGAGTGCCCTCCTTAACCGTGAGCCACCATTGGTACGCCTCATCATGAAGCAGAGATATAGCCCCCTTAAGCTTTTGCTCTACGGTAAAATCCAAGTTGTCCATAATTCTATCCATGGCCTCCATCCAGTACTCAGCCACATTAGGGGTAACTCCAGCAACACCCCTGAATAACTCAGCTCCATTGGACCGGAGTCGTTCTGTAACCGACCCTCGGCCCCCAGAACCAATATTGGGTCCAGCGACCCTCTCCAAAATCTGTAGCATGGCTTGGGACAGTGCATCGTTCCCAGCCACACGATCATAAGTCTAAACCCAAGCTCTGTCTCAGATGATACTGGCGTCTCTCTAGTATCCAGATTCGAAATAGTATCAGATACAAATGACTCAGCTCGAGCCCCTCTACGACCTCTATGCCGACCTCTAGTACCCCATCCATGAGTACTACGTGTGCTCATATTAAATTTCAAAATTTATCTGCATTAACAGTTTAATGCATTAGTTATAATTCCAATATTTATTAGTGGATATTTTATGTAGTACAGTATCAGAATATTCAGAGTTGATTATCGCGGGTAGTAGTCTCACTACAGTTTTCAGTCTACACTACGTAGAGTGTTTTCAGTGTAACATACTACCAAAGTAGTTTCAATATATTCTAATCATATTTTCAGACAATTTTAAATAGAGTTTTAGAGAACTTACAGGATCGGCACCGGAGATTCGGTGTACCACATAGTTATTTCAAAAATATTTTAAATTATTTATAAATAATTTCTTTAAAACCCAAATCCACATCTGAGTTTTGTAAACTGGCTCTGATACCACTAAATATAATACCCTAAACCCAACCTAGATGTTATGACCAAATCTGGTGATGCCACATGAGACTGATTTTGAAATCATATTGACCTTAAAATAGTTCCAATTATAAACTTGTACTTAGTCCGGGAAAACGCGTCCTAATCGATCTGATTTAAAACATTACTTTTATGCGAAAGCTTTTAAAAGCATTTTTGTATGTGTGGTAGTTTTGTAAAATATTCGATTCTATTGAAAACTCGAGTTTTCCTACCACTAGCAATAAAAACCATAAAGCATTTTAAAATCCCAAATTAAGTAAAAATCCGTAAATGCCTTAATTACATCAAATTTTCCCTTAATAATAATTAAATCATAAGTAAATAGAAAATAGTCCAAGTGGAAAACCGTGTGGCCACTGCTGAGTCCTCCGCTGCACCGACCAGTCAAATCTGGGGATTACCTACACAGATTAAACAGAAAAAGGGCGAGTTTTCGCAAACTCAGTGTGTACTCCCCACAGAAAACATGCAAACAGGCACATATCAGATCACAGAAATTAGTGTAGGCCTTATCCTACTCAGATGCAGAGTCAGATATGTATATCAGGGCCTTGGCCAATCTTAGATACAATATGCAGAACACAATAGATTAAACAAAGTCCTACCCATCAGCCTCTACACGCCAACTCTGTCCAACCCTACACACCATGTAGGGATAAAATCAACCCACCCATCCCTACATACCATACTGTACCGAATACGGCACATAATCAAATAATTGCAGCTGTGCTGCCAGATATCAAGCTTAGGAGCCTTTCAGAATACTTCGTCCATATACATTAACCCAACCCCGATGCAATGCAGTATACAATACATGGCATGCAAATATCCAATTAACAGATCATACATACAAATCGGTGAGCATGCTAAGAAATGTATAAAACATAGTCAAATCACGAAATCAGGAGGTCAAGTAACTCTCATCGACCCTACAATAGGTCTCAGTCGACTTGGGCGACCCAAGCAACATGCTAAGGCACGTATAAAACATAATCAAATCACGAAATCAGGGGGTCAAGTAACTCTCACCGACCCTACAATAGGTCCCAGTTAACTTGTGGATCACACGACCTGACCCAGAATTCCACATGCCCATGTAGTTCACTGTGTGGGCCCACAAACTTGTGTGGCCTACACGGCCCAATTGGTTAAGCCAGTATCTCACATACGACCTCACCGGCAATCACACGGCCGTGTCACCCATCCGTGTAATGCGCGCATGGCCTGGCTCGTCATTCACATGCCCGTGTACTGCCACACGGCCTACCACATGAGCAACTACACGCCCGTGTGGCGTCGACAGTTTTATTTTTCTGCTTTCACCGATTTTTATTTTCTGTATTTTCGGGTACACACCTGGTTCCGAATTGCTGCAGAACACTTCCAAGCCTTTAGAGACCTAAAATCAATATATTTCATGCTTTAAGAAATCCAAAAATGAGTCTAAAATGATTACTTGTAAATATGAAAAGTCGGCTTACCGCTATAGAACGAACACTACTCCGAATCAAATCGACGAAACACTAATACCAGCCTCACGAGTGACTCCTAAAGAGAAACTAAAAACCCCCATTAAACACTTAACCAGAGTAACACACGAGTTAGTGAACCGAAAACTTACCACACGCGTTGTAACATCCTGATTTTGGGTTTTTCGCGATTCTTGATATTTTAAGTAAGTTTCTAAAATTTGGTACGTGATTATAGAATTCATAATTTGGGTATGTAAATGGGCTTATGGAAGGCCCATGAGTTGGCCAAAACCCGGTAGAATTTTTAAATTTTGGACTTAGGAGTTAGGGGTTCTGGCTAGGTGCCCTTATATAAAGTTGTGGGTAACATGCATCACAAAAAGAGCTGTAGTAAAGTGGCAAAGGTGACGCCACTAAGTTCCTAAGAAGATGGCGTGTGGAGCATAAGGGAAGACCTGGGATCGATTCCCTGTGTTGGCAAATAAGAGTATTTATTTTTATGTGCAGGAAGGGTAAGTGTTCAAATAAGAGTATTTATTTTTATGTGCAGGAAGGGTAAGTGTTGGAACCTAAGGGGATTCTGTAAGAGGAGAGTTGGACCAAGTCAAATGCATAGATTAAGGAGGGATAAGGGGAGAGATTTTAGGGATTTGATATGGAGATAGAGTTGGCCGAATAAGGGAGATTGGAGGGGGGATTTTCGGCAGAGGGGTTTTAGTTAGGGATTTTCGGCACTTAGGTATTGGTGTGCCGTTTTCTCTCCCTTGAGGTTAGTCTTCTCCTCTCTTTTTCTTTTTGCAGCCGAACCTACCATCTCTTCTTCCATCTTTTATTCATTCTCTTTCTTTCAAACCAGCCCATTATTTCCCTTCATTCACCCATTATTTCTTTCCTTTATCTCTACTTCTGCCGAAATACTACAAAAGCTGAAATTAGTGAAGCTAGGGGGGGTGCCGATTCTTTGTGACCAGCAACCTTTTCTTTCCTTTTCAATTGTTGGCATTCAATTCCTTTACCTTTTAGGCATCCGGATTCAAGAGGAGAAAGACTGTGGTAAGTGCCCAAACTCTAAACGATTCCTAGAGTAATTGTTGGCCAAAAGCCGAAACCCTATAATTTAAGGAGATGGCTGAATATAGGTATAGGCTTTATGGGGTCTTCTTTTAATATTTTTGTGGTTTATTTAGTGGAGGGGCAACAAGGTGTAGTGTCGACTTGGAGTAGCTTGGATCACCGGAGTGGCTAGACCTAGTCATCAATCGCGGCAAGGTAAGATTCCTAAGGCCACTATAGATGGTGGCCGAATGTGTAAGTATTAATATTAGATGATTTTTGGTTTGGTTTAATTATGGGAAGCTGATTATTAACGATGGATTATACTAGAAATTGTGTAGGAGATCTCGTCGAGGAATATCGCCAAACAGGTGTGTAACGAACCCTCTTTCACGAGCTTAAAGCGATAAATGCCGAAAAGCGAAAATGCCAAAATTCTGGCATTTCGAGGACTCGTGAGCAAGCGAACGCTCATTAGTTAGTTAGATTCGTTGAGATGATGATCAGGAACATTGGAAATGGTAAGAACGTGATTTTTGGCATTCACGGTAAGTTGGGCCTCGAGGGGCTGAAAAATGGAAATCTGTTAAATTGCATGTTAAGACTGTTAATACTGTTATGGATATAGGCTAAATGGGCCTAGATGACAAAATCGGCTAAGTAGGGCCCATTAGGGTTTTAGGCCCAATAAGTCGGTTTAAGCTAAAAGTGGGCGAAGTTACTGTTTAAACAAATGAATAGTTAGTAACTGATGATGAACATGGAAAAATCCCTAATTTTTGGTAAAATTACGATATTACCCTTATAATATGAAAATGACTATTTTGCCCTTAAATAAAAATGACTATTATACCCTTAAGGTTTAAACGTAAATTTTAACACATGGGATTTTGATAAACATGGTATGTATGATATGCACATGACATATATGATATGTACATGATGTAATCATAAATGCATTGGGTTGGGTTTTTATATGAATGGAGGAAGTGAAAAAGGGCTTATGCCCCAGTTATTAAAGGGCTTATGCCCCAATTATTAAAGGGCTTATGCCCCAGTTATTAAAAGGGCTTTTGCCCCAGTTATTCAAAGAGGCTAGGCCTCTAGTTATATGATAAAGCAGCTATGCTGCCAGTGGAGAGTTATGGCGGGGTGGGTTGAGTTAATCCCCACATGGTGTGTTGGTTGGTACGGGTGGAGAGTAGCGGATGGTGGGTTGAGTAGTCTCCCCAAATGGGCTTGCATTCTTTCATTGACATTATATGTGATATTGAAATGGGCCTATGGGCCATACCGTTCTGATAAATGCTTCGCCCAAGAATATGAAATATGAAAAGGCTTGCCCAAGATTATGAAATATGAAATATGAAAAGGGCTATGGCCCAAGACATGTTGAGATTGGATTTGGGCTTAGCCCAACAGTGTTATTGTTTTGGGCTCGAAAGGGCTTGTTGCACACTGAGTTTCCAAACTCACCCCTTTTCTTAACCTTGCGGTGAGCCTTGATGTGGGGACTTGGGTAGGAGGGATTCAGAGTAGCAACGGTGATCGCCTTTGGACTTTTAAATAAGCATTGGTTTTCATTAAATTTCCTTTAATTATTATTTATTTTTGGGTTGTAAAAGGCCATTTTAACTTTCCTTTTATTTCTTTTCGGATTATTTTAATTTTAATAAGTTTAAACCTGGTTGATAATTATTCAAATGGGCTAGACTTAGGACGTGTTTTCAAAACGATACTTGTTTTCAAAATAGCTCAACGCCACGATTAATCGATTTATCAAAGATGTCCACTTGAACAAATTTAAAACTCGATATAACAAAGTGTGGCTATGGTTGTGGGCATGTCTAGGATTGGATCCAATCAAAGAGCTTGGTACTTAAGCAACCTTCATGGCTCACCTCCTCTGTCTCGGATACCTACCTGGTGCCCAGCTTCCATACACTTTGTCAACTCAACAAAATATATGGTTTTTAAAACACTAAGACGGAACGTGGGTTTTCAACTCCAACGTGGCACGTCAGATTCGGCCATAACATCTGGGCTGGGTTTAGGGTGTTACACACGCCTCAACAGTGAAATAGCTGGACGATTGCAAGCAAGGAAGAATGTAAAGTCAAACAAGAAGGGAAAACAAATGAATTTCGGCATCACAATGGGTAAAAGGGAAGGGAAGCGACAACAAAAAGAGAGAAAGTAGCCAAAATTGCCAAAAAAAATGAAGCAGTAAACTGAAAACTGAAAACTAATAACCCCCTAGTGATTTTCTCCTTAATTCTCTCCACTATTCAGATTTCTGATCCAACTCAAACTCTTCCCCATAACCACACAAAAAAATAAAGTTGATGCAAGGAATCAAACACAAAACCTCTAACACTCTAACACTCCCTTTAACCATCAGACCAGCAAGCATATTCTGATATGAAATTACACATAACTTAATATAAGTCTTTTGTACTAGCAATTAGAACTTAATTCAGGAAAAAGCCAAAATTTGTCAATGACAATGCTTGAACTTAAGACCTCTCACACACATCCAGAACATTTACCCACTAAAGCAAATTCACAATTGTGTTAAATATTTACAGAAACAAAAATATAAATTTTAGGCTGTTACAATATCTGCATAGGATTAACTTGAATTTTTAAAAAAATTTAATTATAAAAACACCAAATGACGAGGGATTAAGACAACAATTTATTCAATGACTCTAAAAGTCCTTCAAATTAGCAGCAAACCTCCCACTTTCACATGTGGAATTATTAAAATTATTATTTAATGTTTTAAAAACCATCTAATTTCCTTTTTTTTCATTATTTTCAATCCTAATCCTAAAACTCATATGTTTACTTTCTTTTCTCTCCCAACATTTTCTTTACTCCCTAAGATTCATTTTTTCATTTACTCTCCTACACAATTTCTCTCCATCTCATTCATCTAGATTGCCCTATCAGCTCATGGTTTCTCTCTTTTATTTTCTTTTTCATTGAAAACTTATCCTTCATCTCTAGGAAAAAAACTAGAACTAATTAGAAATTTTAAACAATGTAATATTCGTGCACGTTAGAATAAAGACTACCTACACTTTTTGGCTTCCTTGTTTGTGACTCATTTGAGTTCTGGATGATTTTATTTGTTGCTTTTAAGCTTGATTCAGTATTCATGTGTATTTTTTGTCATGTTTTTTCTTTTCAATTTTCTTATCTGATTTTTTGTCTGATGCTTCTCTGTTTGTATTTGTATTTTAATTTTTTTCAATCTGTCTGTATATATTTGTGTTGAATTTGACTCTCCTTGTGTGACCGTTTCTTACTCTCATTGTTTATTGTGTTCGTGTGTTCATCTTTTTGTGGATCTAAAAGGAAATCAATTATTCAAAACATAGATTTTCTTTTATTTTTTCCTTGTAGATCATGGTGTTCTTAGGACCTAGGGTTTGTGCCGCCTTCAACTTTTACCTTTCCTCCTTTTTTTGATTTTTAATTTTTTTTATTGTTCAGATTTTTTGCTATTTTTGTATTAGGGTATGTTTTTTTATGTTCAATACCAATTCAAGGTTTTCCACTATGAAGGTTTGAGAAGGTATATGTTGCAGTTTTGACTCTCTTAAACGTGACAGCAAAAAAAGCATCCATAAGATAAGTGGTTTAGTTGTTGTCTTCCTTTTTATGATTTTAGTTTTCTGGAATAATCTTTTTATTTTAGTAATCATGTTCTTGTGTTCATTCAACTTTGGCCTACAAAGAAGCAGAAGTTGAAGGAGGTGGACAAGTATAAACATTTTTATATCAGTACTAGATTATTTTGATCAAGTTCGGGTCAATTTTAAAATTTTTATTATGAATATATTTTTATCCAAATAAATATAATTTCTCATCGAGAGAGTGTGTACCCATATATCCAAAATTAACATTATTTCACAACTTTCCTATTAATACGTGAATATTAATGCGTGAATTTTTTTAATGTGTTCTAATTTATTCTATAAAATTATAATAATATCTTGTTTCTAAATATATTATTCCCGCTTAATTTTCTCAGTTCTACACATATTATTCCTCCTTAAAAAATCATTCAATTGAAATTGCTTGAATTTCTTGCATCTAATAGCAAATTATTTTCGTTTAAAAAAGTATTAGTTTTCAATTAATGGGCTTTGAACCCAAAACCTAATAATATATTACAACCTTCTTACCCTACTTGAGCTGCACACGTGGCATCTTGAGAGAACAACGAAAAGATACCTGCAAAAGGTTCTCCACCTCTCATCCTTCGAATCATCACTAACAATTTTGCTTAATTTCTTAGATGAGTCACCTCGTATTCGACCATCCACTGGTAATAAGAATATCCCTTACATCAGCTCACCTGCTTTTCAGTATACACTCTTAGCGTAAACACTCCCTTTAGTGATCATTAAAGTCTAATTAAGCATAACAATCTTGTACTATATCAAAAAGAATAACAGATGAGCCCCACTGCATATGTCCCCACACACTCCGTGATACAACCGACCACCCTTAGATGTGCGAACATCTGGACTGGAAATACTACAGCAAAATAAATAAAAGATTAAACAACAGTGTCCACAACTATACGGGTCAAATTGTAATATAGTTTGTTTACAACGGAACATTTGAAAAGTATTCCGAGGATCATACCCAAGGGATTACAGATTAGAGAAATTTATTATTAAATTAATTATCGAAAATAATTACTAATCTAATCGATTTAAAAGTTAATAATGTGAATCCAAATTGAAAGATTAATTAATCTAAATTAACCTAATGATATTTCCTATTCCTAGTGTCAAGGATGCGAGCTTGAATCTATGTCTGACTAATGGTTATAATTAATAGGAGAACTTGAGTTTTAATAATTAACTAATTATTAACTAGACAGCATTACCTCTCAGCCTTTACTACCTAACTAATCAACCAGTACACGCTTACCTCTCGGCCTCACTTTCCTAACTGGTATAAATCCACGATTTACTCAGTAACCAAGTCTCTCGATCCGTTTACCTATACTACTTCTTAATGTCACCAATCCTAGGGTTTAAGCACACATCAAATTATACAAACTAATTTGTATGAGAAACCCTTGTGAATCCGCTAACTACACACACACCCGCTCATTAAACTACTAATCAATTAAATAGTTCCATAACCGAAACATGCTAGATATAAATAAAGCACATGATTTTATCTCAATATTCATATAAACATTAGTTGATCAGTTTAATAGAATATAAACAATGGAATAAAATAGATAAATAAATTGCTTATTGATAAATATAAGCGTCGTTCCAGATCAATCTTCGCACACAATCGTCTTCGCATTAGAATAGAAAAATTCTGACTAAGCGAACATAAATATAAAATAAAAACTAAAGAAAACTATTTAGCTAAATCTACTCCCTAATCAGTTGATTTCTCTTAGGGTTACAATGACCTCCTTATATAGGCTAAGTTTGGTGTGATATATGGCTAAAACACCCCTGATACTATTAAATAAAAGAGATAAAAAAATCTACCAAGATATGGTTGCTGACATTAGCATTGTGTTAGGATGACGTCACGATGTCGCAACGTTGATTTCAACACATGTCATCATGACGTCAGCACTATTTCAGCCGTACATGATTCGAAATTTTGTGTCACGACACAATTGTTGTTATTTGCATTCTTTGGCCTAAATTGGCACCCTTCACACTTAAGCAGCCTATTAGTCATTCTCGAGGTCCGAGTTGGCCTCATGAGTCATCAAAATACTAAAAAGTGCATAAATGCTAATAAAACTAAAAATGCAACAAACAAACATAAAATGACTAAAAAAACAAGCTCATTAAGTGCAATAAATAATCTAATTTGCAACAACGAGTTATGGCAGATCAACAACCCATTGGTAACAACCCACTAGGTCACCATTACTATAAAATAAGACTCCTATAAATACCCTTTAGGATGAAGGAAAAAGGATCTTCTTCCCCATTAGCAATTTTGAACACTCATTACACTCAACCTTATTAACATCCCTTTTTCATCTCTCTATTTGTTTAGGTGAATTGACCTCCTTTGCACGACCACCTTCTCCTCATATCTCCATCATTGTTGATACACTTAATCAACACACAATTATATATAAAAAAAATGATAGCATGAAACATCTATCTCTTTTTAAAAAAAAATAGCATGAAACAACTATCACCAATAATAATTGAACTTAACTGAATATATATAATTAATTCAAATATATTAAAAATATTAAATTAAATTTTAATTAAAATACAAGTAAATTATAATTTTTTTAGATTATTCATAGTGCTTAAATAACATTCACTTTCCTAATAGTTTCATAAATATAAATGGAATTCAAAATAAAAATAATTAAATCAAAGTCAATGATAAAATTTTAAAAAGTTTAAAATCAATTAAAGATCATAATATAAATATATAAGTAAAGAATGACTTTGTAACATCCCTAATTAGGGCCTAGTAGGAGCAGTGGTTTCGAGACCACAAATTCAACGTAAGAAAATTTATTTTTATTATATTTTTCTATTCTATATTTCATGGAATGACTTCATGAAAATTTCGTTCGAAAATTTTGACGTTTGGGCACTCAATTTAGTCAAAATGACTAAATTGTAAAAAGTGCAAAAGTTGAGTTCCACATGTTAGAAGTGCCCAGTTGTTATGATTTTTAAAATTGGAGGTCCTTAAATGGTAATTAGACCATTGGTTAATTTTTGGACAAAAATGGACATGAAATGGGTGTAATAAAATATTTTTAAGTTAGGGGCATTTTGGTAATCTAATAATTAAAAGAATTAAAAAGGGAAAATAAGCCAAAATTGGCAATCATCTTCTCCATCCAGCCGAAACTAGCATGGACACCATGGCTAGGGTTTGGTTCAAGCTTCCAAGCTTATTTGTAAGTGATCCTGAGCCCCGTTTTTAATGTTCTTTACATTTTTTAAGTCCCAGTAACATGATCTACTCATTTCTACCATTATTTTAAGCTAGGGTTTATGTTTAAAAATTTACCCATAAGTGGCATGCTTTTATTTTGATGTGTAATGGTAGAAAATGAGTGTTGGGTGTTAAGTAAACGACTTTTACTAAGCGATTTTTGATGAAAATGTCCGAAAGGACTATTTTGTATAAGTTGTAAAAAATGGCATAAAAGGGTTTTTTATGAGAATTGAAGTTTTCTATAGTTATGAAAATGGTTCAACTAGGCCTATAGAGTGAGAAAATTGAATAAAAATCACTTTACGAGCTTAGGGGCAAAAGTGTAATTTTGACCAAATTTAGGGGCAAAAACATAATTTTTCCAAAATATGAGTTTGAGTTAATTTGAATAATGTGAGTCCTAAATAGGTTATATTTGAAATGATAGATCAAGAAAATCGAGATTCGGGCTTAAATCGGGAAAATACAAGTTTTGGACTAAAATGGTAATTTTGTCGTCTCCGTATTCGAGGTAAGTTGGCGTGATTTAATAAGCATATTATTCATGTTATTATTGTTATACATGAAATATATCTTGCTATGATTGTATTGAATTTGACATTAATGGACATTTGATGGAAATTGGCATTTTAAATGAAATGAATAAGTTTGCATGAAAACTAGATGATATGTTATTTTTGGTTGTATGGACTAATGCCCAAATAACATCAAAATTCGTTGAATTGACTGTACATTGCATGATAATCTATGCATATTGATATATTTGATGAAAAGAGAAAATCCCGGTTGAATAAAAAGATAAAAAGGGATATTCGATGGATAAATCATTGTTTACATGACATGAGATCCTGCATGTGTTGCAGAAAATGATTTAGCCTAGACGAGTAATCCGCTGATCTCAATATAGAAAGGATCTAGCTCAGGCGGGTGTTCCTCAAGTGATCAAGCCTTCCAAAAAATATGGGTGCATTAAGGATTTAGCCCAGACGGGTAATCCGATTAAGGACTGAATTCAGCCTGGAATGGTATTTCAGATCCGAACTTATGATAGTGCATGTCATTGTAAGGAATTTAACCTGGACTGGTAATCCCGACAACACTCTGTGAGTTATGATACGGGGGATCTAGCCCAGACTGGTAATCCCACCGTAGTGAGTGAGGTTCGCGGGAGTGCGTATTTGAAATGATCGCTTGTATGACTTGACGATAAATGTGATATCCATCGAGATTTCGAGGAATTCAACGGGAATTAATAAGAGAAATGGAATGGAAATACTTGAAATGATAAACTCATCTATGCTTAGATGATACTAGTATGATGTATATGATTGTCATGTTTGGATGAGTGGTTGTGCTAAGAGATGGCATAGGTACGTAATTGAAACCCATGAGCATGTGTTTTCCATGTGAAATGAAATGGACTTGTGATAAGAGTGCAAATGAATGAGTGATATTTATGAGAATAATTTCTATGACAAATTTGTGATGGTTATCATCATGTTGCACTAAGACAGATTAGTACAATACCAGCAGCCTGACTTTGAAAGTTCACCAAAAATAAGGGAAATTGATTTAGAGGCTGAGTAAAAGATGAAATTAAATCTTATCAAGTCTAGTTTTAGATAAAGAAAACGGTATAAGCAAAGGGATCTCATATGATGAGATATTTGAATTTTTGTGAAATAGGTTAGAGTGATCTCGGACTCCCTTATCTTAATTTTGGAAAATCATTAAAAATTAAAAAAAATTATTATGGATTATAATTTATATGCGTAAAATTCTTAATGAGTCTATTTTCAAGGGAAATAGATAGAAGCATCATCCGAGTCCCGTACTATGAGATAATTAATTCAAAGTGAAGAGAGGTCAGAACTGCCAGGCAGCGAAACAGTGGTAACTTTAAAGAATAAAATGTACTTATTGGCTAGACCAAAAATTTTGAAAATTTTATGTAAGAATATATGTGAGTATAGTTTTAGGAAAAATTAACAGTTCTCAAATCGGAGTCCCGTAGCTCTGAATACAAATAATTTAGTGACCGTGACTCAGGAAAATAACTTGACTGGACTTTGAATAAATATAAAGAATTTTAAAAATAGCATGTTATCACATTGCTTTTTATTTTTCATGCGAGCTTACTAAGCGTAAAGCTTACTCCCTCCTTTCCATTTCCTTAGTGTTTTCAGGTCGGGTTAGGGTAGGTGATCATCGAAGGCAGCATCACACTGTCGAGACATCATTGTTGGAATATTAATATATTTATGCTAGCGATTCCAAGTGAGTGGCATGTATAGGGACTTAGTTTTATGAATTGGCTTATAATGATTCATTGTATATAGCCATGAGATGTGGCTTATAATGATTATGGCTTGTAAACCTATTTATCCATTTTAAGCCCTAATGTTTGTGATGTGGATATGCTTGTTGAAAATGCATGTTGGGGTATAACATGTGTGTATGATGAATGCTTCATGACCAATCGAACCGGCCATTTCTATGAGAAAATGTATGATATAGAAAAAAAAAAGATGATGATGTTGATTGAACTTGAATGCTCAAGGTCTAATGACACAAGTGATAAGTGAATAATTCTAGATTATTAGTAAATGTGGTGTAATAGTAAGATTAATGGTCATGGATGTTTGTATCTACATTTAATATTACACGAGCATGCGAAATACGTGAATAATGACATGTTAATGTTAAGAATATATCTTAATGAAGGAGGTTAAATCATTAAAATGATGCCATGATATGTGTCCTTAATTTATGTAAGGAATTGTGGAAATTAAGGGTAACACAAAGGCTTGGAAAATAGCCTAAGTGTTAGTCACACGAGCAGAGACACGGCCATGTGTCTCAGCTGTGTGGAGGGCACAACCTAGCACACGGGCATGTGGCTTGGCCATGTGGTTCATTTTGTGTGATGATGTCATAGTCAGAGAGTTACACGGCCTAAGGAGATGGGCGTGTTGAAGACACACGGGCGTGTCTCTGTGTCCACACAGGCGTGTGGCTCCGCTTCATGGAAAAATTTCATAAATTTTCCCGAACCTTCCAAAGTTCCCGGTTTAGTCCCTAATTACTTTCATAGCATGCTTAAGGCCTCGTAGGCCCAAATAAGGGACTTTAAGATAGAAATTGAAAAGTTTTAAATTTGAACGAAATTTTATGGCCCGGTTTGCATGATTGTTTGTGTTTAAGTCTGGTAATGCCTCGAATCCTGTCCATGCGTCAGACACGGGTAGGGGGCGTTACAGACTTAATCATAAACTCTAAATATAAATAATATTTAAAAAACAATTATTCCAAAATGAAACACATTTAAACATTTCATGTGAAACGTTTCACTCTTATTTATTTATTATGTTTTTGTATTTAACATATGTTAATTGTTTATTTTTAACTCTTACTTGTTTCCTAATTAAAAGGTTACCACACATTTCTCAAAATTTTACTACATTTTTCCTAAAAATACAATGTGGCATGATCAAAGATTGAATGTGTTCTGCTTTTCTAACATTTAATTCCAACCATTGATTATTTTGGACTCAGAAATCTCATTGAAAGAAAATCTAACTCTAATTGTCACCCTTTTCTAAACCCATAAAATTATCAATTTATAAATTTCTAAACCCATAAATTTTCAAAAGTGTTATGAAATAAAAAAAAATAGAGTAAAAGCAAGAGAAATAGGTGAGAAAAAGAAAACGTATTTTATTGACCAATAGATATGCTTACAGTGCTTCTCCAAAGCCTGTATTTATAGATATAAGAAGTATAAATAAAATAAATCTCTACTTTTAATTAATATCAGAGTCCTAAAGTATATCAAAGTTATCTTGATCTTGATACACATCTACTTAATAATAAAATTGTAATGCCCCGTACCCGAGACCGTCGCCGGAGTCGAACACGAGGTGTTAACAGACTTAATTTATTACTTAAACAGCTCAAACAATTTATTTTTAAAATTTTCAGTCAAGCTAGCAATCTGCGTCACAGTCGCTTAAAAATTCATATCTCGAGTTACAAAACTCGAAATCTAATTACATAAATTTTACCTAAAACTAGACTCATATATCTATTTAATAAATTTTTTATAGAATTTTTGGTCTAGCAAATTAGTACAGTATATTAGTTAAATTCTCCCCTGTTTCAGGGTTCGACTGCTCTGACCTCTGTCTATTACGAATCAGATATCTCCTTTTACAGAGTTTCAATGACTATGTAGTTTGTTTCTAATAAAACTAGACTCAATAAGGAATCTGTACATATAAATCATGACTTATAATTATCTTTGAACAATTTATGGTGAATTTCCAAAGTCTGAACAGGGGATCCAGAAATCACTCTGGACCTGTTTCACAAAAATTTAAACATCTCATAAAATATAACTCATATACCTGTTTTGTTCCATCCATATGAAAATAGACTCATAATTCTTCAATTCCATATTTTATTCATCATCTAATTGTATCTATACTATTTTTAATGATTTTTCAAACTCATATCACTGTTGCTGTCTGAATCTATTTTATGGTAAATTTTACATATTTCATGGTTTCCATGGATTAGCTAGCAATTTAGCATACATAACACCAAATATGATCATGATTAGCCATTCCAATGGCTAATCATTACCAAGCATTTCCATACCACTCAATAACCATATCATAATACCATATATACAAAATGATTATAATGCTATACATGCCATACTCAAAATATACAAGCCATTATGCCAAGATGGTATACGGATAGTGTGAGTGTGCCTCCGACCGTTCCCGATTTCCAAGTTGGCTTGTCAACACTACAAGGAATGAAAAGGAGGGAGTAAGCATAAATGCTTAGTAAGCTCACATGTAAATATCAAGTAACACAACTATATACGCAAACATAAAACATCATTTGCATAATCATCACCGAGACATTCATATCACATTTTCATTTATCATCTTACCATATTGTTGTTATATCGAGTTTTCAACCCGAGGGTTAAGTACATACCTGTTCAAAGTATTCATTTCACAACACTTACCAATACGTCCCTTTCATCTCGAGTATTCCTCCATTTGAGTAGAATTTTACCCGTTGAACACATCGGAATATAATTCGGATACATGGAAAGTTTGCACATAAGTGCCACATATGTAGCCAAGCTACCATGTAACCCGCCCATAAGTGAACTCAGACTCAACTCAACGAGCTCAGGCGTTCGCATCCATAGGTGAACTCGGACTCAACTCAACGAGTTCGGATGCTCAACCATCCTAGTGACATGTCACTTTTATCCTAATCTATTCCTAAGGTTCAAACGGGATTTTCCTCAAACACATCTCTTTTCCATCTTCCGTAAAATACCGAAACCAATACTCGGTAGTACTTTATATTTAACAATTAATACACATAATTTGCATTTTATTCGAAAATAACCACAAAGCATAATATTTCATGATAATAATCAGCATCATATCATATAAACAACATTAAATTGCTTAAAATGACAATTATGTTACTACATTTACACATGAACTTACCTCGTATGCGAAAATGGCTACTTTTACCATTTCGTCCACAACTTGGTATTTTCCCCATTTTAGCCTGAATTTTAGTTTTCCTTGCTTTATCATTTAAAATATAGTATAATTAGGACTCACATTATACAAATTGACCCAAAATCATATTTTGGAAAAATTACAGTTTTGCCCCTAAACTTTCACATATTTACACTTTTACCCCAAAGCTCGTAAATTAAACTTCAGCCTATTTTCTTATGTTTTATGACATGCTGATCATTTTTCGCTTCTATGGTAACATCAAATTCTCACTCTAACATGTACTTATGACTATTAGGTATTTTTACCGATTAAGCCCTTTTTGCTCGTTTTCACTTAAAACCGAGTAGTACAAGTTGTCTAACATAATTTAAAACCTCATATTATATCATAAAACACCAAAATACACAAATTTCATCTATGGGTATTTTTCCAAATATGAACCCTAGGTTGAATTATTGCTAGCATAAGCTTAATCGAGCTACCGGGACTCTAAAAACGTAAAAATCATTAAAAATGAGGCTAGAACGAACTTACAATCGAGCTTGGAAGCTTGAAAAACCCTAGCCATGGTTTCTCCTTGCTACATTCGGCCATGGGGTTGAAGATGAGCAAAATTGGCTTTCAATTTTGTATTTTAATTCATTTTTACCCCTAAATGACCAAAATGCCCTTACTACTAAACTTTCCAAAAATTCCATCCATGTCCAATTTTTGTCCATAGACTTAGAAATTGGTAAAATTTCTATTTAAGACCTCCTAATTAATATTTCAAAACAATTTCATACTAGAAACTTCTAGAATGCAAGTTTTACAAATTATTTGATTTAGTCCCTAATTTCAATTTAAGCACTTTATGCATAAAATTTCTTCACGAAATTTTCACACAATCATGCAATCATATCATAGACCTCAAAATAATCATAAAATAATTATTTCTATCTCGGATTTTTGGTCACGAAACCGCTATTCGACTAGGCCCAAAATCGGATATTACAACTCTCCCCCTTTAGGGATTTTCGTCCCGAAAATCTTACCGTAAAAGTGGTCTTCACTTTTAATCTCATATTCGGTGTCAAGAACTTTCACTTAGGCTGTACCTCCAATACATCTCTTTAATTTCTCATATAATCTGAAAGCTTACGCCTCAACTCTCAACTGTTCTTAAATTTTCAACCCTTCTCGCTTCCCATTATATCATGACATAAAACTCGGATCTTAACTTGATTAATGGAGACCGAATTCCAAGAAATCCAACAATCAAAGAGACCTAAAATTCCATGAATCGATGAGTAGGAATTCATTCAATACTGAGATATGATTTATAGATCTCGCTAAACATTTAACAATAGGATACATCACATTTTCCTCTTTCGCTATGGAATTAATTACGATATGGCCTCAAGAATAATCCTTCTCATTTCCATCCCAATATCAACACCGACAAGGATAATTTTGATAGATTCCAATGCTCGGCTTTAACCCTTTAACAACTCCGATTTTATGTAACATCGAAAGCTCTAAACTATCACATTACCTCACCGTCTTGAAACACATCACAATTCATACAACGGTACATTATCGAAAGTCGAAGTCTTTACTCAATGTAGACTAGTCTAGTTCGACGCTTGTTACCAATATTCTTATCTATCCAAACTTTGTCAACATGTAATAAACTTTTCAGCTTTCACAAGACGAAAACCTTATCATTCGTAGTGACTTTAACTAATATCCAACTCTTTCTAATAAATATACACTTCTCGTTCGGACTATTTACTCTTTTATCAAGACAAAATGAAATTATATTATCGACTTGAGAAAATAATCTCGACATAATTGTCACATGAAATCTTTCAAATAAATAATTCACCATACCGATGAAACTCGCGCTTTTATCACCTATGCCTTTATCGATGTCAAATCCTTACACGTAAATTAGAAAAAATCCCAATACTAAAATCACCACATTACCAAGATCAAATTAGAAGTATAGTCATATTTGACATGATTATCACGAGTGAAGAACGATTTGAACATGAGTCATAATTGACAAATTATAGAACAAAGATAACAAGAAAACCGAATAAAGAAATCCAAGATACGATACTATGCCGGAGAATCAAAAACCAAACTCATAGAGAAAATACAGAATACCCCGATAATTTTTCAAAGAAAGAAAGTCCAAAAGAAAACATCATTTAATCCCACTGGAATCAAATATAACAAGAACAATATATCTTCCCATACATATATATCAGATGAAGCATCAAGTAGAAGAAACAGAATCATAATATCATATGTATTCTCTCATCAATTCTTATCGATTTAAATGGAATAGAATACCGATGAAATAGAGCAATATAAATTATAAACCAATCAGGACTACCAATGCTTTCATCCAACACTAGAATTAGAAGACATTCCCATATAACAAGAATTTCTTCAAAAGATCAATAGCCATAGAAATATTTCTGAGAACGGGTAAACACATAGAACATCTCAAAAGAGACTACTAAATCTGTCCAGTCATAACTGTCACACTCAGATAGTTCACATTTCAAATATCATTTCCCCAACTAGTTCTGCCATCACAAATTTCATATTAAACCATTCACTAAAGAAGGTCAATTCTGAATAAATTTTGATTTACACTTTTCTCGACCTTGCACCTGAGTAATTCGATTTACCAAAGAAAATTTCCTTCTCTAATCGGGACAAAGGCATAATTCCAATAATCTTTATATCAATCCGATACTTTATCGACTCGACTTTACTTATCAGCTCATTTTCAATCTCGATCATACTTATAATTATTCTATCTTTGAACTCTTTGGGTTCTCAACCGAAAACTTATTCAATACAAATCTCATGAAATTCCATTATAAGTACCACTTCGGTAAGGGGGAGGGGTTGTAGGACCTCTGACTCAACTTTCTTATACATACATATATGACACAACTTCCATCATCATAGCAACATCATCAAAATCATGTCATTCATTCAGGCAATGCAACATTCATGTTGGCTTACACAAATTTTCCTGTTGTCCCATTTAGACAATATACTTATGCATACATTCAATGTTTTCTAGATAGCTTTACTTATCCATTCATTTAATTAAATTAATTCATGCTCATGACATCATATAAGGCCAAACAAACATAGATATTTGCATCACAATCACAACATTCATTTCGTGCATCATCATGTACATATCATTACAATCATATAATTCAGTCCAACAATTTAACATAGATAAGTTCATTTCATTATAATCCTTTAGCTTATAAAAATTATATATCATTAGCATTCATCAACATTCGACGTCCAAATCAAGACAAGGACATTTCCATTCGTATTATAATATTATGACTTTTATTCATACCTCTACTACTTTCTATTTATTCCGTTCATCTTATCAAGTAAGCCATATACACTACATCATATAAGCATTAAGCAAATATGGATATTTATCACGTATGTATCATAAACTTTTATTCATACTTTTCTGAACCGAGACTTATCATAATCATAATTTTACTCAAATACCTTCACATAACATTGAACATGGTTGGCGCAGCTCGGTTGGAGAGTACCCTGTCTAAATAAGACGGTACTCATACGCGTCGGAAGACATCACACTATCACGCATCGCTGGCATGTATAGCTAAACTTTTACACATGCGAAGTTAGCCCGAGAACCGACTAAACTTGCTCTGATACCACCAAATGTAATGCCCCGTGCACTGAGACCGTCACGAGTCGAACACGAGGTGTTAACAGACTTAATTCATTACTTAAACAGCTCAAACAATTTATTTTAAAATTTTCAGTCAAGCTAGCAATCGTCACAACCGCTTAAAATTCATATCTCGAGTTCCAAAACTCAAATCCAATTCCATAAATTTTCCTAAAACTAGACTCATATATCTATTTAATAAATTTTTATAGAATTTTGGTCTATCGTGGTTCGATCGCTTCGACCTCTGTCTATTACGAATCAGATATCTCCTTTACGAGTTTCAATGACTATGCGCTTTGTTTCTAATAAAACTAGACTCAATAAGGAATCAGTAAATATAAATCATGACTTATAATTATCTTTGAACAATTTATGGTGAATTTCCAAATTCTGAACAGGGATCCAAATCACTCGACCTGTTTCACAAAAATTTAAACATCTCATAAAATATAACTCATATACTGTTTTGTTCCATCCATATGAAAATAGACTCATAATTCTTCAATTCCAAATTTTATTCATCATATAATTGTATCTATACTATTTTTAATGATTTTTAAAACTCATATCATCATTGTTCTTCTCAATCTATTTTATGGTAAATTTTACATATTTCATGGTTTCCATGGATTAGCTAGCAATTTAGCATACATAACACCAAATATGATCATGATTAGCCATTCCAATGGCTAATCATTACCAAGCATTTCCATACCACTCAATAACCATATCATAATACCATATATACAAAATGATTATAATGCTATGCATGCCATACTCAAAATATACAAGCCATTATGCCAAGATGGGATGCTCGGACTCAACTGAACGAGTTCGGATGCTCAACCGTCCTAGTGACATGTCACTTTTATCCTAATCTATTCCTAAGGTTCAAACGGGATTTTCCTCGAACACATCTCCTTGCCATCTTCCGTAAAATACCGAAACCAATACTCGGTAGTACTTTATATTTAACAATTAATACACATAATTTGCATTTTATTCGAAAATAACCACAAAGCATAATATTTCATGATAATAATCAGCATCATATCATATAAAAAAAATTAAATTGCTTAAAATGACAATTATGTTACTACATTTACACATGAACTTACCTCGTATGCGAAAATGGCTACTTTTACCATTTCGTCCACAACTTGGTATTTTCCCCATTTTAGCCCGAATTTTAGTTTTCCTTGCTCTATCATTTAAAATATAGTCTAATTAGGACTCACATTATACAAATTAACCCAAAATCATATTTTGGAAAAATTACAGTTTTGCCCCTAAACTTTCACATATTTACATTTTTGCCCCAAAGCTCGTAAATTAAACTTCAGCCTATTTTCTTATGTTTTATGACATGCTGATCATTTTTCCCTTATATGGTAACATCAAATTCTCACTCTAACATGTACTTATGACTATTAGGTATTTTTACCGATTAAGCCCTTTTTGCTCGTTTTCACTTAAAACCGAGTAGTACAAGTTGTCTAACATAATTTAAAACCTCATATTATATTATAAAACACCAAAATACACAAATTTCACCTATGGGTATTTTTCCAAATATGAGCCCTAGGTTGAATTATTGCTAGCATAAGCTTAATCGAGCTACCGGGACTCTAAAAACGTAAAAATCATTAAAAATGAGGCTAGAACGGACTTACAATCGAGCTTGGAAGCTTGAAAAACCCTAGCCATGGTTTCTCCTTGCTACATTCGGCCATGGGGTTGAAGATGAGCAAAATTGGCTTTCAATTTTGTATTTTAATTCATTTTTACCCCTAAATGACCAAAATGCCCTTATTACTAAACTTTCCAAAAATTCCATCCATGTCCAATTTTTGTCCATAGACTTAGAAATTGGTAAAATTTCTATTTAAGACCTCCTAATTAATATTTCAAAACAATTTCATACTAGAAACTTCTAGAATGCAAGTTTTACAAATTATTCGATTTAGTCCCTAATTTCAATTTAACGCACTTTATGCATAAAATTTCTTCACGAAATTTTCACACAATCATGCAATCATATCATAGACCTCAAAATAATTATAAAATAATTATTTCTATCTCAGATTTTGTGGTCACGAAACCGCTATTCCGACTAGGCCCAAAATCAAGATATTACAAAAATGTTCATAACACTCCCCCTTGGATGTCCTTTGGTAGATGATGTGTCTCGTTAAACCCATACTAAGATAAAAGCCCGATGAGAATAAAAAATTCCTAGTGATAAGGAAAAAGTGTACATATATCTATAATACACATAACATGCTACCTAATTAAAAGCCTTACAAGGAAAACTCAATGAGACAAAATCTTAGTTAAGGGAAAAAGAGTATAACACACATTTACTGCTCCTCATGACAACATCAAATGATATCCCAAATTCTACGTATTCAATCTTGAATACTAGCTTTTCAAATGATCACTTAAATTAATTGATAAATGTTTATATCATAATTCATTAGAATGTCATAAGTGAAGAAGAAACATATTTTAATCTCTTCGGGAGTTTCAACAATAATAATAACAAACTTTTATCATGATCCTTTTGTATATATGCATGTTGGATCATTTTATAATCTTCAATTATTATTCACTAAGTTGAATTTACCACATATGTTCAAATCAATTTAATTCATATAAATATTACACAAACATATTGAACAATTTTCCGATAATTTTATATGCTTCAAACATTCTAATCCTTGAAGGACTTTAATATAAAATTCACTTTATAGTGATTAATATAAAGGTTATAGCAACAACCGTTAGTGCATGTCAAAATTTCATGAATGGCCATACTAATAAGATATGTAAAGGTTATTGCATCACCCATGAAAGAATATTATACCGTTCATAATCAATGCTAGGACTTAGTGAAAAAACTTCATTTTCTTATTTCGTTTTCAAAAAATTACTCATTTGTACCATGCTGGCTTTATACCTTTGGACGTTTGGATTGTTAGTCCAATAACTTCATCAATTTAATCATACTCGTCAATTTAATTATACTTGAATTGCACCTTTCTATTTTGGCCAATCAATTGCATGCAAAATCGTTGTTGATAACTTTTTATTTCAAGGTTCCAGATTTTCTCGTATTGACATGAATTTCTGAGATGTCTTTATTTTCACTATCTTCATCTTTATATTCAAGTACCTAAATCTCTTTAATTAGTTATGTCTTAGGTCTCTTTGATGTCCATGAAACCAACTAAAAATTTGACAAAGGCAAGTGCACCTATCAATTAATAGTATAGCTACAATGAGCAAATATATCATTCTTACGAGGACTAAAAGTACTAGTAATTATTGTCTTTATATTATTTAACCGACAAATTGGAGAGATTGATTAAAACCAGAATTAACTAAATTAATTAACTGAAGAACATAACAAAGCACAAAATAGGAAAATAAACGATTAACACCCAAGAAGCGAAACAATACCAAGGAAAGAATCCACCTAGGTTTCATCTGTCATTATCAATATGAATTAAACAATTTCTTCACTTAGTATCTTGATCCGTAAAAATTCCTAAATATGCTAATATCTCTTTCAAGAGTAAGAGAAATAGAAATAGACTCTAGGTTGATTAATTAAAATTTCTTTCTAATTAAAATCCCTATTATCGTATTGTATTAACTCAAACTATGGATCCCCCTATTAGATTTGACTCTAATCCGGTAGATTTATGTCGTCCTATTTCTAGGATTACATGCAATTCCACTCAATTATTCTAGATCTACTCTTAAAAATGGTCTATTCCTCCTATGATTCAAGCACATCAAACATGGATTAATAGTCTAGAAATATTAAACCAATAATTAAGCATACATAACTAAGAACAACATCCAAGTATTTATTGTGTAAACAGAAATCAAAAGACAAAATTCATCATAGGGTTCATCTCTCCTAGGTATTTAGAAAATTAGTTCATAATAAAAAATAAAGACATCCCAAAGACAATATAACCACAAGAAATAAAGAAACTCATAATAAACTTCAAAGAAATCAAAAGGAGATCTTCAATCTTGATGGAAATTTGCTTCTAAGTTCGCTTCAATGTTGTTTTTCGAGTTGTTTTCTTGAGTAATGGTCTTAGAATGCTCGAAAAACCTAAAAATTGTGTTTTCTTGTTTCCGAAGTGTAATTCAGGAAATCCATACAGTCTGGCACGTGGCCATGTGGCAGCCTGTGTGGCTCATACAACCATTTATCTAGCTCGTGTGGCTTTTGAAACTTGCTTCAATTTTCTGATTTTCACCCTTTTTGCTTTCAAATGCTCTCTTAAGTATAGAAACATGAATTTAAAGAATTAGGAGTATAAAATTCACCATTTTGAATCGAAGGCTAAAACATGTTACTTTTAGCATTTACCAAATATCCTCACACTTAAGTGTTTGCTTGTCTTCAAGCAAAATTCTCAACCCACATTCAAGTTAACTTTTCCCAATTTTTCATTTTCATCACTAATGTTTCAAGATAATTCTTAAACAATCATGCATTGGATACTCAACCAAAAGGACACTAAAGATTCAAGCAATCTAAGTCGAAATTTTTAAAGCACAAAAACATATGTGTCTCCACTTATTTAAATAATTACCTTAAATTCAAAATTAACAATAATTGACATCCTCACTAAAGATTCACTCAAAGCACTCAAAATGTTTAAGGTTCATGAAATATGCACTCAATAGTCGAACAAGAGATGTCATTACCATAGGCTTCCTTAAAAATCAAATCTCTGCCACTATAAAATGAGATGACACACCAATCAAGAGGTCTTTTCAATGTTGTAATGGGGCTTAGGATAGGGGTATGGAAAAGACCAAAAAAGTTGATTATAATCAAGATCAAATTAATAAGTTACCAAACTAAAAAAAAATCAGTTGCTGAATTAAAAAAAATTACAAACTAACTATTCCAGCTCAATCAAATATTTTATTTTTTTCATTTTCATTTATTATTATTATTTGATTTTTTATAGAACATGAATAAAATTAAAAAATTCAAGAAAAAATGAAACAAAGTTAGAAACTAACCAAATCAAATCTCGACAAAAATGGAGTCAATAAGAATGATAAATTTATAACATACATATGGGTTACGGGTTAACACTAACAGGTTAATAAAAAAATGTTGATAAACCGTAATTTATACATATTTTTATCCCATGCTTAGCACATGTTTGGATGATATATCCTTAGATTTGGTGAATTCGATGCTCCTAATCCTTTAAGTTAATGTTTTATACTTAGGTGAGCATAGGAGAGTAAAAAGAGCGAGAAACGGGCCGAAAACGAAGAAAATGGACCAACATGTGAAATCAACACGGCCTGGACTTTTGTATACGGGCAAATCACACGCCCGTGTAGTTCTAGCAGGCTCTAACACGGCTTGGTCTTCCTTACACAGGTAGACCACACGGCCGTGTCTTTTTAGCAGAATCGAGCATGACTTCCATGGTTAGATCACACGGTCATGTCTTTTTAACAGCCTTGAACACGGATTGAAGAAATCGCACACGGGCGTGTCCCTGTCGAGCCCAAGTTTAGTTCTACTCAGAAAAGGCCACTTTTGAGGGCTTTAAGACATTCAAAAGTCTATTTAAACACCAAAGGAGGCACTTAGAAAGGACACAGAGAGTAAGAGGCAAGGATTACTCGAAGAAAGCCGATTGATCCATCTCAGAAGTCGGATTCACCTTCAAGACTAAAGATCTCCCTTCAATTCCCTTCAAGAGTTCTTGGGTTTTCTTTATGTTTTGTTATCATTATTCTTTTGAGATGTTTTCTTTGATAAATATGAACTAAAGTCCCTAAATACCTAAGGGGAATGAAACCTAAGACGGATCTTGTTATTATTATCTGAATTATATGATAAATATTTGACTTGTTCTTAATTATGAGTTATTAATTATTACTTTAATATTTCAGGATATTGATTCAAGTATTGATGTGCTTATTCAGAGGAGCAAAAGTCCCCGTCTAAGAGTAGATCTAACATAATTAAGCAGAGTTGATTGCACGCCTAGAGATAGGGTGACATAATTTTGCCAGATTAGGGTGAAACCTAATAAGGGAATCCATAGATCGAGTTAATGCAACACTAGGGGTTTTAATTAGAAAGAGATTTCAATTAATCAACCTAGGGTTAGATGTTGTTAGTCTCGAGAGAGATAATACTATAACTTAGTGATTTCTACGGATCAAGTTAAGTGAATAAATCATCTGATTCAGAGTCAATAACAAGTGAAGTCTAGGTGGATTTTTCCCTTAGGTATTGTCCAAATCAATCAGTTTTCCCCAAAGTTTTTCCCAATTTACTTTCTGTGCATTCTTAGTTTAGTAATTAGTTTAGATAAAACAAACCCCTTTATTTTTAAGCTAGAAAATAAAAATAAAGTTAATACTAGTACTATTGGTTCCTTTGGGTTTAACACTCCGGTCTTGCCCTAAACTATACTACTATTCGATAAGGTGCGGTTGCCTTTGTTATGATAATAGTTAGTTTCAAGAACGGTCAATTATAAATTTTTTAAAACTTATCACACTTCAAATGTGATAGGATCAATGAGGCTCAGTAAGGGTTAATTCAATAGGTAAGCTTTTTAAAGGTTAAGTGGGTTAAATCTTAAGTGCCTATATCATCTCAATATGTCAAATCAATGGTGTGGTCTCGACATGCACAATCGAAGCAAATTCTAGAAAAACAAATCAAGTTGACACACTCATAACCAATAATAAAATGAGCAAGAAAATATATGCTCTATAGGTCAAAAAGCTCGCAAAAAAATATGGTTTTGATGTCAAACTTGCAATTTCAAATTTTCAAGATAATAATTCAATTCAGAGAGACAACCTAAAATATTTATTTCTGAAAAAAATAACTTATCATACTTGACTCTATCATATCTTAAATTATAAATCAATCAATACATAAAAATTGACAAATTAATCCAAAGTAACATTAAGAAAATTTTCAAATAGAAAAAATTCACTCTAATGGAAGGTATGAGAAGTTTACTTAATCACAACAATTAATTCAGATATTTTATCACAAATATACAAACAACCTTTCCACACGTAGGATGTACATTATCCTCATTGTACAAACATATATAAGCATAATATAAGAACAATATCAAAAGAGATAGAGAGAACTGAAACTACCTTGAATTTGGATGAAATCGCCAGAATAGAGAAACCGAAAATGTAGGCAAGTCTAAATGTAGTGCATGTTTCCGAGCAACTAATAAGAGAAACACAAACAAATAAGAAGAGAAATTGATTACAAACTCAAACAAAAACAACCATTAAAATAATAAAAAAATAACAATGTTCAAAATAGAAATAACATAAAAAGGTCTCACAATAAAATAAAATAAAATAACTAAAAATAAAATTAAAATTTGAACCGAAAATAAAAATTAAAATAAAATAAAAAATAGAAAAAGAAATCATGTCAGGGATCAGCGTTGTGTGAAGTGTCGGGATCGTGAGGCACATGATCAGGTGTAGAGATATGGAAATGTTGGCAGATCATTTGCAAATACACCTCGATGGTATTGAGCTGTACTGACTGAGTACGATAAATATCGTCGAGTGTGATCGAATGCATTGGTGCAGTAGTAGAGGGCGGTGGAGGAGTAGGAATGGGCTGTGATGGTGGTGGTGAGGGATCATCGTCAAGGTGCTCATCATCCTCGTACTGTTGAATTGCTCATAGCAACACATACTGATCACCGAAAGGCCCAGGCTGATGAGCGATTATCCTCATGTGTTTCATAATATCCAAACCCTATGGTGTTATATCCCCAACCAATGTAAGAGTACCTATCTACCAAGGTGTCTCAAGGAGGTCGAAGTAATGATCCAAGCATGTGACATATGGGCCCAGAGAAAGAGGTCCTCTCTATGATCGATCACTTTGATTACAACAACATTGGGCTATGAAGTGGGCTAAATCAATCAGATGTTACCCGTGCATGCTCCATAATAAGTAAGCATCTAAAGTGCCCATGACAGTCATACTTTCCTTTTGGCCAATCAAAGTATGAGCTAGGATATCCTGAATGTATCGCAAGGCTAGAGGAAGGCATCGTGCCTCGGACTGGTCGTGTTATATGGAGCGATAACCTCAGCAATCTCCGACCAGCAGAGAGAAGCTACATAATGGAAATGTCATGAGAGGGAGGAGAGCTCGGCCACTAGTAAGAAATTATCAAAGTATAGGTCGAAGGCGACACCAAAACTCGCAATACTGAAATACCGAGTGATACCCCCGAGACGAAATGATATAGCTCGAGGGTCGACCCCTGATGAAAGCACTGGCTGTAGAAAAAATGTTCAGTAAAACTCCAATGTAAGCTCAGCTTGGCTCCATGATTGCAAAGAACCACTCCTATAGACTTGTGTCTAGTAAAGTATGAACCAGCGCAAATAGACCCAGAGTCTGAAGGGTGACCCAATCAAAGCATCGACCCAAACCCAGTGCTCTATCTTTTAGATGCTGATACCTCTCTTCATGAGCTGGATGGTGAAAGTGAGATATCGGTGGCGGTCAGTCAGAGATGAGAAAGATGAAGTCCCAATGGCTTTTGTTTTCTTGGAATGAGCATGTACCTTACTCTTACATCGTGTGTTCGGCATCATGTACCTGATATAAGATATAACAACCAAATATCAGCAAACTAGAAAAATCGACTTCACCAAAAACTAATTTAGCAGATAAGCAGACAAATCAATATAAAAAGGAATAAAAATCGGCAAGCAACAAATTAAAAGGGCAAATACACAAAACACACAACAATCCTAGTGAACACAATGGTGCAATCCAATTAAATACTCAATAAACACTAAACACAAATTAACAACAAATCTAACTAGAATACTAAAAACATAATACTTAGTCGTATAGTATAATAATAAAATAAAAAATACTACTAATAACAATAAAAAGAAAATAAAAATAAAAATAGAAACTAAACATAATATTAAAACAAGAATCAAAACCAATATAATAATACAACTAATCCTAATAGATAGATATAATAATACTAAAAATAAAACTACTAAAATAGATACATAATAGTAAAATAATAATAATAATTAAAACAAAAGAAATGGACCAAACGGTGGTGGGGTAATAGCCGCGGTGGTCGACGGAGGCACGACAGTCGTGGCTGACAGAGGTAAACATTCAGCAATCGAATAGAATGGAAACGGGAGATCGGAGTAGGGGAGGATGCGACGATGAATAACGAAGGACTATTCGATGGCGGCAGAGATAGGGGTTGTGTAGTCAACTAAGTGAGGGGAGAAAGGGAAAGGGGGAGTCGAAAGTGCGATGGGGACTGTGAAGAGAAACCGACGGTGAATGTAGGAACAACGATGGTGACTATAAGGCTGAAGGAAGGGGAAGTCATGTGAGGGCTTGGAAAGGAGGGAAAGGGAGATGTGAAGGGCGACGATCGAGCAAAGGAGTGGGAAAATAGGGTTAACGAAAGGTGGTGGTCGACTAGAATGAACGACGTTGGAGCTGTAAAGATATCGGGTGCAGTGGCGGCTAAGGGAAAAGAAGAAAAAGTAAAAATTAAAAAAATTCAAAACCGTAGCTTATAAATGACACGATCGTGTAATTAGGCTGTGTTAGGCCACACCGCAGTGTCCGGAGACCATGTAAGTACCCTTAGCCCGTGTGTAACACGAAAATTTGAAAAAAAAATAAACCCAGTTTCAATACAGCCTAGGACACGCTTGTGTGTTGTGTGTCCAGGCTGTGTGTGATCAGTCTTCACTTCTCTTATGCCCGTGTGTGAGGCCGTGTGGGGTATATGGTCTTACACATGCCCGTATGACAGGATGTGTGCCTCACATGATCATTTCTTCAACCCATATAGCTTTCTGTGCCTGTGTGGGGCAAATTAAAATTGAAAAAATTAGCTTTAGTATTCATACGGCCTGAGACACACCCGTGTGTCAAAACTGTATGGCCCACACGACTGTGCCTACAGGCCATGTGACCTCTATTTTTTTCATAAAAAAATTAATTTTTTAAAGAATGATAACTAATAAAAGTTTTTTTTGAGAAAGTAAAATAAATAAATAACACAAAAACACTCGGGTACCTCCCGAGAAGCACTTATTTAGAGTCTAAGCTCGACTTCCCTATTTAAGCTCACGATTAAGGTAGATCTTGGAGTCAAAACTCCTTTCTCTCGATATCAGTTTTAACACGAAAATGAGTTTTGAGACAAGTACTATTTACCTTGAATGTGCTGAATTTAGGATATGTTACCTCAATTGTACCGTATGAAAAAACGGTTTTTACCACAAATGGGTTGGACCCTTTTGACTTAAGTTCTGAAGGAAAAAATTGTGGATCCAATTTGTCTAACAGTACTTTGTTCCCAACTTTGAATTGGTTCATCATCTTCACATGCACATCATGGCGATGCTTTGTTTCTTCTTTTTGCTTTCTCAGTTTCTCATCAACCTTCATTCGCTATTCATCTATTTCGTCGAACTACACCATTCACTCTTCACTTGTCCCTCAAGTTCTATCACTTTGAATAAAATATGGCTCCAACAAGTTTTCATGAGGGATTTCCTGCAAAAAATGTTGAGCCGCATGATTGCTAACATTAACAGAACAATTAGTATAATCTCGCTCACTAGGGACTCTCACAAAATCACGTGCTTGAAGAGTAATTTTTTCATCACCTACACGAAGCATAAGTTCACCAGTACCCACATCAATAACAGTTCTAGTAGTGGCTAAAAAGAGTCGACCTAAAATCATAGGTACCTCAATATCCTCATCAATGTCCAATACAACAAAATCAATGGGGAATATAAATTTATCGACTTTCACAAGTACATCATCAATAATACCCCTGGGATATCTAATTGATCTATCCACTAATTGAATACTCATCCTACTGGGTTTAGGTTCCCCAATACCAAGTTGTTTGAACATCTTATAAGTCATGACATTTATACTAGCCCCTAAATTAGCCAAAGCGCTTTCAACATTTAAACTACCAATAAGACAAGGAATTGTAAAACTCCTTGGATCTTTACGTTTATTGGGTAGTTTGTTTTGGAGAATGGTCGAGCAAACTGCATTGAGCTCCACAGTCGACAAGTCTTCTAACTTCCTTTTCTTTGTTAACAGCTCTTTTAAAAATTTTATATAATTTGGCATTTGTGAAAGGGCTTCAACAAACGGTAAGTTAATGTGCAATTTTTTTAAAAGTTCAAGAAATTTACCATATTGTTCTTTTATGTGGCCTCTCTATACTGCTGCTGGATAAGAGATTCGTTGTTTGTATTATCTGACCATTAGCTTATGCTCTTTCTTACTTTCTTCAACTTCATCATTTGTCACAACAGCTTCTAGCTTTGACTTTTCTACTAACCCTTTCACTTTCCAAACAGTGATTGTGTGGATTTTCTCCCTTAGGTTAGTTTCAGTGTTGCTAGGTAAGCTCCCTTGTGGTCTTTCCAAAATAATTTTAGCAAGCTATCCAATTTGATTTTCAAGTCCTTGAATCGATGCTTGTTGATTTTTTAGTGCTGTTTCAGTGTTTTGAAATTGAGTTTCTAACATCGAAACAAATTTGGCCAACATCTCCTCAAGGCTTTTACTGATAAGGCTGCTGAAAACTAGGAAGGGGTTGTGACCCTTAATTTCCTTGACCACCCCAAGAAAAATTTGGATGATTCCTCCATCCTACATTATAAGTATTGCTATAGGGGTTATTTTGAGGTCTAGAATTATTACCCAAAAAGCCGACTTGCTCATGCTCCATATTAGACATAAAGGGTAAATATTTTGGATGAATTATCTTCACTCTATTTGCATCGCATTGCATCACCAGATTTACCTACTTAAAAAAAATTCAAGCCATCAATTTTTTTATTCAGTGCCTCCACTTGGCTTGCCAACATAACAACTGCATCTATATTTAAGATACCAACTGCTTTCATCAATTTTGTTCTCATAACTTGCCACTGATAGTTATTTAGTGTTATTTCTTTAATGAACTCTTAAGCTTCCTCGGGTGTTTTATTATTTTGTGTTCCACCAGCTGCTATATCAATTAATTGCCTAGTTGAGGGATTCAAACCATTGTAGAAGGTTTGAACTTGTAACCGCAAAGGTAACCCATGATGAGAGCACCTTCTCAAAAGATCTTTTAATTTCTCCCATGCATCATATAATGTCTCCACATCAAATTGAACAAAATAAGAGATATCATTTCTCAACTTAGTAATTTTAGCCGGTGAGAAGTACTTCAACAGAAACTTATCAGTCATCCGATCTCAAGTCATGGTAGAACCTCGTGGCAATGAATTCAACCACTATTTTACCTTGTTCCTCAATAAGAAGGGGAACAATCGTTAGCGTATGGAATCATCAATAATGTCATTGATCTTTAAAGTGTTGCAACTATCTAGAAAGTTAGTCAAATGAGTATTTGGATCTTCATCTTGCAAACCATCAAACTAAACATATTGTTTTAACATCTGAATTGTGTCCGGCTTAATAGTGGGTCTCACAATACTTAATTCAGTCCCAATCAAAGTGGGCTTAGCATAATCATACATAGTCCGAGGAGTAGGACCTGCAGGAGGTAGCTGACTATTTTGATTATCACCCACCTCTACTGTAATATCCTTTTCCTCTTGATCATCTACTATATTCGACTTTTCCTTGCTTCTCTAACTTGTCGACGAATTCTGTGAGTAGTCTTTTCAATCTCACTGTCAAAAAGTAATTGATCCAACGAGTTTCCTCTTCTCATAAACCAAAAGAACCTGCCTGAAGCAAACAAACGGAAAATTAGAATGCAAAAATTAAATTAAAAAAAATATAAAATTAAAATTAAAAAATGACTAAATTATTTTTTAAAGTTTTCCTAATATTTCAGTCCTCGAAAACTGCGCCAAAAACTTAATGTCCACAAAACCAACTAAAAATTTGACAAAGACAAGTGCACCTATCAATTAATAGTATAGCTAAGATGAACAAAGATACCATCCCCACGATGACTAAAAGTACTTGTAATTACCGTCTTTCTATTATTTAACCGCCAAATTGGAGAGATTGATTAAAACTAAAATTAACTAAATTAATTAACTAAAGAAAATAGCAAAAAACAAATCACAAAAATAAACGATTAACAACCAAGAAGTGAAATAATACCTAGGAAAGAATCCACCTAGATTTCATCTGTCATTATCAATCTGAATTAAATAATTTCTTCACTTAGTATCTTGTTCCATAGAAATCCCTAAATTATGCTAATATCTCTTTCGAGAGTAAGAGTAACTGACTCTAGGTTGATTAATTGAAATTCTTTTTCTAATTAAAATCCCTATTTTCGCATTAACTCAATCTATGGATCCCCCTATAAGATTTGGCTCTAATTTGGTAGATTTATGTAGTCCTATTTTTAGAATTGCATACAACTCCACTCAATTGTGCTAGATCTACTCTTAAACCAAGTCTTTTCCTCCTTTGATTCAAGCACATCAAACATGGATTAATATTTTAGAAATATTAAACCAAGAATTAAGCATACATAATTGAGAACAACATCCAAGTATTTATTGCGTAAAACAGAAAACAAGATAGAATTCATCATAGGGCTCATCTACCCTAGGTATTTAGAAAATTAGTTCATAATCGCAAATAAAGACATCCCAAACATAGTATAACCACAAGAAATAAAGAAACTCATAATAAACTTTAAAAAAATTAAAAGGAGATCTTCAATTTTGATGGTAATCTACTTCCGAGTCAGCTTCAATGGTGTTTTTTGAGTTGTTTTCTTGATTATTCTCTGACTGCTTCCTTCCTTTTCATTATATTTGGTATATATAAGTCCTAGAATGCTCGAAAAACCTAAAAATTACATTTTTCCATATTTCCAAAGTGCAGTTCGTGAAATCTACATGGTCTGACACATGTCATGTGGCTTACACAGCCGTGTGTCCAGCCTCTGTGACTCTTGAAACTTACTCCAATTTTCTTATTTTCAATTTTTTTCGCTTCTTTTGCCACCAAATGAATTTAAAGGATTAGGAGCATAAAATTCTAATCATCTAAAAATGCATTAAGAATGAGGCTAAAACATGTTACTTTTAGCATTTATCACTCTTCTAGAGTACCACTTCCGCTATATAACCATCTAGATTTATTCTTTTCTTTTACAAGAAATTTTATCTTTGGAACCAATCGAACTACCATGCTTTAGGCATACATTACCTTCAATTAAGCCAACAAGTTGTCCTATCAGGAGTTCAATTCAAATCAAAACGTTAGCTGATATATAACACTTAATGATAATTCATTCCAAGTAATTTATTTCATCTAGCTATGATTTCTCTCTCCCCTAATGTTAGAAAAACTATCAAATTAAATAGTAATCACAAATCATGTTATAATTGAATCTCCAATTTATTCAACACATTGGAGACTCATAAATAATCTATATTCCCAACTTTCTTTTAATAATCATTTTGTGCATTGTATTGGAGCAACTTAAACATATATCGCACATTCAAATTTCTAAAATAGGTTGTATTCGATTCCTGACCAAAAGCCAATTGTAATGGGGAGTATTTATCACAACTTATTGGCATGATGCTTACAAGTGTTAATTCATATAAAATATCATATCCTTTTACATATTAAAAAAACTGTGTTCTCAAAAATATATGGTTTAGATACTAGTTTTTGAGACATTTAATTATTAATTCTGCTAAACCATTTTATACGTATGAACATTTAATTATTAATTCTGCTGAACCATTTTATACGTATGAACATCAGGCTTTATGATACTTACTCGTACCAACAATCTAACTTATAATAATCATTGAGAGTTTGAGTAATAAACTCACCAACATTGGCAAGAATTATCTCGATTGTATAATTTGGAAGTTTTGTTTTTAAATAAATTATTAAACAAGTAATCTTGCAAATGACTAGGTTGCAAGTTGATAACTCAAATGTAATTATCTTGTAGATGCATCTACTAAAATCATATCAAAACATCCATTTGCTAGATAAAATGGACCCATATTTCTTTCAAAAATGCAAGATATTTAATCTCAACTTTTGTTAGTGAAGTTTAATAAATTTGCCTTAAATTTTCTTTAAGAATAAGCAACACTTGGTAAGTGAAGAAACTTCAGGTTCTTTAATAAATATCCATGTAAATTCTTATTTTGTCACGTCATTATTGATTAGTATGGTCTAGCTGATCATGCCAACTAATTAGTATATTTAGACTAGTAAACTTTTGATTTGCTATGTACATGTTTCAATGATGTTAATGTAAACTTTTAATTTATCATCTCATATGATTTAACCATGCTAATATATACATAACACCAATTAAAGGAAAATGATATAGTTTTCCAATAGAAAATTCTTACCCAATATAGTAGATATAATTAATTGTCTCCCCATCCACAATCTCAATATGATGTCTACTACAATGTCTATTGATCTGTTGTAATTTGATATGTCAAATTAGGCTTCCTCGTTATACTTAAGGGACTAGCTTTCGAGCAATTTAGTGTATTTTATATAGTTTAGTGTAGTTTTTAGATTTTCCATTCAATATGTTTTTAATGTGTTTTTGTACTTATTTTGAGACCCAAATTGGACAAATACGCCATTTGGTCCCCAACAATTGATTGAGTGTTGTAGGAACTGTAACAGCCTAAAATAGGTCCTAGTCAGAACAGTGGTTACGAGACCACAAATCTAAAGTAGAAATATTTATTTTATGACTATTTTAGAGTCCATGATATGTTTGAGTGATTGTGTGCAAATTTTGTTAAGTAAATTTTATTGATAAAATGTCCAATTTTATTATTAGGATTAAATAGCATTAATTGCAAAATCTGAGTTCTAGAATACAAGTACTGTTTGAAATGGGGGTTTAAACTAGAGGTCTTTAAATGTCAAATAGACCATAATAGTTTGGTATGGACAAAACTAGACATGGCAGGGTAAATTGAAGGGTTAGCAAAAAGGGCATTTTGGTCATTTGGGTGTTTTAAGGCATAAAAGACAAAATAAAAGCCCAAAAATCTGCTCATCTTCTTCATATGGCTGCCGAAATTTACATGACTCCATGGCTAGGGTTTCAAGCTTTTCAAAGCTCAATTGTAAGTGTATTTGAGCCCCGTTTTTAATGTTCTTCGTATTTTTTAGATCCTAAAAGCTTAATCTTTCGATTTCTACCATTTATTTACATGAAAAATGAAGTTTAAAAAAATTGACCCATGCTAGATAATTGTGCATTTTGATGTTTAACGGTAGAATAAGGATGCTTGAGGTTAGGAGAACGATTTGTGTTAAGTGATTTTCGTTGAAAATGGTTAAAATGGGTTAATTAGTAAAAGTTGTTAATGTTTATAAAAGCATGAAATAGTGAGAATTTGAGGTTGCCAAAGAAGAGAAAAATATTCAGCATGTCTTAAATCTTATAGAAATATAATAAATTTCAATTTCCGAGCCTTAGGGTAAATTCATAATTATGCAAAAGTTTAGGGGCAAAATGTGTTTTTTGCCAAAATATGTTTTAGGTATGAAATGATTATTACATTAATTAAATGAGTGAAATTCAAGATTTTAGATAAAGAAAAATAGAGATTTGGGCTTAAATCGAGAAAGTGCATGGTTAAAGACAAAAAGAGAATAATTAGCCGAAATTTCATTTGAGGTAAGTCCGTGTGATTAAATGAGCATGATATGCATGCTATTGTTATTATACTTGAAAATCTATCTTGTCATGATTGTATTAAAGTTTATGTTGATGATATTGTATAGGAAAAAGTGATGTCAAATGTAAATGACATTTATGTGTTGATTGAATGCTTAGAGATTTGAAGGAATATGATATTCCATTGAATTGAGTAAGTTGTAAGTAAATAATACAATTACATTGTTATTATTAGGTGCTGAATTGATATAGCATGAAATGCTTGATTGTGAAAATGAGAATGCATAATGATAATTGAGATAGTAGAATTCCCTTTTAAACCATAGGGAATAAATCCGATATTCATGCCATGACGTATGGGTTATTGTGAACTAGTGTAAGACTATGCCTGGGACATGGCATCGGCATTGAGACGAGTGCTAGTGTAAGACATGTCTGGGACATGCATCAGCCTCGAGATGTAAGCCAGTGTAAGACATGTCTGGGACATACATCGGCTACGAGATGTGTCAGTGTAAGACCATGTCTGGGATATGGTATCAGCACGGATATGTGAGAGCTATTGTAAGACCATGTCTGGGACATGGCGTCGGCCTCGATTTCAATAGTCAATGTAAGACCATGTCTGGGCCATGGCATCGACTTGATGGATGAGCCAGTGTAAGATCATGTCTGGGACATGGCATCGACATTATACCCTATGTTTGAGGCTTAGTGAATATCCGATAGCTTTCCGAATGGTTCAACGGTGAGAGTTATGGTTTAAGCTAAACGAGAAAGGTTATGACCATATTGTGAGTGGTACAGGTGCTTACATGAAATTAATGAGATGTGAATTAAATTCATATTATATGATTAGTAAGAAATGAAAATGAGCATGTTGAGTAACACAGGTATGTATGCAAAGCACATGAGAAATGATTTCAGTTTATGATACACCTTTAGTAAAGATGTAAATATGTAATTCATGCTTATGAGAATGATTTTGTGATGACCTTGTGATTATAGGTCTATATTTATTATGTATGAATATGTAACCTTACCAATGTGGTAAAAGTGAATTAATATGGTGCGATAAACTTAGTATCTTTAATTTACACTAAAACAGTTTTGGACAGCAACCATAGTCTGACTTTGAAAATCCACCAAAAATTGTGTAAATTAAGTTAGCGGCTAAATAAAATATGAAATTAAATCCTAATGAGACAAATTTTACATATAAGAAACGGTGTAAGCAAAAGAGTTTCATATTATGAAATATTTAAATTGTTGTGAGACAAAGTCAGAATGACTTCAAAATCCCCAATTCTGATTTGATAAAATCATTTAAAATTGTAAAAAAACAATTATGAGTTATAATTTATATTATTAGAATTCTTAATGAGTCTATCTTCAAGAGAAATAGACGGGAACATCATTTGAGTCTCTTATTATGAGATAATTAATTTTTAGTGAAGAGGGGTCAAAACTATTAGACAGCGAAAAAGGGTAACTTTAAGGAATAAACTGTACTAATTGGCCAAACCAAAAATTATGAAAATTTTATGGTAAGGAGGTACATGAGTCTAGTTTTAGGTAAAATTAGCGAAACTTAATTTGGATTTCGGTAGCTCCAGATATAAATAATTTAGTGACCATGACTCGAGAAAACAACTTGACTGGAACATGAGTAAAAATGCAAATAGGGTTGTATTACCATGAGAAGCAAGTTGATAAGTTACTTATTATTTTCATACGGTCTTACTAAGCTATAAAGCTTACTCCCTTCCTTTCCTTTCCTTTAGTGTTTTCAGGTTAGCTCGGAGTTGGAGATCGTCGGAGGCAGCATCACACTACCAAGTCGCTACCTTTGGAAAAAATGAAGTATATATTAGAAATTTTCAAGTGAGTGGCATGTATAGGGATTTAGTTGATTGACATGCATTATTTTGCTTTGGCAAAATGTGTTGGCTTATATTGAGTTATATGCATATAGCCATGAAAAGTGGCTCATATTGATTATGGCTTGTAAGCCTTGCTATTCATGTCATGTCTAATATTTATAATGTGATTATATTTGTTTGTCATGCATGGTTAGTAATATGACATGTGTGTTGGATGTATGCTCTATGACCAATTGAGGTGGTCATAGCCATGTAGTAATTGCACGTTATATACACAACGTGATAATGATTGAACATAAGTGTTTGATGGATAAGTTGGTAACCATAGTATAATGGTAAAAATGGTCATCAAAATGACCAGTCTTATGAATGTGAAGGAATCTAGACTTGGTGTTGCATGAGTAGATGCATTACTTGTAAGAGGACTTGTTAATGTTAAGGATATATCTTAATAAAGAGTGTTTAATCACTAAAATGATGTCATGAATTGCGATTTTGATGTGCATAAGGTTGTAAGAGATTATAGGTAACATGAAGGCTTGGAAAATAGCCTAAGTGTTGGCCACACAGGCTGAGACACGGCCGTGTGTCTCAACTATGCGAGGGACACTGCTTGGAGACACGGGCGTGTGGCCCGACCGTATGGTTCGATGTATATGCTGACGTCATAAACAGAGAGTTACATAGTCTGAGGACACGGGCATACCAAAGGCACATGGGCGTGTCCCTATGTCCACACGGGCGTGTGACCCTGTTTCATGGGAAAATTTTCTAAGTTTTCCTGAAACTTTTCAATGTTCTCGGTTTAGTCACGAATCAATTCTGATGAATGTTTTGGGTTTCATAGACCCAAATAAGGGACGACATGCATGTGTTTGAAAAGTTTTGAATTAAAAGAGATTTTATGGCACGGTTTTTACATGAATGTGTATGTTTAAGTCCGGTAATGTCTCGTACCCTGTTCCGATGTCAGACATGGGTAAGGGGTGTTACAGGAACTTAATGGTAGCCTGGTTTTGTGCTAAAACATCACCAAGAAGGGGGTATTGCGATATCAAAGCATGGAAATCGCAATACCCTTGACAGTTTTGAAATGAAGAGATGAATGAATATCTCCTACAGTGGTATCGCTATATCCTCCTTAGGTATCGCGATACCCAGCCTTCAAAGGAACTCCCCATTTTGAGACTGTCGGTGATATCACAATATCCAGACCATGGGTATCGCGATATGACTGTCATGAGGAGACAAAATTTGACATCGATAGTAGTCCTTGCCCAATAGAAACACCAAGCAAAAAGACACGTTGAAAGGAACTTTGGTCAAGAAAAAGAGGTTGGAATAGTTGCTAAAAAGAGCCAAAAATGGTTGTGAGAGAGGACCACAATTTTTAGTTATATTAGTTTTTCTTTCATTTCTAGGATTTTAGTTCTTCTTCTCCATAACTGTAGATTTAAATTTCTGCTTATTTCTTTGTTTTCCTTTACATTTTTAATGTTAATTAAGTTAGTTAACAATGTAGCTTAGGTTTATTTACAGGTTTAGGACCTCTAACTTGCTTGTAATGACATTTTCATCTCTAGTTTAATGTTATTTCAATTGGTTTTCTTTTCATCTATTAAAAATCTCATCTTTATTATTCTTGTTAATTTATTTTGTTGTTAGTTGCTTTTCTTTTAACTCTTTCAAAGTAAAAATCAAAGCTTTCATCTTTTTGTTCAAGTTTTATACTAATGGCTTTTATGTGTGTTTCTTTGATGTTAGGTAGCTTATATATGTTAATGGCTAACTAAACCCTAAGAGGTTGGTTGATGGAGATGCGGGTAAACTAATTTTTGGTTTAGCGGCTAAATTGCAATAAATTGGACTAAATTGAATGAACTTCAAAACTTAGGATTGACACCCCTAAGGGTAAATCAAGATAAGTGAAACCGAGAGGTAATCTTATTGGGAACCAATTCATTAGTTTCGGGTTAGTCGTGTGAGATCGAGAGATAAACTAGACTAATTTGTCTAATTTGGTAAAATAGAGATCGAGAGGTAAAATGGAGTCACTTTAGGAGTTTAAGCATTTTTGTTTCCTAATTCAATTATTAATTAACCACATTGAAGTCAAACAACCACCATTTGTTATTGCTTGAATAGTTTCCTAGATTTACATGATTTACGATTTAGTGGTAATTAGCTAGTAAATTAGTTTAAATACTCTCAATTTCACGGCTTGCCATTCTCTACTATCTAGGGAGTAGTTGTTTAGACTCTTTAATTGTGTGTTATTAGCTAGAATTCACTCAATCTCCTACTCTTATGGGTTCGATCCTCTGAGTACTCTTGTACCTTGTATAAATTATATTACAACTGACCTAGTATACTTGCAGACATCCCACGTAGTTATTCTGATTTGATTGTCGTATTAGTTTTGATTCTCAATCCCGGTGTACGCATGCTGGGGAGTGGTCATATATCATTTTAAAAAAATAATTTATTTGAGACTGACTAGAAAATATTGCCTTAATTATCGCTTTGTTTCTTCGAATAACAATGTATTAGATATTTTGGAGCCTTGACATATGTTTCCTTTCTTTTAAAGAATATTAATTGAAAAATAAAATTATCAAGTGTACGTCAAGTACATAACCAATAACTTTTCATACATAAGTTGTCTATCTTCTTTGAAGGGTTCTATTAATTATGAATAAACCTAGAATCAAATATGAATTTCATTCTTTTCTTTAATTGTCTATATTTTCTTACTGTAATACCACCTTTGCAACACCTCCATACATCACCCTTAAGCATCACATCCTGAGACATACCATCGCCATCAACTACCTTTGTTAGAAGCAAGGCCAGTTGTCACCCAACACCAAAATCAATTGTGATGGGATAATTATCGCTTATTAAGCCACCCTACATCATCTCATCATCGATTTATAAGGTCAAATAATCATCTCTACAAGGGGACAAGATGCGACCTTACTGCCAACAAGATACTTACAGGGGCGAAGCCAAGGGGGCTTGCATGGCCCCCGGCCCCCCCAAAATGTAAATTTGCTCTTTTGGCCCTTAAAATTTTTAAAAAAAAATTAAATTAATAAAGGTAAAATTGTACTTTGCCCCCCAAAATTATAAAATTCGATTTAATCCTTTACAAATTATAAAGATGTAAACTATAAAAAATTAAAATTTTATCCTGCCCCCCTAAATATTTATTCTGGCTTCGCCCTTATACTCTCTCTCTCTCTCTCTCTCTCTCTCTCTCTCTCTCTCTCTCTCTCACTCTTACAGTCTCTCCCTCTCTTCCTTCATCCCCATCCCTCTCTACCTCTCACGATGACTTTCTGCCCTTTAAGGGTGAATCGCCTTTTGCCTTCGCCAACATCTCCTCCTATTGGTTCTTGATAGCTACACTTACTAATATAATTTATTAAATGGTGTTTCTATTAGATTAACTATACACTAGGGACATAGTCAGGAAATGTGCAATTAGGGGTCGAGAGAAAGTGAAAAAATTAGAAGGGGCAAAGTTAAATTTTTTTATCGAAATGGTTTAAATTAAATTATTAATATATGAGAGGGACCAAAAATATATGAAAGGGACAAAAAATGCAAATTTTCATTTAATAAGAAGCTAAAAATGACTAAACTAAATTATTAATATTTGAAAGAGACTAAATCTAGAATTATACCATTCAACCAAGTGGGCCTGTCCCTGAAATTCAATAATAAACATAATTTTTTAACATGATTCTGATGTAATTTAGTATTCAACAGGGAATGATTTAACACTTGATTTGTGTGATTAATTAATTTATTATTTCAAAATTGTATTTCAGTGTGAGAAATTTTCAATTTGGATTCAATCTAGATTTGGGAAAATTTTGGGAATTTGTGTTTTGAACCAATCAAGATGGAAGTTGAGAACAATACATAATGGGCTAATGTTTTTAACTTTTTATTTTACTACCTTATGGTCTAATACATATATATAAAAAGATTCCTTGTTAAGTCACTGCTCAATATGTAAGGGGCTTCTTTGCTGCACGCTTATCAAGCTTAGTTTTAAAGGTTTTTATTTTTTTAATTTAGTTAAAATAAAATTGTGTTTTAAAATTCTTTAAATTTCCAAAATTCATGAAAATTGTTCACATCCATGTTTATATTTTTGCTTCAATTAATTTTTTTAAATGTGGCATAAAAAATATGTTATTTATTTGTGAATTGTTTAACATTAGTAATCCATGATTACTTGCTTAAATGTTAATTAGTTTTTATAATTATTGTTAATTTGTTTAACATTTTAAATGTTTATCTAGAATGATTTGGAGGATCTTTTTATTGTGTCCGTCATTTGATTAAAAGAAAGTTCTAACGTAACTCGAAAAAAGTAAACTCTTTTATTTATTATTTATCTCTTATAAATTTAATTAGTGATAATATTTTTATATTATTTGTCTCGAAAAATAATTACGATGTTACTCATTATAATATAATTTATCCAAAAAATTCCCTCCCCAAATTGAAAGGATCCTCTTATGCACATTATTGGCTCCGAAATTACAATACCAATTATACAGCCATGGCATCTTACGTCATATATGCACATTAAATACGGTTTATAATTCTTCACAATTATTTTAGCAAACTTACAAGCAAAATGGGTGAAGTGATGACTTCTTGTTGAATTGGCGTTAGATAGCTAACCTAGTTGCATCACTCCTTTGTAAAAATGGATAATTAATGGCTTGTGTACTTAAGCGCCTGCTTTTCATTGAGCGCAAATTGATTGAAAGGCACATTGGAATGAATCCATTGAGGAAACCATGACGAGGTGTGTGTGGCTCATCCATCGCCATCTACGGGACTGCTGCCAATCGCTTGCTGAATAATTCAACATCCTCTGCCATTTATATAAATTGGACTGCCCTTCTCTATCTCACTTGGAATCCAAGTATCCTAATCCAACCTTTTTAAATATCACCACTACTTGGTTAAATTCATTTAATCTTTATATTTTAATTCGGTCATTTTAATATTTATATATTTTAAGATTTAAAATTTTAGTTATTACCAAGAAATAAGAGTTCAATTCATTAAATTAAAATATGGTGCGCCAAACATATTATTATTATATAATATCATGTCGGTTTGTAATTTTCATATATTACTCATTAAAATTTAGTTAATGGATCAATGACTGTTTTTTGCTTTAATACTAAAATTTCAATATTCAAAAAATTTACAACTTAACGAGTGATACAACCGTACAATACTAATAATAGAATTTATTAATAGATTTAACTGTCACTATTCAAATCAAGACTAAAATATTAAAATTTAAAAATATAAAAACTAAAATTGATCAATTTATAAAATATATAGGTAAAAATTAATAATTTAAAATATAAAACCTGAATCAATAACTTTCGTAAAATATAGGAAGAATAATAAAATTTAGTACGCTGTCACTTTTGTAAAAACTAAAATATACCGTTTCTCTACTTTTATATGTCGAAAATTTTCAATGTTCTTTTGGTGTTAGGATATAAATCTTATGTTGAAGCTGGTATTAAAATTTGATTTGCTTTTCACTATGCGAATTTATGGGTTGGATAAAAGTGTCAAACCCATTTAAAATATAAATTGTGTTTGAATTTTAAACGATTCATGTTATATATATTGTATTATTTTTATATATCATGTAATTTATATTACATAAAATTAAATATATAGTATAATACCATATAAACTTTAAAATATATATGTTAAGTCGTTGGCTCCTAGAGATTTTATTAAAAAATGATATCTAAATTTAAAATTTTAATTAAAATTATCTATAATATTAAATATTAAATTAAAAACTATATATATTTTAAAATTAACATGGACAAATGTAAAATTAGTTTGGATTAATCATTTATAAAAATGAGTGAATTTAGGCAAATTTTAAGTTTATATTTGAGTCGGATCGAATTTGACAAATATAAAATGTAATAATATCATAAATAGGATCAATTTAATCTGACTCATTTCGACTTATAAACACCTCTACTTTTAATACACCTCATAGTGATTTTTTTAAGAAAAACTTTTAAAATGTGGTTGTTATAAAGAAATTATGATACAAATGTTAAATTGGTTTTGTTATAAAAAAATTAAAATTAATTATTAAACTTCAAAATATTTTTATTAAACTTTTAAATATTGATTAATTAATTTTTTTAAGTTAAATTATTTGTTTGGATGTTAAATATTGGCTCAAATTTAATATAAAATATATTTAAAATAAATTGATCAGAATGTATCTATTACATAAATAATTTAAATTTGATGTAGTTAAAAATAGCCCTTAAAAATGTACAACTTATTTTTTTAAAGGTAACATGTCAGATATTAAATTTTAATAATATTTCGTATTCTTTTAAAATGGTAAATTTAAATTTTCTATATAATAGAACACTATGCATTTATAATTTGATTCATTTATTTCAAATATACTATGTTAGACACATTTTAACATCTAAATCAATGGTGAGGTTGAAGAAAAGATTTGAATAATACAATATATTATTAGTACTTTGAAAACTTAAGGCTTGGTGTAAAATGTCCTCAAATTTTTTTAAAAAGAAGTAATTAAGCTCTTCTTTTTTTTTTCACTCAATTGGATATTTAAACTTTCAAAATACATCAAAAAAACTCTCAAACTTTTTTAAAAACAGCAATTAAGCCCCTTGCTTTTTTTTCTCACTCAATTGGTTACTTGAACTACCAAAATGCGTAAAAAAAACCCTAAAAAATTTTCAAAAAAAACAATTAAACCCTTGCCTTTTTTGCACTCAATTACCAAAATGCATCAAAAAAGTCCTTTGACCGTAAACTTTAACAGTTGACCGTTAAAGTTAACTACATCTAATTTTTTCAGTTAAAGCCATCCCTTGTCACAACCACTACGTCACATGTGACAAAAAAACTATAAAAAATATAAAATAGTAAAAAAATATAAAATTTTATAAAAATTATAAAAATATTATAAAATTCATCAAAAATGTCCTTTAACAATTAACTTTCACCGTTGACCGTTAAAGTTAACAATCGCCAATTTTTTTCAGTTAAAACCATCACATGTCACAACACAATTTCACATGGCAAAAAATGATAAAAAAAATAAAAATCAAGAAAAGTTATAGAAAAATTATAAAATGTTTCTTTTGGTATGATCATTTTTATAATTATTTTACGAATTTTTTTATTTGTTACATTTTTATCATTTTCTTACGGCTTTATAAATTATATATATTTTCTATATTTCTATATATTTTATAATATTTTTATGATTTTTATAAAATTTAATAATTTTATAATTTTTATTGATTTTATTTTTATCTTTTTTGCCATATGTCACGTCATGATTGTAACACGTGATAATTAACTTTAATTAAAAAATATTAAGGGCGATTAGCATTAACGATTAACAATCAAATTGCCTTTTAATGCATTTTGACAATTGAGTGCAAAAATAAAAAAGCTGAGGCTTAATTTTTTTTGAAAAAGTTTGAGGCTTTTTATATGCATTTTAACAGTTCAAGTATTTAATTGAGTAAAAAAAAGGACTTAATTTTATTGTTAAATTTAAGAACTTTTACATCCTTAAACTAAAACTTAATTATAACATTTTAAAATTAGAAACAAATTCAAAACTTTAGCGATAATTTAAAATTTCTTACAATTAATTCTTATAATATATAAAAAGAATTTATAATAGTATACTTTTTTAAAAAATTTGGGTAATTTCTTATAAAATTATATGAATTTTGTTGAAACAAAATCTAAAAGGTATATCCTTCTAACTGTTTTATTATTACTTTTTGATATATTAGCAAAAGCAAAGCAAAGTAAGTTTAGTAGCGGATTAAGAAAACACTTTGGAAAACACTTTGCTAATAATTTATAAAAATTTATAATAGTATACTTTTTTTTAATTTTGGGTAATTTCTTATTAATTTTAATTTTTTTCAAAAAACAACAACTTTGTTGTGTTATCTAAAGTAATAAACACTTAATCAAAATCATAAATTTATGATTCGACTAGGATGAATGCTTCGACCTAGTAGTATTTCCACTATCCTCAAGCTCATGTCTGTCAAGTGTGGGCTTATTTCGAATCAGAAAATTTTTCACAAAAATACCGATAGAAAAATTTCGTAATTTCTCTAAACTTCTAAGTTTAGTTGTAAATAACAAGAATATCTTTGGAAATTTTCTAGAATAATTTATATAGAGAATTTTCTTTCTACAACTTTTCTTAAATTTAAGTGTACGAGAATAATGACTCGTACTCTCTTTATATAGAGAGAGTTCAACTAGGATTAGAATTAATCATATTAATATTAAATTAACAAAATATTATCTAGATAAATATTAAATTAAATTAAGTATATTATATTAATATTTAATTAATAAAATACTATCTATCTAAATATTAAATTAAATTTAATATCACATATTAATATTAAATTAATAAAATATTATCTATCGAATATTAAATTAAATTTAATATCTCATATTAATATCTAGATAAATATTAAATTAAATTATTTAAAAGAATATTATCTTTGAAAAAGTTACTTTGAAATCAAGTTATTTGATAGAGTCCTACTAGGAACCTCGTTTTTCCACTGCTCTACCACTGAAAAACTACCATTGCCAACCATCCATCGATCACCGAATCGCTATCGTCACAGCTGCCATGCCCGACGGTCCATCGCTGGCACGATTCCCCTGACACCTCGAAACATCGTCATTTTGCTTGAATGGGCCTGGTTGGCTCGGTTCGGGCTAGTGATGGCGAATTGGTCTGATCCAACCACTGATTGGAACGTCAAACTAGTTTCATACACAGTACCTGATTCAATTAATTTTTGAGTTTCAGTCTCGAGTTTTGATTCTCGGGTTCAATTTTTGATTTTGGATCCAATTTTCAAGTTCAATTACTCGCTAAACCAATTGTTTGACTTGAAAATTAATTTCCAAACATATCATATTTATTTTAGTTAATTTGATTAATTTAATTTTACTTGATAAAAATTAATTTTTCCAAAAATCATTGAGATTTTTCAAATTAAATTTTTATGAAAAATTCTTTAATTAAAAATTCTCTAGTTGAACAAATCTCATGACCGCCTAATTTAATTCTAAGGCAAACTGTAAAGAGTGAAAAGAATACCTAGGTACCAAAGGCAAATGTATGGAATTCTTGATGATAGAAGCTTGCTTAGTGGAAGACTCAATAGACCACTGGGTTATTGATTTGAAAGCCACTAATCATGTTTTTGTTTCTTTGCAGGGGTTCGGGAAAATGAAAGATCTTATATATAAGGGCTTATCGTTGCGGACCAGGAATAGGACAAGTGTGGCAACTAAAGTAGTAAGAGATTTATATATCTATTTTGATAATTTTAGAAAGATTATTTTAGAAGATGTTTTCTATGTACCAAGTTTCAAAAGAAACTTAATTTCTATTACATTTTATATAAAGAAAATTTAACCATGATTTTTAATAATGGAGTTGTAATATTTAGAAATCGCAATCTTATCTATATTGGATAGATGTCAAATAATTTCTATTTTATCAAACCAAAAACGTACACATTGCTTGAGACTAAAATATCGAATAAAAGACTTAAAACTTCTCACTCTAATGAGGTGTAACTTTGGCATTTGAGACTTGGTTATATTAATCGAGAAATAATCACTAAACTTGTGAAAGACGACATCTTAAGTTTGCATAAAGAAGTTGATCTTTCGCAATGTGAATATTTCTTAAAAGGTAAGATGACTAAGTGATCTTCTAATGCAAACAGAACGAGGGCCGGAAAACCCACTAACGTATGTGGCCCTATGAACATTAGTGCAATAGATGGTTACAAGTATTATGTAACCTTTATTGATGACTATTCCAGATATGGGTATGTATACCTAATGCACCGCAATAGTGAAACCTTTGATAAATTCAAAGAGTTTCATGTGGAAGTGGAGAAATAACTAGGTTTACCCATAAAAATATTTTGGTCTGGTCGAGGTGGGGAATATTGATCTAATGAATTCTTAGGGTACCTCAAAGAGAATGATATTCTATCCCCGTTAACTATGTTAAGCACTCCACAACAGAATGGCGTGACAGAGAGAAGAAATTAAACATTGTTAGACATGGTATATTTGATATTAAGTTATTCAAAGCTACCAATATATTTTTAGGGATACGTTGTACAAACAACTTGCTATATTCTGAATCATATGCCAACTAAGGGAGCATCGAAAACCCATACGAATTGTAGCATGACAAGAAGTCAAATCTTAATCATTTTAGGATTTGGGGATGCTCGGCCCATGTATTGGATAAAGACTCGAGGAAGTTGAACTCGCGAACAGAATTGTGCATCTTTGTACGATATCTAAAGAAAACAAAGGGTGGTTGTTTTATAACTTGAAAGAGTAAATAATTATGATCTCAACTCATGCTACCTTCCTCAAAGAAAGTTACATGAATGACTTCAAACCTCAGAGTAAAGAGATATTCGATGAGCTTTCAAGAATTATAAAAAAACCCTACGAAAATGGTTCTAGAACCAACTCCTAATAGTAGACCTGCAACTGATCAGTAATATAGGGAGCCTCATCAAAGTGGAAAGGATCTAAGAGGCCTGAGTTCTTCCAATCTAATGGAAGTGTTTTTAACACTAAGTCTGCTGAACATGAAGCTGATGACCCACTCACATATGACGAAGTGATGTAAAGCTCTGATTCCAAGCTCTGAAAAATAACTATGAAAGCTAAGATGAATTTTATGTATTCCAACTCAGTATGGGAACTTGTAGACTTACCGAAAGGGATAAACCCATAGGGTGCAAGTGGATCTACAAAAGGAAAAGAAATATGGATGAAAAAATGGAAATTTAAAAGTTGGACTTGTAGCAAAATGTTATACTTAGAAAGAAGGCACCGATTACGGATAAACCTTCTCTTCGGTTGCCATACTCAAGTCAATTAGTATATTACTATCCATTACACTAACTCTCAATTACGAGATCTAGAAAATGAATGTCAAAATAGTATTTTTGAAGAGAGCATCTACATGATGCAACCCATCGAATATATAGCTAAAGGAAATGAGCATAAAGTTTGCAAACTACTTAGATCTATAGATGGACTTGAGCAAGCGTCCTGCTCATGGAATCAAAGAATTGATCAAGCGATCAAGACTTTTGGATTTGAGCAAAACATAGACGAACCTTGTATTTATAAACGTTTAAGGGATGGAAAGATGGTATTTCTCATTTTAGATATCGATGATATTGTACTCATTTGAAATGATGTAAAGACATTTTCATCGGTTAAACTGTGGTTAACGTAACAATTCAGCATGAAGGACTTAGAGAAGCTAATTTTGTTCTAGGTATTTGAATCCTGAGGGATCGAAAGAATAAAATTATAGCACTATCTCAGGCTTCAAACATAGATAAGATATTGAAGTATTATGCAATGAACGATTTGAAGAAGGGAAATCAACCCTCTGTATTAGTATTTTATCTCTCTTTTGAGGATTGTCCTAAGATAAAGGAACAAAGAGATAACATGAGTCAGGTTCTTTATGTTTTAGCAATAGGAAGTCTCATGTATGTTATGTTATACACACGATCAAATATTTGTTTTGTAGTGGGGTTGGTAAGTCGGTATCAAGCGAATCCAAAACTAAGACACTGGTAAGAAGTTAAGCATATACTCAAGTATTTACGGAGAATGAGGGATTATATACTTGTGTATTTCGAAAGAGATCTTACTCCTATCAGATATACTGATTTTGAATTCCAAACGTGTCAGGATTCGAGGAAATCGACATTGAGTTGTACTTTTTTTCCTAAACGATAGGTCTATAGTGTGAATAAGTGTCAAGCAGTGTTACATCATTAACTTCATTATGGAGGGCCAAATATGAGGTATGGAAAAGCTATAACATTATAACAGTACGAGTATAGCTAAACCTAAAAGAAACCACATAAGGAAAAAATGCATTAAGGGAGACGAGAGTGTTTGACGGAATATTGGATGTATTAAAAAATCACATCTAAGGATAAGCCCTGAGGATATGTTTAGCCAAGACTCTTATAACTAGAGAGCTCTTTGGGAAACATATGGAGAGCATAAGAATGCGAAACCTGACTCATCTATTTCACTAGGGCAAGTGGGAGACTGTTGGATCTGGTGCCTTAAGTGTAGTGTTTTCGTCTAAATACACTTGTAATTTTTCGAATAGATTGTTAATAAAACCATTCATGAATTACATTAATACTTTGTATATTGTCCTCACATGGTTTTTGCATGCAAAGTAAAACAGAAACAAATGTTGCTCACTAGCTATCTAATGTTTAACGAATACTAAGTGGTATTTCGTGGTCGGATCGTTATATGAAAAGACAACTTGTATTAGTAGAAAAACCTAAACATATCCTTAGTCTAATCAGAAATGAGAAAACTGATTAAAAGACTAATATGTCATCTATCAATCCAATTTGGGAGATGTCTTGTCTTGGGTATCTGAGCAGATTACTCCCAAAAGATAGAGACATAGATGTGACTGATTGGACTGACAGTACATCAGACAGGACCCAAGCAGAATAGATCCTGAATCCGTTTATGGATTTATTCACTTGTGATGTTCATAGTGTGGCATACCTAAATCCTAAGTGGATGGCAGACTATGTATGCATGACTCGTACACTTTAATGTAAGTAAAAGCCTGAGATCAAATAGATAAGGAATCAAAAGTTAGTGCCTTGAGTGTACGACTTCTGTAGTATTTAGCATCATTCACAATAGTGGAATTCATGGCCTAAAACATGGGTAAATGATATCCTGTTATTGGCAATACATGGTTGATGAAAAGAAAATGTGGCCACGGGTCATCGGTCTTTGTGATGGATGACTTGATCACAATTTGATAATAATTGACTTTTTATGAAGGAAGATATAATGGATACCGTGAGCTAAGATAGGATCATATTGAGAGAACAGATATTATCCCAAAGAGATTAAGGATATCCTATGAGGGTAACACTTAATTATAAATAATTTGACCCTCAACTACATATGTCTAATTGGTCTCTACATTAGGTCGTTAAATTGAAAATGAATTGCGCGTTAGAATAAAAATGACTGAAATGAATAAGAAAAGAAAAATGAGAAACATTCAGGAATGATTATAGTTTTCTCCGAAATGGAAAAATAGAATTATTTGGAAATAAATGTAGGTTTCCAAAAATGGAAATGATCTATTTGCAATCCTATATGAATTACTTAAAAAAATCAGAAAAATGAATTTATGTCTTTAGACTATTTTAAAGCCTAAAAATAAAAATAAATCATTCGGTCATAATGAACATGTTGAGTTGTGAAATATTGAACATATTTTCTTGAAATTTACCAGGGAAAAATTGTCAAAATTTTACTAGGAGTAAAATAGGGCTAAAAAAATTGTTTTATATATAAATGTTAAAGTTTATTTTGGGAAATAAAAAAATGAATCGGGTTGGATCACATTACAGAGTACTGGGTCAAAAAGGCCTAGGAAGTACTCGTAATTGGCCTGATGTGAAAGAAGCCCAAATACTAGGATGTGTCGTCCACCCTAATCCTATTCTAAGTAGGATGTTATTTTTCTATTTTAAATAAACCATGACAACTCAACAAGGGTTCTACCTTTTCTTCCTATAAATAAATGGCACCGATAGAGTTATTAACACAACTTTGAGAGATTGTTATTCTGCCAAAAAATAGGGAGAATTTATTCTCAACTATTATATATATTTTTCTAAAATAACAATTCTACTGATTTCTATTAAGAAGAGAGAATTTCTATTTTCACCTCAAAAGGAGAGAACTTTTTCTACTTTTGTGTTTCGATTCAATTGGTCCGAGCCCACACTCGAAACAGTTTGCTGTACGAGAATAGCGGAGAAGATCGTTTGGTTGAAAGTTAGGAACAAAGAACGTTCGTTAATCCAAAAATAAATGTACGAATTTAGTTAAGGTTTATTGCTATAAATATCACAAACCGAGTCAATTTTAAAAATTTTAATTTTTCATTGTGCAAGAAAATTATTTTCAAATCGAGATTTTTCCAACAAGTGCATAATCCGATGTTTGTGTGAAAAACATAGGGTTAGTAAATGTATAGAAAAATATGAACCATACTGACTGTGAAGTGCACCCATCGATAAAGAAGTTGGGGCTAGAGCTGATGATGATGAACTTGATGCATGTACTCCTGATCGTGGCTTCATGTGGGATCGTGTTGGTCTTGTATAACGAATTTGTCTACTCCCTTCCTCCTTCGCAATAGATATAGCTTACCATGAAGTTTAAATCGTGTCATGTAATCCAAATACGTTGCCAAATTAGTTTGAAAATTGGTTCATTCATAGGCATGAATTCATATCTATGTTCCCGTAAGTAGATATATCTAGCATGGAATTTAGGCCAATCTTCATCGGTTTTCCTTCACAAGTTAATATTGTGAAGTTCATTAAGGTTCCGAAGTGAGGGCGGAATATTTTACACAAACCCAAACTGGAGCATCACTCGATCAAACGTGCCAAATATTAGGATTCTTCAAAAATTCAATCAAGATGCATTCTTGAATTCTCGGATCAAAGTATGTCATTTATTCAAATTGCAATACGAAATTATAAATTTTATTACATACCTAATATTAAATTTCAAATCCTTTACGAAATTATTATGAAATTGAAAAACTCAAAAACTAACCTCGACTTCTGACCGTTGATCTAAAATAACCAAATATCTTTAAGCTCTTTTGGTATACCCATATGACTCACGTCATTGTTCCTCCTGTTCAAATAATATGTTATTCCAAAAATATAATAATGAAAAAAATATGATAATTATATTATTAAATGAATCTTACCTTGTGGAAATTGATAAGGGAAGTTTTCTCAAGGACGTAAAAATAGTAAGTGGTACTATGCTCGTGACTGAAGAAGGAGTATACAATTACCAATTTTAATTTTCTATGTTTTAGTTCCTCGGTACATCTCTCGGTACAATGTAGCCAAGACAATTGATCCTCAATTGAGTCGTTTGGCTTCTTTTAGGTCGATTACTTGTAGGAGTCACCCTAAATATACCAGATTTTGATATTTATTTGGCATCAGAAGACCCCCGATCAACCTCAATATGAATGCTTGAGTGAATTGTTTCTTTCAATCGCACTAGAAGAGCTGTTAAAACGTGAGAAATCTTCTAACCATTTCATATCTATCTGGTTACCACTAAACTTATTTAGCACATTGCCTAATCGTTGGTGGCAAATTGTGCTCCAATCAACAATACGCACTACCCCCGTAGCAATTGACTCATCAACTGATAGACTGAGTTGTAATGCTACATCCTCGAGTGTAATCTTACACTCACCACACGAAAGATGGAATGTGTGTGTCGGGTCTCTTTTTTTCCACCAAAGCACTGATAAGTGTGAGCTCCAATTTGGCCTTGCCGAGCATATGAGACACGTATAAGAAGCTTGCCTCTTCCAATTATTGTTTAATAACACATGGTGCTGTCACACTTAAATTGTGTATATTTGTTTCGGTAACCCGCTCTTCGTCCAGATTATATAAACATAAAAAAAATTTTAAAAAAAATTAATAACTTAATATTATTAATTAAAACAAAAATATAATAATATCTTTTTACTATTCGTAATTGGATATCAAAAAATATGTTTGAGATCTAAACGAATTAGAGGTGACATTTTAAAAATATTTAAGATGGTTAAAATCGAAAGAAGAAAATAGTTGAGAAAGTTGAGAGAATATGATTGAATGAAAAAAAAAATTAAAAGTGTAAAAAGATATATATAGGAAAAAATTGTAGCCATTGAGGTTTTAGCTATTGGAGTTTTTTTTTCCAATAGCCCTTGATCCCAACAGTATTGTTGACGATCCAACGGTTAATATATATTTTCATTTTTAAGTAAATCAGACGGATGCTGCGTTGCAAAAATACACTCTAAAAAAAAAAAAAAAAACTACTTAAAAATATTTTCAAACCGGATATGCCTGATTTTACCGTTATCCTTCCTAAAATACAAACAAACCAATCCTTTTTAGTTGTGATATTAATTTATTTGAAATTTGAAACAGAAATGTGTTATTATATCCTGTTAATAGAATATTGGGTTAAGACTGAGTTTAGCTGAGATTTAACCTTCCTTGATGATGTGACTTTACACTCTATATGATATTGAAGTAACAAACTACGAAATAATGATATAACGAAGGTTGCAATTCCAGTGATATAACAAAAAAGATAGGGCAGTTGATTGTAATTAGTGCACTTTTTCGCCTTAAAATAAGCCTCTTTTTGTTTTACAGACTCAAACCTCCAACCAACCATTACCCTCTCTCTTAACCATTTACATTTAAATTTCGTCCCCGTTGAACGATCCTACACAATAACCAAGCTATTTTTCAAACCAAAACTCTGCTTTTTTGTGGGGTTTCCTTTGTTGTTGCCCCCACACCCTCATCATCATCTGAACCAGAAAAAACCAATTTTGAAACAAAAAAAAAACCAACAAACATTTAGAAAAGAAGAAAGAGCTCTTCATCATCATCATCATCATCATCATCATCATCATCATCAATCTCTTCTCTCCATTCCCTTTATATAAAGCAAAAAAAGAAAAAAGAAACCCATATTTTTTTCTTTTTCTTTTCTTGGTCCCTCATTTCTCAAATCTTAAGCTTTGGTTGATTGGCTTTGGTTGGCATTTCCTTCTTCAGTTTTTCCGAGGATTAGGAGAAAAGAGAGGGAAAAAAACGTTTAAGGGTAGGAGGAAATGGCGACAAGAGGGAGTAGATCAGAGAAGGTGAAGAGGATTTTTCAGCAATTCGATAACAACCGTGATGGGGGTCTTAACAGAGATGAAATGGCAGCGTTGGTCGTCGCCGTTAACCCCAGAGTCAAATTCAGCGACGAACAAATCAACGCTATTCTCGACGAAGTCTTCCGGACCTACGGGGAGTTCATTGACGGCGAAAAGGGGTTAACTTATGACGGCTTGTTGAGAACTTATGACGATGGAGCCGGTGACGTTGACCGTGACTTCGATGCGCTGGGTCTCGAGCTCTATCCCGATGAAAACAAAGGCGCATCCATCGTCTCCGAAGCATCTTCTTCGTCGATTGCGGAAGAGAGAATAACGGAGTCACAGAGGAAGCAACGGACGACGGCGTGGGCCGGGTCACCGCATCACGAGATAGTTTTCGACGACACGTGGAAACTGGTGGACGAATTGGAGATCTTGTTGAAGAGATTGCAAGCAAAACAAGCAAAAACTGGGAAATTTAAAAGCGACAATTTTGATGCGTATTCGGATGCGGGGTGGTCGAGGGAACTAGGACCCTCTGCAGAGCTTTCAGAAAAAAGGGTATATTGGGAAGAAACGGGTCCTGATTATGGCATTTTTGTCAAGGAATTGGGAGCTTTAAGGAGTAGAGCCGATGGGGCAAGGTCAAGAGAAGAAGCATTTGATGGACAAATGGCTATTGGGAGGGTTTTATATGAGCATCAGTTGTTTAAAGAAGCTTTGATTAGTTTCAAAAGGTCTTGCGAATTGCAGCCAATGGATGTGAGGCCACATTTTAGAGCTGGGAATTGTTTATATGTGTTAGGGAAGTACAAAGAAGCTAAAGAAGAGTTTTTGTTGGCTTTGGAAGCAGCTGAGGCAGGTGGGAATCAATGGGGTTATTTGCTTCCTCAAATTTATGTCAATCTTGGGATTGCTCTCGAAGGAGAAGGTATGGTTTTAAGTGCTTGTGAGTATTATAGAGAGGCTGCCATCCTTTGTCCCACACATTTTAGAGCTTTGAAACTTTTGGGTAGTGCTCTTTTCGGGGTTGGGGAGTATAGGGCAGCTGCAAAGGCTTTAGAAGAGGCTATTTTCATGAAACCAGATTATGCTGATGCACATTGTGATTTGGGATCAGCTTTGCATGCTCTGGGTGAAGATGAGAGGGCAATTGAGGTTTTCCAGAAAGCTATTGACTTGAAACCTGGTCATGTTGATGCTTTATACAATCTAGGTGGGCTTTATATGGACTTGGGTAGGTTCCAGAGAGCTTCTGAAATGTACACTAGGGTTTTAGCGGTGTGGCCGAATCATTGGCGGGCACAGCTCAATAAGGCTGTTTCTTTGTTGGGAGCTGGAGAAACTGAAGAAGCTAAGAAAGCTTTGAAGGAGGCTTTGAAAATGACAAACAGGGTTGAATTACACGATGCCATTTACCATTTGAAACAGCTGCAGAAGAAGAAGGTAAAGAGTAAAGGTGGTGCCAATGGAGAAGGGGCTTTTGTAATAGTGGAGCCATCAAAATTCAAGACTGTTGGTGAGAAGACTACATTGAGGCAGGATTTAGGAAGTGCTATTCAAATTAGGGCTTTCCAGAGAATTACAAGATTGAGCCGTTGCAATGTAGATCTTTTGAAGAAGGAAATGAATGAAATTGATGTACCAGTCTCCTACTCTGGTGGTGGAGGTCCTCAGAAATCCATTCGTAAGCCTAATTTGGAAGGAATTCTACGCAGATTACTTCGTTTTCTAAAACCTGAAACCTTTCAAGGAGCTGTCAAAGCTATAAACGAGAGTATCCTCTCTGTCTTGGATGAAACAGGATCAGGCAGGGTGGACTTGGGCATTTTTTATGCTGTTCTTGCTCCCATTTGTAATGGACCTCCAAATAAACGAAAAAGGATTGCCTTTGATGCACTCTTATGGCGGCCAGTAAATGAGGGTAGTTCTCAGATTAGAAAGGTGGATGCTGTACAGTACATCAAATTGTTGAGGGCTATTTATGTTCCTTCTCATGGAATTAGTGAAATCCTGGAAGTTCATGGAGAAACAGATTCCTCAATGGTATCTTTCAGTGAATTTCTTACCATGTTCGATGATCCTGATTGGGGATTTGGTATCATGTCCACTCTGTTGAAGTTAGAAAATGGAGATAGGAACCGTCATGGGCGCCGGGTTTGTGCAGTTTGCCGTTACCCAGTTATTGGTTCTCGCTTTAGGGAAGTGAAGTCTCATTTTAGTCTATGTAATCAATGCTACAGTGAGGGCAAAGTTCCCCCTAGCTTTAAACAGGATGAATATAAATTCAAAGAGTATGGAAGTGAAGCTGAAGCGATGAAAGATAAGTGCATGTACTTTACTTTGCAATCCTACAAATCTCCGTAACTAGTTGGTTTATAGTCATTTTACTCAGCATGTACCATTCCATTGTGTTATTTTAGTCATCTAGTGTGCATTGTGCAATATATAGTTTCATCCAAATGTGTTCAGTGGGCATCATGCTCATGTACAATAAACCGTTTTCAAGCGCCCGGATTCTTAACAGTTGCTGTAGAGATCATTTTTTAACTGTTCAATGTATCATCATCTTCTGCTTTGTTTATGGTAATGTTGAATTTGTTTGGAGATATTCATTGTTAAATGAAGAAAGATGTTAGCTTATCCTTTGGGGTTGGGGGTGTTCAAGAGTTTGATTCGTGTTCGTAGGCATACCATGGGATTTCAATATCTTGGTTTGTTTTACTTGGTCTGCTTAGTGACCAGGATAGTGGGGAGTCTCCAGGTTGTGAAAGTTGGGACCATGTGACTTGGCACCATCATTAGCTGGGACTTGCTGGATTACAGGTAACATGGTTGGTTGACTGACTTTATCTAAATTTACCCCAAATTTCCTCCCTTCCATTTCAATTAATCTTTGATCAGGGATCTGGAAATGATCAATCAAATACTGAGTGGGTCTTAATTGGATGGATAATGAGGTGAAATACTGAGGTCTGTATGATTGAATACGAGGTCAAACCAACCACGAAAATAATAATAGCCTTTTTGTTTGTTTCAGTCTGGGCATCCAAATGCATAATTCCAAAAACTGAATGCTTGGTTCCAGCTTTTTATCATGACGATCTCCACTAAGGAAATTTGTCACAAAGCACACAGATGGAAAGCCTTTGTACATTAAAACAGTCACATTGCACACATCAATAAGACAAAGTCATTAATATTTTATTTATTTCTATCCAAAACGTGTCTCAATGATCTCTTATAAAGCATATAACATGATTATATGAATAATTCTAAAATTTAATTATCAATATATCAAATTTTTCATATGAACTAGAATTCATCGCACTTTGTGGATTAAAAATATTTTTAAAATAAGTTATATTTTTTAAAAAAATAAAGTAATAGTTTTAAGTAAATAATTATTTTAATACTATAATTTATTAAGATTCAAAAGGTTTAAATTTATCTATGCACATTCACGTTCAAAATATATAATTTAGAAAAAAAAAAAGAAGGAAGTTACGAAGAGTGAATAGCGTTTCAAATCAAAATTTAAAATTAAAGTATATAAAAATATCTTATTAAATTATTATTTAGGGGTTAATATATATAGTTGGACTTGAATTTGGTAATTAATTTTGGTATCTAAATTTTAGACTTAATTGGTATCTACATTTGAAAATTATAAATTAACTTGGTACTTTTTTTAGGTACATGACTAACACTATTAAAATATAATCACTCACCACCAATGTCATGGTGACATGTGGTAGTCTCGTATTGAAATATATATTTTTAATTTTTGCCACATGTCAAAATATGATATTGTCATATGGCATATGCTATTGGTAGTTAATGTCATATTTTAATGCTGTTCGTTAGGTACCTAAAAAATGTATCAAGTTAGTTTACGATTTTCAAGTTTAGATATCAAGTAAGTACAAGTTGCCAATTCAAGTACCTCCGAATATATTAATCCTATTATTTAAGGTAAATTATACTAGTAATCACTCAATTATTAGTCTTTTTTTTTGTCACCTAACTATGAAAAGTTAAAAAATGATCACCCAACTTTTCGATTTTTTTCTTTTTTAGTCACCAATCGTTAAATGGCTAATAAAAGTTAATGCAGTAGCTTTAGAAAATTGATATAATAATAACTTTAACTCTCAACATTTATCCATTGTGTCAATTTAATCTTAATTCTAAAAAATCGAACTCTCAATGTTTACACATGTAATTTGATCATTTTGTAGTTTTGCTTTTCTTTGTGACCCTTTTCGACATTATCCTTGCGTTTGATTCAATGAGCAACAAGAAACAAAACAACTCAAATTTTGAAAAAAAGGTGAAGCTAATTCAATTGCTTGAAAAAAAAAAATACCTGCTTCATTTATTCAATCCAATTGTAAGTCTAACAACTTTAAGAGAATAATTTTTTTAAGCTTTGATTTGCTTCATTAATGGCAGTCAACTCAAGCTAACAAAAAATATATTAATTCATTGAGAGATATCAAGTTCTTAGTCATTTGAAGTATAAGGAAAGCAATGTATTTGAGGATTGTCTAGTTTAATAATAGATGAAGTTTTTCTAAAAAAATATTTTTGCTTTTATTTCTAGTTTACTCATTGTGTATTAAATTATATTTTCATGTAAAATATATGATACAATTAAGAAATGTGTAAATATTGAGGGCTAAATTTTTAAAAATTAAGTAAATGTTGAAGGCTAAATTTGTTATTATGCCCATTTTAAAAATTGCCATGTCATCTTTCCATTACCAATTTAACAATGGATGGCTAAAAAAAGAAAAAGAAAATCAAATAATTGGATAACCATTTTGTAACTTTTCATAATTAGATGACTATTAATGTAATTTATCCTAAAATTTGGAAAATAAGGCCTTTAGGCTGTTTTATTTTTTTTATTTAGGCCTTTGGGTTGATTTTAATTTTAATTAGGGAAATAGGCCGGTTTTAGGAGAGAGAATGTGAAAGGGCGCCCAACTAGACGCCCTTTCCCACAACAGTGACTTTAATGACTTTTTGACTGTTGTTTGTGCCAAATGGTAAAAAAAATTAAAAATCATAACGGTTACTTTTTTAACCCTATAAATACCCCCTAAATTTCATTTTTTTTCATTCATATCCTTCTTTTAAACTCTCTTAAGCTTTTTATTCAAATTTTATTTATATTTTTATTTAAAAATAATATATTTTTAATTATATCGTATTTTATTCATTCGGATCAATTTCTCAAGAATGGACGCCTCTCTAATCCGTTTCGATGACAACCATATTTCTGCTGCCCAAATAGCAACGGTAATTGGTTATTTTTATATTTTTGTTATTTTTAATTATGTTAATTTTTTTCGATAAATCTAAATATTTTTTTTATGTTGTAAATAGACGGACGATCGTGTGCTAGAGGCGTTCATACATACTACAAGGGAGCTTTCAATTACTGAAATTCATGGGTACCTATAATAGGCTGGATTCTTGTGTGCGTCTCACAGGCAAGAGGGCTACAAACTCGATCCCATATTAATCAGCCTGTTGGTGGAAAGATGGAGGCTTGAAACACACACTTTCCACCTTCTATCCGGCGAGTGCAGAATCACACTCGAGGACGTAGCATTATAGCTTGGTCTGCCGATGGAAGGGCTAGTCATCATGGGGTCAGTGGTGGTTTCGGGGAAAGTGGACCTCTGCACGACAATGTTGGGGAAGGTCTCAAATAGGTTCGAAGATGGTTGAATATCAACCAACTAGTTGGAGAAAAATTTCAATAAACTTTCCGAGGATGCAATGGAGGTGGTCATACAGCAATACGCCCTAGCATTCATCATGAGGTTAATTAGGGGCATTTTAATACCTGATAAATCTAGAAAATTGGTGCACATAAGGTGGCTTCTACATCTAATGGACTTTAGTGAATGCGCAAAACTAAGTTGGGAATTTGCCGTATTGTCTACGTTATACCGGGAGCTTTCTCGGGCAATACAACAGGATAAGATATCGATCGGTAGTTGCTTGTTGCTGCTGTAGTCATGGGCTTGATGGTGAATACTATTTTTACGTCCTAGAGTCACAGACTCATACGTGTTCCTGTTGGTAATGAGGTAAACATAATTTATCAATAAATACGTAGTTTATGTAGTAAATGTTTTTATTTATTATATGTTTTGCCTAATATATCGCTTGTGCTAGTGGAACCATTGGTTGAGTTATGTCGGACTGCTTGACGAGTTGGAAGACGTTAGGCTACTGTTAGATCAACGCTCCAAAACCGAGGTTAATTTCCTATCCTTTTTGAACCTATATATTTATGCAATGATTCGTTAAAAAAATTAGTACATAACAATGTTGACAATTTATGTTTTTCAGTTTGAATGGAAGTCGTATGCCAACTTCGAGATCATATCTTGCATCCCATTGGAAGTGTTGGAAAATCGAGAGATATAAAACGTAAAGGTGGCGTTGGTAGTGTATGCGATAGTGGAAATGCACGAATTAGACTGGGTTCTATGGTAGTTCGGGTATAGGCAACAAATTTCACTGCCATCACGAGGCGTAAAGGAACTACACAAGGTGGACATGCTGAGGAAGAACGACGAAGACTGGGCGGAGAAGCATAAGGAGCACATCCAAGCTTAGGATCGTAGGATGGAATCTACAATCGCTCGCAAACCATTTTTCTTGGCAGACATAGTGACGATCGATGATAACTTGACATTGTTTAAAGTCATCGGCAAGCCGTATCTGTTACCACCAAAGGCAAAGAGTAGGCAAATTCAGCCAAAAAGGCAATGTCGATTGCTACAACAATGTAGGAAGGGATGCGGTCGCCCGACGAGTTCGTCATTGGCTCCATCAAAAGATGCACCACCTATGGCTACGTAATATCTGGGTCAATTCTCTCAACTTATTCCCCTTCAATTCACTGACGCTATGTATTTTTTACAAGCACCACCGCACTATAGATCATTGCCGCACGTGGCTGGTTCTTCTGTTCTAGTAGGTTCATATTTCGAGGCACAGACGCCCCCTGCAAACTACCCCTATGCTGATGATGATGCTAAGCCTCGTATGCACCTCCACCAACGATGACACCGATGTAGATGCCCATACATCAGTCAATGCTAATGTCGATAGCCGGTTAATGTCGATGTACTTAGGATTTTGGGAACTTTATGGTTAAATGCCTATAGTGACCCAAACACCGCGCGCATCACAATTTTACCTGAGTGGCTTATCGTCGCAACCACCATGTGCGGGAGTGACGAATACTCGAAGGGCGGCGAGGACAACGCAATAATTGACCATAGTGAAAGATGATGACGCTGTCGATCTAGAAAATACAATTGCCCAAGAGGCCATGAGAGGTTCATATTCAGGCGATAATGAGGAGGAGGAGGAAGTATATAGGCCCGCACTTCCAGATACACCTCTGGTTGCACCTACTGTTGAACCTTCAGCTGTATGCCTGGTTCTATAGAGGAATCCTGCACGCAACCGTTGTCCACCACCTTGCAATACACATTCTCCCTGACGATGAGTGTGATGCATTTTTGGTTATAGATATTGTGATGTAAATAAAAATGTCATAAATAAAAAATAGTTTGTTTTTACAAAACAATTATCTTAGGTGTTATACATTATTAATTATTACAATTAGTATACAGTCTCTATTTGAGCAATACCTTTGTCTTTTCATTACTTATGCGTAAGTTAACAATAAATAAAAAATTTAACCAAAGTGAATATACGAAGCACACTAATGAATATGAAATTCCATTGAAAGTAATGTTATTGACGCTGGAGCCCTAACTATCCCTGTACAGGGAACATGTTGTCTTTGTATGCTCTAGGTATCTACAATACCCGTATAATTTTTATTGATTGTCCCTCTCCTGAATATCCATATTGTTCTTTATCCGAGTAGAATGGGCAACCTTTCGGAACTTAACATAGGTCTTTGTTTGGCACCAACTCGAATAGCGTACTGGACACAGGTGGCCACATACTCTTGTTTGGGACTGTTGGGAATTTAGGACTCCACACACTATAAATGCGTTGTAATGCTTTAAACTCTTCTTCAAAACGTTTAGAATATTTTCCAACTCACCTTCAAGGTTTTCCTTTGCAAACAGACCTTTCTTAGCTCTAACATAATAAGCTTCATCATCCCTCAGTCATATAATTTCTTTCCAATCTTCTCTATATCTTCATTATAAACCATTCCAGGTCTTAAAAATTTCAGTGGGTAAAAATATTTGGCTTACGTTTAAGGTATTCTTGAGTCACCGGTGATACAATATTGCTTCGAGTCGTACACATTTCATATATCATGTCGAGATGAGATCATTGCCTCCGAAGCCTATCCTAGAGAAGTTGGTTATGGGGTGATTTTGCTTTCTACAATTAAGGGTTGAAGTCGATGTGGAGGTCTCAATCGATGGTGGTTATGCGGTAATGGATCGGGGTATAATGGGGGAGCTAGTTAACAGCATTACGAGCTTAATCTTTTCAAGTACCTGAAAATGATGCCCTATAAATACCATACAAAAGTTTGAAGACATATTTATACGGAAAAACTTTGGGGCTTCCCACTATAATCGGTGTAATTTTTTTCTCCATTTCCAGAAAACTGGTATCTTTAACCTTCTTTCTTATTTGAAGGCCGATACCGTTGTGGACACAAGAGGACTCTCAAGTGGGGAGTAGCTATTATGGTGCAGTAAATGTGATTCTCCTTTCAGGGTGATGACAACTGTCGTTATTACATAACTCATTAATAACAACAACTATTGTCGTGCTGACCTAGGTTTGACTTCTACTGTACCAGAACATCCGCTCATTTCCTAGGAACCCTCTTGTGTTCACTTTGACGTCAGCCTTCGGACAAGAATGAAAGGTTAAAGATACTGTATGTGAAACCTCAAACCCGACCGGGACGGACTGACCCGAATTCAAAACGTTATATTAGCCACCAAAGCGACTCTCTAGTTAACGACCACTTGACGCACACCCCAACCTTATAACACCTCATTTATGACTAATTAGCTATCATTTATTAATGATGAAGCAATTTGTGAACCATTTTTAAACTTTTTCAATGTATTTAAACCTAAGGGCATTTTGGTTATTTTACCACTTAAGGTTAACTATTTCGATTTTATTTCTAAATAGTTATTGACCTGTTTTTAGTCAAATTATGCAAGCCCTAAAATTTTCAGCTTAATTCGAGTTCATTTACTATGTCTAATTCTTGTTTGATTATTAGGGACTAAATCGTAACTTTTACAAACTTTTAGTACATTTTCCAAATTAAAAATTAAGAGTGTTTCTACCAAATGTTAATAGTGACAAGTCTAATCCTAAAATATTACCAAGTTTCCCTATCATTAAAGGCTTTAATTAATCTAATCAAGTTTTAAGACTAAATTATAAATTAAGCAAAATAGAATACTAGATTACAAAAAACCAAAAATTAAACCCCCAATAACCCACACGCCAGTGCGCAAACCATTGCACCTATTTTGTAAAAAAAAATTGTTTTAATTTCCCTATTTTACATATTTTACTTACCCATTAAACTTGAAATAGCTACAATTAATTACCATAAACATCCACACATCTCCAATTTAATTTATTTACAACAAATATGCAACAATTAATCAAAATTTAACACCCAATTATACACTTAGCAAACATAAATTAATTCACACAAGTTACATACGTTAGTCGCAAGCAATCCACTCCATGGTAAGCTTCAATTAAACATTGTTAGTATAAAATATATGTTTCGTACACCGTGTTATCAACCACCGTACGAACACTCATCAACATACCATAACTAAAACATCAATTAAACATAAAATCATGTATTAAAGCAATTATAAAATCACCAAAATTAAAGTCCAAAATTTAATGTCCAATGTCCATTATAAGTAAAATAAGACTAGTCCCAAAAGCATCACAATGCCCCTATATAGTCTCTAAAGTAAATTTCTTAAGCCACTACCAAGCCTTACTCTTGGATTTGCACTCACTTCTTGACTCCTTACATCTGGAAATTCTCTGTACGAATATGAGGGTGTGAGCTTAAAAAGCTCAGTGAATGATAGTAAAAGAATAAAGTAATTTGCAACCAATCATGGAAAAATCAAAGCAATTAAGCATTAAATTTTCGGTCACAGCATGTTAACATTTAACTGTAATATCACATGCTATTTTAAGAATTAAGAATCAATTTTTCCATGCCATGTAAAATCATCTTTTAACACATAAACATTCAATTATATTGGCACAATCAATCAATTATATTGGCATAATACATCCATGGCAATAAGTAAATGTGTAATCATACATTGGATAAACGGATATCTGAACTCCCACAAATCAAATATGGTCCTCTGACTTGAGCGAGCCGAAGCCACACGCTCCTTTATAGCACCTCAAATAACCTGTACCACCGCAAAACACAACATAGAAGTTTTGACCGGATCTCGGATGTTACATTGATCACCGAAGTGATCTAAAAGCAATTTTACAAAAATAATTGTTAAAAACTCATTTTCAACAAAGTTGCTAAATTTGAACTAAACCATTTAACAATTTAGGATTCAAAAGAGTAATTTAAGTTACGTTGAAAACATTCAGAAATATAAATCCGTAGTTTCTAAAATTTAGTCCAAATAACACTTTTCGAAAGTCCTAAATAAGATTTATACCATAGTTTGTATAAAACAATTACAGTCCAAAACAATTTAATAAATTTAGAATTGCAAAAAAAAATTATTAGCTTAATTCAAAACGTATCACTTTGAGACCTCCGTCATGCTGAGTCTAGCTTCAGAACACAATAGTACCTGAAAAGGGGAAAACTAAAGGGTGAGCTACACGAGTTCAGTGTGAGTCCGAAACAGGAAAAAGGCAAAAGATGGAGTAATTCAATGTATAGTCCAATAGAGTATATGTTTACAAATCACTACAAACATCTCATTTTCACAATTTGATAAACTAAAAGTTATCATTAACAAACCGAACACATTTATATTATCATTCTAACCACTCATGTACTTGATTACAATAGACTATACAAAACATTTCATAAATATGCTAATGATCATACAAACAAACATAAATTCAGATGCGTAAATTATGCAACAATCAGAAATCCCACCCATCCAACTGAACACCTTTTTGTCTACCCTGCAGACCACATAAGGGCTACAGAAGGCCCGTCCACCCTGCACACTACATAGAACCATAATAAGTTCATCTACCCCACACACCACGTAAAGTGGAACTAAGCCACTTAAGTAAAGGTATACAGCTGAGCTGGTATACAGTCAGTATAGTACGATAAACTGTTATACAAAGACATTGCAGTTAAAATTGCCCAAATCAAACTTCCTTCTCTTAACAACCAAAACCCTAATTTTATGCATATGTATGAATGCACATCAAACACTAATAGTCTAATATAAAAGCTCATATTCAGTCAGTCAATTGTAGAATTTTTATGCAATTACAAAATGCACACAACATGCAAATAGTCATATAGAAACTGAAATGCACAAATTCAATCGATCACATTCAGAATCAGTTATGATTGTATTTATTTATTAGGTAACATCACATAACATTTAATCAAACTGTTAAATTAATTCTATAATTACAAACAAATACAAAGATCTGGGCTGATCAGAGTCCCAAACACCATTATTAAAGCCTAGCCAAGGGTCGGAACATACAGAAACAGAAAACAAGTCAAGATACAATACAGAACAAAAATCTGCAAGATAGGCCATGTGGAAGTGCCTAGGCCGTATGGAGGAGACACATGCCCGTGTGGTCAAGTTACATGGCCGTGTGAGTAGCCTATGTAACTTATCGTCCAAAATTGCTAAAATAAGGTACAGAGCAGACACGACCGTGTGGAAGTCTCACACGCCCATGTGGCTAAGGGACATGGCCGTGTGACCAAGGCACATGCTCGTGTAAAAAATCGACTAAAATTCCCAAATCGAAGCCACACAGCTGTGTGTCCAGGCCGTATGGCATCAAAATCGCCCAAAAACCCTTATTCCCTATGTCACACGGCCAAGTGAACTGCCCGTGTGCGGCACACGCCCAAGTGGCCACCTGTATGGTCACAAAACCACACTGAAATAGTCCAAAATCGTGAATATGCATCATCAAAGAAATCCCTAATTACTAAGGGTTCAAAAACACACCTAATTTTGATCTAAAACCCCCAAAGAAAACGATCGAAACATCTCGATTCCACCAATCCTGAAAACTAGCAAACCAATCATACTAAATTAACATTAATCCAAATCATTGCAACGAACCAACTATGAATTAATCTAAAAATAAAAAAAGAAGTAATTAACCCATACTAAAACTTACCCGATTCAAAAACCCCAACGAAAGCAACTGTACACAAACAATTGTAACTAAAGATTTGGTACCAGATTTCTAAAGTTATGATGTTGAAAATAATGCAAAGAGAAAAATTCCTAAAACGAAGAAACCTCAAATGAATTTTAAGATCAAATTAACCAAAACCATAAATTTGAGAAACAAAAATTGAAGGAGGAAGAAGGGAAAAACAAAAAGAAATGTGACAAGGAATATGGAAAAGAACGTGAAAACTTCATATTTCAAATTAATTGAAAAATGTTTTTGGGAAATAAAATAAAACTTATTTAAATAAATAAGTTTTTAAAACTTTAAAACAAAATAAACTTAATTAAAAAATAAAATAAAATAAAATGAATTCCTCTTTAACACACTAGAGAACTCAAACCCGGGACCCAAAGATAAGCTAACACACCCACCACTATTGAACCAGCAAACTTATTTTACTATTTGAACGCGGAAATAAACACATAGTTTGACCTATTCACTGACCCTCATTACAAACCTCAAAGCTTCTAACCCAAATTCCGGGATGTTACAACTCGCTCCTCCTTAAAGAAATGTCATCCCTGAAATTTCCCTCTAATAGAGCAGTCACCTCACATTCCACCACTACGCTCCCGTTGCGCACTCTAACCCCGAAGCACTATGATATCATACTTAACCTCTAACGAGAATAATTTTATACTACTTAACACATAGAGAGAATGTTCTCCAACGAAAAGACAATCACATCATTCTCAACAATAACACATACAAAATCAAATACCCTACAATTATACCTGACTCAAGGTCGACGAAGGCACTCCTTAATTCGATACTCCGTGGACCCACATCTAAGACACGCTCCTAACTTTTTCCAACAATTGCCTGGTTGGCGCTTCTTACATTACCCACAAACCAAAACATCTGCGCCACTACTAGAACCTTCCATATTACCTTTGCTAACACTCAACTGCGATCTTACATGTTTCGCAGTCCGAGGCTCCAACCTCAAAAGATTACAATCTTTTTTCTTCCCACAATCTATACACCTACCTTGAACCATCTCTCTGGTTCTTTCTAAACTAGCCTTGAATACTTTCTTTAGCACCTCTCTCACTACTCGAGTCAATGCCTCAATACCAACCTCCGGGTTATCGCTACCCGAAGCTAGCAGAACCACATTGACTTTTGACTCCTGAACAGATACAAGACCCAGAGAAGCTGATAACTCCTCGAGAGTCTCACCAGGCTGATCCTCTCTGTGACAACCCAAAATTGACCCTAGTCGGGAAGTGGTTTCGGGACCGCTAAACCGAGTCACTGAAATGTTTGAACGTAATATTTATTGTCTAGAATATGTATTTATGAATGTGTGAAAATTTCAAGCTTCGATTTAGTCGATTGCATGTGAATTCAGTTATTAGGACTTGTGTGACACTTTTGAAATGTGATAGGCTAATCTATAAGGACCTAATAGTGCATGTAATCAAAGGAGGACTTGCATGTCAAATTTCCCCTAATAGTTAGTGGCCGCCATGACAAGGATTATGGACAAAAACATGTCATAAAACATGTTGTGACAATGGTGGATGTAAGAAAAAATAAAATAATGAGCATGGGAATTGAATAATGAAAAGGGAAAAAAAAAGAGAGGGGGTGATTGTTTCTCCCATTGCCGTGAGTTGAGGGAAAGAAGAAAAAAAAGTGTTCACAATTGTCACTTCTTTTGGCTGAAAATTCTAAGGAAGAAAGGAAACAAGTGTGTCCTTTGGTTCATCCTTGGTGAATAGAGGAAAGAAAGGAAGGGAGGAGCTTGAAACAATCGGCTATGGTGATTTGTTAGACTAAGGTATGTTTGATGTTGTCCATGAGATGCATGCATGTTTTAGTTGGTAGCTTGAGTTCTACCTAGCCCATGGTCTAAATCTTGTTAGGTGATGGAAATGACACTCGCCATGGATGCATCATTCTTGCTTGGTGTTGATGTCATTTACATGCTAAAAATGAAGCTTTGTAATGATGCATGTGAAGGTGGATTGATGACTCTTAAATCTTCTTTTTAGCATTTTTTTCTTTCGAGTGAGGCATTAAGTTCCTTGTTCAACCGTGACCAAAATCGAAACGGTATGGTGTTGTGGTGTATTCGGCCATGGTATATCCATAAGTATGATTTATGCATATTGCATGGTAGGTAAGATTTGAGCTTTGGATATATGTTTATATTTGGATATAAGCAACTTTGAGATTCGGCTCTAGCATATATATATATAGATATACATGTTTGCACATGATGTATTGGTATGACACATATACCATCTCAAGGTATATATTTGCATATGATGATGTTTCGGTTATGAAATAAATGATTGATGCGTATTGAGTTACAATATGGAATGCGTTAGTTAGTAAAATGTATGCTATTTTGTGTGGTATTAAGTGTATAATTGGCCTCAACATGGACATGCATATTCGGCCACATGAGGGAATTGGTGTGCATGCATTCGGTTAGAGGTAAGCATATTGATGCCTATTCTTGGCTTAGAAAATTGCTAAGGAGAGTACTAACTAATGTGTTGAGTTGATTCATGATTTCGTACATATGTGACTTTAATGTCTAATGAAAATATGTGGGCTAAGTACCTTGAATTCCTCTTTCGATGCTCAAATGATTAAATCAATTTATTTGTTAAATTAAGCTCAAGAGCAAAGGGGAGCTAAATCCGATAAAGGGAAGGAAAAAGTAGTCGAATAGCCGTCGAAATCATTCGACCACGTCCGAGGTAAGTCTTCAAGTAATGACCCTACTTGAATTATATTGAAATGATTTGTCATATTATGGCGGATAGCCGAATGTGCGTAGGGACTAAGTTATAAAGTCAATTGAAATCATGCTCTTTGTGTGTGGCTATTGAGCCGAAATTGGAAAGGTTTGATAAATGTTTTGTGTTTGAGCCTTAGTAACGAGAATGAAATATGGATGTGTCGTGATTATTGATATATGTGTACATGAGCATTTGAATGATACCCGGGCTAAGTCCCGAAGGCATTTATGCTAGTGATTATATCCGGCTAAGTCCGAAGGCATTTATGCTAGTGATTATATCTGGCTAAGACCAAGGCATTCGTGCGAAGTTGTTATATCCGGCTAAGACCAAGGCATTTGTGCAAGTTACCAAATCCGAGTTAAGACCCGAAGGCAATTGTACTTGTGGTTATATCCGGCTAAATTCCGAAGAAGCTCGGTTGAAGGTGAGCGTTTTGGTGCTGTAATAAATTCAATTAATACGCTCGAAAAACCCATACGATAAGGTATGTTTACATGTGCATCGGAAAAGTCGATTTGTTTGAAATAGTGTTCGTTCGATCGACTAACGAACTTTCGGCTCTTAGATAGGTTGATACCTTGTGTGTGTATATGTTGATGAAGTGTGAAGTAGGTATGATTATGAGAATGTGTATTACTAAAGTGATTCATTTAGCTATGTGAATGTAATACTTTAGTCAAAGCTGATTTCATTACTTGAGACTTACTAAGCATTAAAATGCTTACCCGCTGCTTTGGCTCTGCTTTTATAGATTTTGCTCGTTAGCTATCGGATTCGGGATCATCAAGTCAAGTCATCCACTCTATCAAAGCCCTTTGGGTACTCTTTAGTTGAACTCTGGATATGGCATGTATAGGACTACCCTTTGCTGTTTTTCAAGCACGCTTTGTGATGTATGTGTGTACGACCATGCGAAAATGGCTCGTAAAAGTGGAGTATGGCATTAGACCATTTGTGTTTATGTATATATGTATGGTTTCATGATGTGACTACGGACTGAATGGAAGTGTTGGGCAAATGATCAGCCATTGGAATGGCTAAATATGATTATATGTGGACCTATGTATGACAAAACTCTAGTTGGTCCATGGAAACCACGAAATAGGTAAAATTAACTCTGAAAACAGATGCTGACAGCAGCAGTGGTGTGGATTTGAAAAATCACTAAAATTTGTAGGAATGGAATTAAATAGTGAATAAATTATGTAAATGAACCTTGATGAATCTACTTTCATATGGAAGAAACGAAACGGTCATATGAGTTATATGTTAAGAGATATTAAAGTTCTTGTGAAACAGGGATAGAACGGTTTCTGGATCCCCTGTTCCGAATTTGGAAATTCATTATAAATTAACCAGAGATAAATAGGAGTCATTTCATATATGTATAGATTCCTCTTTGAGTCTAGTTTCTAAAGAAACAAACTTCATCAGTATTGAAGACCTGTACAGGAAGATATCCAATTTTTAATGCCTAAAGGTCAGTGTAGTCGAACCCTGGAATAGGGGAGATTTTAACTAATAAACTGTACTAATTGGCTTGACCAAAAATTCTAGAAACAAATTTGTAGATGTACATATGAGTTTAGTTTCAGGGAAAAATTACGAAACTGATTTTCGAGTTTTGAAACTCAAGATATGATTTTTAAGGCGACAGTGACGCAGAACCAGCTTGTCTGGAAAATTTTTTTTTATGGACTGTGAAAACAATTAAGTTAAGTCTGTGTGCACCTTGTGTTCGACTCCGGTAACGAACTCGGGTACGGGGTGTTACAATTTTATTGGTATCAGAGGTACGGTTTAGTCGATTCTAGGACTACCGTAATGCGTTTGGGTCTAGCTATACATGCCATTTTATGTGATTATTTGATAGTGTGGTGATTTCTGACGTTTGAAATTGTGTTTATTTATAGTAATGGATCCCGATCCCAACCGAGCGATAGCTGATGATGTGGAGAGTGTGGTGCCTGCTCCCGCACAAAGGACAGCACCGGCGGACTCTCAACCTATTGCTAGCAATCCGAATGATGAGGCTAGGCAAGCTTTTTATAGCATGATGAATGATTGGTTCAACCAATACATTCGAACTAACACGGCTGTTCCACAACCTCCATTCCCGACTAATACAACCCCCGCACCTACAATGCCTCCGGTAACTGACCAAATAAGGTCGAATAAGCCCCCAGTTGACAGAATCCGAAAACATGGGGCTACTGAATTTAAAGCTACGGATAGCGACGATGCCGAGCAAGCTAAATTTTGGTTGGACAACACTATCCGATTTTCGATGAGCTATCTTGTACACCGATGAATGCCTAAAGTGTACTATCTCCTTGTTACGTGATTTCGCCTACTATTGGTGGAGTACTCGACTTGTTGTGCCCCGAGAGCAAGTAACTTGGGAGTTTTTCCAAACCGAGTTTCGGAAAAGTATATCATCGAGATTTGTTGATAAAAACGGAAGGAATTTCTTGAGCTTAAGCAAGGTTCTATGTCGATTCATCGATTACAAGTTTAAAATTTGTTAGACTTAGTAGATACGCCGGGAATGTATTTCGTCCGAGGCTATCATGTGTAAACACTTCGAGGATGGGCTGAATGAAGATATAAAATGTTCGTTGGCATTCTTGAAATACGAGAGTTCGTAGTACTTGTCGAGCGAGCTTGTAAAGTCAAGAGCTTAGAAAAGAAAAACAAAAAGTTGATGTGGGAACCGGAGAGTTTCGTAAAAGATCCTCGGAAAGTCTCTTCAACAGCATCGAAGAAATTTCGTGATGATGTGGGCGGTCTAGAGGCACTTCGGCCTTTTAGACGAGATCGTGATCGACCCTCGTGGGTACACGAGGCACTTTTCGCCGGTGTTGGGAATGAACGCCGAGATAGAACGAGTGTCAACATTGTGGAAAATGGCATTCGAAGTTGTAGATTCCGTGACCGCTCTGTTATAAGTGCGGATCAATTGACCACTTCATTAAAGATTGCCCGAGGTTGTCTCGAATGAATGTAGATCGAGTGGGAAACCGGTGCTACCACCGCCGAGGTAGACCATCTAGAAATACGGGCAATGCTAGTGGTGGTCGAGAGGATCTAGAGATGCTACGACCAGATCCGAGGCTCGCGCCTCGCTAGGGCTTATGCTATACGCGCACGCGAGGATGCTTCCTCGCCAGATGTTATTACCGTACTTTCACTCTCTTTGATACTAATGTGATTGCTTTGATTGACCCCGGTTCTACTCATTCTTATATATGCGAACGTTAGCATCCAAGAAGACTTTACCTATTGAGTCTCATCGAGTTCGTAATTCGGTGTCAAATCCCTTGGGTCGTTACGTGCTTGTTGACAAAGTGTGTAAGAAATGCCCCCTAGTAATTCGAGGTTCCTGTTTTCCGGCGGACTTGATGCTGTTGCCTTTTGACGAATTTGATGTTATCCTCGGTTTAGATTGGTTGACCGTACATGATGCGGTTGTGAATTGCAAAAGCAAGACTATGGATTTGAGGTGCACAAATAACGAGATGATCCGAGTTGAGTCTACGGACTTAAAGGGGTTGCCAGCTGTAATATCATCAATGTTGGCCCAAAAATATGTAAGAAAGGGGTGCGAAGCATACTTTGCATATGTACTTGATGATAAGGAGTTAGAAATAAAACCCGAATCTGTGCCGGTGGTTTGTGAATACCCGGATGTTTTTCTCGAAGAATTATCGAGTTTGCCACCTGTTCGGGAGATAGAGTTTGGTATTGAGCTTGTACCTGGGACCACGCCGATTTCGATAGCTCCGTATCGTATGGCACCAACGGAATTAAAGGAGTTGAAAGCTCGGTTGCAAGAGTTGGTGGATAGAGGTTTTGCTCGCCTGAAGTTTTTCACCTTGGGGTGCACCGGTGTTGTTTGTGAAAAGAAGGACGGAACCATGAGGTTGTGCATCGACTATCGTCGACTTAATAAAGTGACAATAAAGAACAAATATCCGCTATCAGCGATCGATGATTTGTTCGATAAACTGAAGGAGCCTCGGTGTTCTCAAAAATAGATTTGAGATCGGGCTATTATCGATTCATGAATTCGAGATTCGGACATACCCAAAAGCGCCTTGAGCGAGATATGGTCACTACGAGTTCTTAGTGATGCCGCTTGGGCTCACTAATCCCCTCGCGGTATTTATGGATTTGATGAATCGGATCTTGCACCATATTTGGATCGGTTCGTAGTTGTGTTCATTGACGACATCTTGGTCTATTCAAGAGATGAGACCGAACATGCGAGCACCGAGATTAGTGTTGCAAATTTTACGGGATAAGCGGTTATATGCTAAGTTCAGCAAGTTTGAGTTCGGTTAGCGAGGTTAGCTTCTTGGGTCATGTGGTATCGCATGACGGTATTCGAGTCGACCGAGCAAAATTTCAGCCATACTTAACCGGAAGCCTCCAGAAATATTACCGAGGTTCGGAGTTTTTGGGACTTGCCGGTTACTACCGAGCGGTTTGTAAAAGGATTCTCGATGATAGCCACACCCATGACGAAACCGCTTGTAAAGATGTCAAGTTGAATGGACGGAAAAGTGTCGAAAAGTTTCGATCAATTGAAAACTCATTTGACGGAAGCTCCGAGATTAGTGCAGCCGAATCGGCAAAGAGTTTGTCATCTATAGTGACGCCTCCCTACTTGGGTTAGGTTGCGTATTGATGCAAGAAGGTCGAGTTGTGGCCTATGCGTCGAGACAATTAAAGCCACATGAGAAAAATTATCCGACCCATGATCTCGAATTGGTCGCCATCGTATTCGCTTTAAAGATATGGCGACATTACTTATTTGGTGAGAAGTGCCATGTATTCGGATCACAAAAGTCTCAAATATTTGATGACTCAAAGAGACTTAAATCTGCGACAAAGATGTTGGCTCGAGTTGTTAAAAGATTATGAGCTTGTCATTGATTATCACCGGAAGGGCTAATGTGGTTGCGACGCCTTAAGCCGAAATCACCGTTTGCTTTACGAGCGATGAATGTACACTTGTCTATTCTACCGACAATGTGTTAGTAGCCAATTAAAGGCCAAACCATCATTGATTCATCAAACCGTAAAGCTCGTAAAGTCGACGATAAGTTGGTTGCAAGACGGAAATTTGAATGTGTTCGAATGTGGAATCGAGTTTCAAGTTGATGATGACAATTGTTTGAGGTTCAGAAAACGTTTGTGTATTCCAAGAAATTCAGAACTTATTTCGATAATTCTAAACGAAGCCCATTGTAGCCGAATGGCAATCCACCCGGGGAGTACGAAGATGTACAACGATTTGAAACGTCGATTTTGGTGGCATGGTATGAAACGAGACATCTCCGACTTTGTTTCGAGATGTTTGATATGTCAACAAGTGAAAGCGGAACATCAAGTGCCTTCGTGGATTACTTCACCGATTACGATACCCGAGTGGAAATGGGATCGAGTCACAATGGACTTTGTGTCCGCATCGCCATTGTCGCAGTAAGAAGGATGCGATTTGGGTTGTTGTTGATAGACTGACTAAGTCGGCTCACTTTATCCTCGTACATACGGATTCTTCATTGGATAAACTTGCTGAATTGTATGTTTCTCAGATTGTGAGATTACACGGGGTACCTATTTCTATTGTATCGGATAGAGATCCGAGATTCACCTCGCGATTTTGGAAGAAATTGCAAGAAGCCTTGGGCACCAAGTTGCATTTTAGCACCGCTTTTCACCCCCAAACCGATGGTCAATCCGAGCGGATAATTCAGATACTTGAGGATATGTTGAGATGTTGCATCCTCGAGTTCAGTGGTTCATGGGAACGGTATTTACCTTTGATTGAATTTGCTTACAACAACAGTTTTCAAGCAAGTATTAAGATGGCACCTTACGAGGCTTTGTACGGGCGTAAATGTCGTACACCATTGTTTTGGACCGAACTCGGTGAAAGCAAAATTTTCGGAGTGGATTTGATTAAAGATGCTGAACGAAAAGTAAAGGTAATCCGTGAAAGTCTAAAGGCAGCCACAGATCGTCAGAAATCGTATGCAGATTTGAAACGAAAAGACATTGAATATCAGGTGGGAGATAAAGTGTTTCTTAAAGTTTCGCCTTGGAGAAAGGTACTCCGATTTGGCCGTAAGGGCAAACTGAGTCCGAGATTCATCGGGCCATATGAAATATCCGAACGAGTCGGTCCAGTTGCGTATCGTTTGATTTTGCCCCCTGAACTCGAAAAGATTCACGACGTCTTTCATGTTTCGATGCTTCGATGTTATAGATCTGACCCATCGCACGTAATTAGTCCATTAGAGGTTGAAATTCAAGCCAATATGAGTTATGAAGAAGAACCGATTCGTATCCTAGCACGAGAAGTGAAAGAGTTGCGAAACAAAAGGGTTCCGCTAGTGAAAGTGTTATGGCTCAAACACGGGATAGAAGAAGCTACTTGAGAACCCGAGAACTCTATGAAAGAGCGATACCCAAACCTATTTACGGTAAGATTTTCGGGGACGAAAATTTCTTAAGTGGGGAGAGTTGTGACACCAAAATTGACCCTAGTCGGAAGTGGTTTCGGACCGCTAAACCGAGTCACCAAATGTTTGAACGTAATATTTATTGTCTAGAATATGTATTTATGAATGTGTGAAAATTTCAAGCTTCGATTTAGTCGATTGCATGTGAATTCAGTTATTAGGACTTGTGTGACACTTTTGAAATGTGATAGGCTAATCTATAAGGACCTAATAGTGCATGTAATCAAAGGAGGACTTGCATGTCAAATTTCCCCCTAATAGTTAGTGGCCAGCCATGACAAGGATTATGGGCAAAACATGTCATAAAACATGTTGTGACAATGGTGGATGTAAGAAAAAAATAAAATAATGAGCATGGGAATCGAATAATGAAAAGGGAAAAAAAAAAGAGAGGGGGGTGATTGTTTCTCCCATTGCCGTGAGTTGAGGGGAAAGAAGAAAAAAAAAGTGTTCATCAATTGTCACTTCTTTTGGCTGAAAATTCTAAGGAAGAAAGGAAACAAGTGTGTCCTTTGGTTCATCCTTGGCCGAATAGAGGAAAGAAAGGAAGGGGAGGAGCTTGAAACAATCGGCTATGGTGATTTGTTAGACTAAGGTATGTTTGATGTTGTCCATGAGATGCATGCATGTTTTAGTTGGTAGCTTGAGTTCTACCTAGCCCATGGTCTAAATCTTGTTAGGTGATGGAAATGACACTTACCATGGATGCATCATTCTTGCTTAGTGTTGATGTCATTTACATGCTAAAAATGAAGCTTTGTAATGATGCATGTGAAGGTGGATTGATGACTCTTAAATCTTCTTTTTAGCATTTTTTTCTTTCGAGCGAGGCATTAAGTTCCTTGTTCAACCGTGACCAAAATCGAAACGGTATGGTGTTGTGGTGTATTCGGCCATGGTATATCCATAAGTATGATTTATGCATATTGCATGGTAGGTAAGATTTGAGCTTTGGATATATGTTTATATTTGGATATAAGCAACTTTGAGATTCGCTCTAGCATATATATATATATATAGATATACATGTTTGCACATGATGTATTGGTATGACATATATACCATCTCAAGGTATATATTTGCATATGATGATGTTTGGTTATGAAATAAATGATTGATGTGTATTGAGTTACAATATGGAATGCGTTAGTTAGTAAAATGTATGCTGTTTTGTGTGGTATTAAGTGTATAATTGGCCTCAACATGGACATGCATATTCGGCCACATGAGGGGAATTGGTGTGCATGCATTCGGTTAGAGGCAAGCATATTGATGCCTATTCTTGGCTTAGAAAATTCGCTAAGGAGAGTACTAACTAATGTGTTGAGTTGATTCATGATTTCGTACATATGTGACTTTAATGTCTAATGAAAATATGTGGGCTAAGTACCTTGAATTCCTCTTCGATGCTCAAATGATTAAATCAATTTATTTGTTAAATTAAGCTCAAGAGCAAAGGGAGCTAAATCCGATAAAGGGAAGAAAAAAGTAGTCGAATAGCCGTCGAAATCGTTCGACCACGTCCGAGGTAAGTCTTGAGTAATGACCCTACTTGAATTATATTGAAATGATTTGTCATATTATGGCGGACAATGAATGTGCGTAGGGACTAAGTTATAAAGTCAATTGAAATCATGCTCTTTGTGTGTGGCTATTGAGCCGAAATTGGAAAGGTTTGATAAATGTTTTGTGTTTGAGCCTTAGTAACAAGAATGAAATATGGATGTGTCGTGATTATTGATATATGTGTACATGAGCATTTGAATGATACTCGGGCTAAGTCCCGAAGGCATTTATGCTAGTGATTATATCCGGCTCGAATTCAAGGTATTCGACGAGTTGTTATATCCGGCTAAGACTCAAGGCATTTGTGCAAGTTACCAAACCGGGTTAAGACCAAGGCAATTGTGCTTGTGGTTATATCCGCTAAATTTCAAGAAGCTCGGTTGAAGGTGAGCGTTTTGGTGCTGTAATAAATTCAATTAATACGCCGAAAAACCCATACGATAAGGTATGTTTACATGTGCATCGGAAAAGTCGATTCGTTTGAAATAGTGTTCGCTCGATCGACTAACGAACTTTCGCTCTTAGATAGGTTGATACCTTGTGTGTGTATATGTTGATGAAGTGTGAAGTAGGTATGATTATGAGAATGTGTATTACTAAAGTGATTCATTTAGCTATGTGAATGTAATACTTTAGTCAAAGCTGATTTCATTACTTGAGACTTACTAAGCATTAAAATGCTTACCCCGTTGCTTTGGCTCTCTGTTTTATAGATTTTGCTCGTTAGCTATCGGATTCGGGATCATCGAAGTCGAAGTCATCCACACTATCAAAGCCCTTTGGGTACTCTTTAGTTGAACTCTGGATATGGCATGTATAGGACTACCCTTTGCTGTTTTTCAAGCACGCTTTGTGATGTATGTGTGTATGACCATGCGAAAATGGCTCGTAAAAGTGGAGTATGGCATTAGACCATTTGTGTTTATGTATATATGTATGGTTTCATGATGTGACTACGGACTGAATGGAAGTATTGGGAAAATGATCAGCCATTGGAATGGCTAAATATGATTATATGTGGACCTATGTATGACAAAACTCTAGTTGGTCCATGGAAACCACGAAATAGGTCAAATTTACCTTGAAAACAGATGCTGACAGCAGCAGTGGTGTGGATTTGAAAAATCACTAAAATTTGTAGGAATGGAATTAAATAGTGAATAAATTATGTAAATGAACCTTGATGAATCTACTTTCATATGGAAGAAACGAAACGGTCATATGAGTTATATGTTAAGAGATATTAAAGTTCTCGTGAAACAGGGCCAGAACGGTTTCTGGATCCCCTGTTCCGACTTTGGAAATTCATTATAAATTAACCATAGATAATTAGGAGTCATGCCATATATTGATAGATTCCTATTTGAGTCTAGTTTCTAAAGAAAGAAACGTCATCAGTATTGAAGACCTGTACAGGAAGATATCCAATTCGTAATGCATAAAGGTCAGTGTAATGGAACCTTGGAATAGGGGAGACTTTAACTAATAAACTGTACTAATTGGCTCGACCAAAAATTCTAGAAAAAATTATGTAGATGGACATACGAGTCTAGTTTCAGGGAAAAATTACGAAACTGATTTTCGAGTTTTGAAACTCAAGATATGATTTTTAAGGCGACAGTGATGCAGTAACCAGCTTGTCTGGAAATATTTTTTTTATGGACTGTGAAAACAATTAAGTTAAGTCTGTGTGTACCTTGTGTTCGACTCCGGTAACGGACTCGGGTACGGGGTGTTACACTCTCAATCCTGCTTACCACCAAAATTAACATCAGTCTTGTAACTAAACTAAAAATATCTACAACTCGAAATCAAACACAAAAATAAATATCTAATTCTACAATTCAATTTTTTACAGATCTAAACTTACAGTTCCAAAAGTTCGCACAGACCAGCATTGGAGCCTCAGACATCTCATTTTCGAAAAATTAGTGAAATCGTTCCAAAACACTATGGTATGGTTTATCAAAACACACATTTTTTTTAAAAAAAATACGTCGGCACACGGATACGTAAAAATATAGGTCGAGTTTTTGCAAACCTGGATCTGATACCACTGAATCTAACCCCCCAAAACCTGGCCTAGAAGTTTTGACTGGATCTCGGAGGTTACATTGATCATCGAAGTGATCTAAAAATAATTTTACAAAAATAATTGTTAAAAACTCATTTCGAACACAGTTTCTAAATTCGAACTAAACCGTTTAACAATTTAGGATTCAAAACAATAATTTAAGTTTTTGAAAACATTCAGAAATATAAATCCGCAGTTTCTAAAATTTAGTCCAAATAACACTTTACAAAAGTCCTAAATAAGATTTATACCACAGTTCGTATAAAACAATTACAGTCCAAAATAGTTTAATAAATTAAGAACTACAGAAAAACTTTATTAGCTTGATTCAAAATGTATCACTCCAAGACCTCTAGCATGCCAAGTTCGGCTTTAGAACATGATAGTACTTGAAAAGGGGGAAAATTAAGGGGTGAGCTACACGAGCTCAGTGTGACTTCGAAACAGGTAAAAGGCAAAAGAATGTGTAATTCAACATATAGTCCAATAGAGTATATGTTTACAAATGACATACAAGCATCTCATTTTGGCAATCCGATAAACTGAAGGTTATCATTAACAAATTGAACAAATTTATATTATCATTCCAAACACTCATGTACCCGATCGAAACAGACTATTCAAAGCATTTCATAAATATGCTAATGATCATACAAACAGACATAAATTCAGATGCATAAATTATGCGACAATCAGAAATCCCACCTATCCAACCAACACCTTTTCGTCCACCCTGCACACCATATAAGGGCTACAGAAGGCCCATCCACCCTGCATACCATATAGAACCATAATAGATTCATTTTCCTTACACACCACATAAAGTGGAACTAAGCCACTTGAGTAAAGGCATACAGCTGAGCTGGTATACGGTTAGTATAGTACGGTAGACACTGCAGTTAAAATTGCCCAAATCAGACTTCTCTCTCTTCGCAACCAAAACCCTAATTTTATGCATATGTATGAATGCACATCAAACACTAACAGTCTCACTAATACAGAAGCACATATTCAATCGGTCAATTGTAGAATTTTCATTCGATTGCAAAATGCACACAACATGCAAACAATCATACAGAAACTGAAACGCACAAACTCGATCGATCAGATTCAGAATCAATGATTGTATTTATTTACTAGGGAACATCACATAACATTTAATCAAACTATTAAATTAATTCTATAATTACAAACAAACACACAAATCTAAGCTAATCAGAGTCTCAAACACCATTATTAAAGCCTAGTCGAGGGTCGAAACATACAAAAACACAAAATGTGTCAAGATACAACACAAAGAAAAAATCTACGAGATAAGGCCACACGGTCGTGTGAAAGTACCTATGTAACATCGCAAAAATCGGGGGTCAGTAAAATCGGGTTTGTGAATCGAGAGAGAGTTGTCATGCCTTAATTTTTTAAATTATCTATGCATTTTTAGGAAATAAATGAGGTATTGGTTTGTTGGTTAAGTGTTAGTGTAACGTTTCTTGAAACCTTAATGTAACGTTTCTTGAAACCCAAGTTCAAATCCCTTCTCTCGCATCATTTTTATTATTTTGCAAATTTTGCCTTAAACCCTAGTATGTGACATGCCTTGTTTTTATAAAATAAAAATTTTAAATTTTATCAAGAATGAGTTTTTGGTTTGATGGTTAAACATTAGTGAATTTATCCTTTAAGTCCTAACTTCAATTCCCTTCCCATGCAAATAATTTAATTTTTTGAAAAAACCCCTTATTTTAATGTGTCGGCCATCCAAGCCTAATTAACCTAGGTATAAATATTAAATTTTCACTAGTAATCAGCCTTTAATCCTCCTCCTCATTGCCCTAGTTGTTCCTCTCCTCCTCTTCTCTTTGATTTTAATTTTTTTTCCTTTCCTCCATTATTGTCATCGCCTACACCTAGTTTTGCCGCAAGTTTTATTAAAATACTTTCCACCATATTGCTATCATTTTTCCTCATTAAAATCAACCCTAAATCTAAAATCTTGAACTCCAAGATCGATCCCAAACATTTCCAAGAAAGTGCCATTGTCGTTTCTCTCAACTAGCTTGGGTAAGGTTTCTTCTCTCTTCAATTTCTTAATTAATTTTGTTCATTAAAAACCTAAATTTCTAGATCTGGAATTTTGGGGATTTTAAATGATTTCAAAGGTATTTTTCCAGAATTTAATGAGATCTCAAACCGTTTTAAAATTCAACCCCAAATTTGGCCACCATGGGTGGTGGTGCGTGCGCATATTTAACACCCGTCACCCGTATTCAACGCCAGAATAGGGTTACGAAGCATTACTGGACATATAAAACAATTAAACATTTATTTCACATACATTTTCAAATTTCAAGTAATCATCATTCAATATCATTCACATCATCCCTAATACAAGCTTACGAGGTCCAAAACATGCTTTAGGGGTGGTTTGGGACTAAATCGATAGCTCAGGAAATTTTTACAAAACTTAGAAAATTTTTCGAACTATAGGGGACACACACCTATGTGGCCCTACCATGTGTCTCACATGGCCAAAAACACACCCGTGTGTCTCACACGGCCAAAGACACACTCATGTGTCTCACACGGCCAAAGACACGCTGGTGTCACAGGCTGTGTGGACATTCGAAATAGGATCACATGGCCGTGTCTCAGCCCATGTCTGACCCTGTGTAACTCCCTGACTTGGGTCACATGGCCAACCACACGCCCATGTGCCAGGTCGTGTGCTAGGCCCTGCCAAACCTGTAGGGTATACTGGCTTATGCCACATGGCCAAGTCACATGCCCGTGTGCTGAGTTGTGTGGAGCATACTAACTTGATTTTCAGTTCAACACTAGGGGACACACGACCATGTAACCTAACCGTGTATCATACACAGCTAAGAAACACGCCCGTGTGGATAAAAATAGGCTATTTACTAAGCCATTTTGCTACCCAAATTTGCATTCACCTACACCAACCCTAATGGCACAAAACATGGCATAACTAGGCATCTAAACCAACTCCAATCAAGCTCAATTCATGATATTCTCATACCATTAACCATAATACACACAAATATCATATTTTACCATTTCATTGATGCTAACTCGTAATAAAAAAATCACCTAAATGGTATATTACAATTATGCATCATTTTACCTAAACAACTGAGCATACTAATTCTTAACTATCAACCATTTAACATCCACAATACCTATTATCAGCAAGCATCACATATCCATCATCAAACTCTCAACACAAGCCATATGCACATATATATATACATAATCAAATCAACCAAAATAAGCCAACTCTCACGCTATATGCAAAACCAAACACTTAATATTTACAAGCCATTTTGAATGACTAAAATTCATTACCAAGCTATATATCAAAATGACCATAACCCTATACATGCCATATACCCCAAAATACGTAAGTTCAAAAGTACCAAGTGATACTTGGATAGTGTGATGAGGTCTTTGACGATTCCCGAATTCGAGCTAACTTTGATTTCACTATAAAACACAGAAAAATAAACAATGTAAGCCACATATATAGCATTAAAATCAACTTACCATATAGGCACAATTTAAGCTAATAAAACATAATATAACATAATTCATATTGAATAATCAATCTACACATTTTCATTCACAAAGTTAGATATAACTTTCATAAATTCCTCATTTCAATACTTGTACCACCTCGTATCAACTTATACACAACCACATCTCTAATATACCCGTTGAACCATTTAGAATACTATTGGATACCTGGGAATCTCGCACCCTAAGTGCCACATATATAGCCGAAGCTATCTCAAACTCGTATCACATATAATGCTCACTCTCGAGCTATCAACGGGTCTATTCACACAAGTTGACGGTCATGAAAAAGTTACATGGTGCTGTTCATACAAGCTGACGAGAATCTGCAACACATGTCGGATAACTCAGCCACCGAATCACATAACCCCTAATGACATGTCATTTGTATCCTAATCTATTCTTAAGGTTCAATCGGGATTTCTCGTTTGCCGATATCGTCTTTGAATATGTTCGCAAAGTTGTATTCACAATTTATGCAATATCAAAGCACATAAAACACAAATATAATAACGCTTATTACATACGAACTTGCCTCGAATGCAAAAATGACGAAATAAGTTGATTAGTCCGAAACCTTATTCTTTCCCCGATTTAAATCCGTATTTCGCTTTTCTTGATCTAAATGTAATCAAAATTAACTTATTTAATTATGATTCTATTCAATTTAGTCCAAAATACACATTAAGGCAACTTTACACTTTTACTCCTAATATTTTACATTTTTAAAATTTAGTCCTTATATCATAAAAATATAATTTCATGCAATTCAACCTAAACCCATGCTAGCTGAATTTCAATTAGGTCCCTAGAAGCCCATATTTTTCATTTATTTCACAATTTAACTATGAATTTTACATATTTCACAATTTGATACCTATTTGGACATTTTACTAAAAATCACTTAACAAATGTTGTTTATCTAACAACAAGCATTCATTTTCTATCATTAAACATAAAAAAACACCAACATTTATCAATGGAAAAACCCTAAACCTTTAAAAATTTTGCAAAATAGTCCTTGGGCTAGCTAGATTAAGCTGTAACGATCTAAAAAAATAGAAATTATTAAAAACGGGATAAAATTCACTCACCAAATGAGCTAGGAAGCTTGGGTGAACGTATCCATGGTTTTCTCTTGGTTAAAATCGGTTTAAGAAGAAGATGGACACAAAATAATGGTTTTTATTTATTTATTTTTAGTTTTAATTACTAAATACCAAAATTAACCTTCATAAACATCATAAATTTCAAAATTACCAAGCCACTATCATCCATTATCATGTTATTGGGATATTTACCATAGAAGGACCTTCACTTTAAATTTTTATAGCTATTAGACACCTTTAGCTATTAGAACACCACTTTTGCACTTTATGTGATTTAGTCCTTTTTATCAAATTAAATACTCAAACGATAATAAATCTTAAAGAAAATTTCACACCATCATTTTATCATGCTGTAAACATTAAAATAATAATAAAATAATTATTTCAACTTCAAATTTGTGGTCTCAAAACTACTATTTCGATTTGACGAAAAATGGCTATTACAGCCTATGTGCAAGAAAATGGGCTATCTTATTTCTTGGTTCTTGCCGATATTTTTCAAGAATTAATTTGAGTTCTTGAACCCTCCTACTCAATTTTTAAACCCATTTCGATTAGGGAAAAACATTCTTAATCGATTGGCCATTCGGATCCTATAAATCGTGAAGTGTAAGTGCAATTAAGGGTAACTAGTTTGTTATTTTGACATAGTTGTTGGGTAAAGGTTATGAATTGATTAAATGAAGAAATTTAATCATTAATTAGGTACAGATTTTCCAGTATATTATTGAATTAAGTGTAACACCCCTTACCTGTATTTGACGCCGGAACAGGGTACGAGGCATTACCGGACTTATCACACAAACAATCATACAATTCTGAGTCACAAATTTGTGTCCAAATTAAAACCATTTGAAATTAATCATAAAGTCCCTAATATGAGCCTACGAGGCCCAAAACATGCTTTAGGAGTGGTTCGGGACTAAATCAAGAGCTCAGGTAAATTCTACAAAACATAAATTTTTTTTCATGTTTTAAGGGCCACACTCCCATGTGGGCAGGCCGTGTGGTCACACATGCCCGTGTACCTAACCCGTGTAACTCTCTGTTTGTCACCTAAGAGCAAATTGAAGTCATACGGCCAAGACACACGCCCGTGTGCTCGATACTGAGCATTCTGTTTTGCAACAATTTAGGAGCAGGGGACACATGACCAGATCACACACCCGTGGGGCTGATCGTGTGTCACACACAGCCTGGACATATGCCCATGTGTCTACCCATTTGGATAAAAATAAGGCTATTTACCAAGCCATTTTTCCACCCTCACTTGCACACATCTACACAACATCACATGGCACAAATTCAAGAATGTAAGATCAATCAAACAATCCCAACAAAGACAAAAACATTGCATTCTTATTCCATCATTTATCATGCTTAAAACATCATACTTAGCCCATTAAAAACATGCTAATTTCACATTCACAAGAGGGCATTAATAATTACAAGGCAACACATATGGCCAAATTAATAATGACACATATACAAATTGACCTAGTCCTTATACATGCCATAAACTCAAAATGCTTGAATTCATTTATACCCAAAATGATAGCTTGATAGTGTGATAAGATCTCCGGCGATCTCTAACCCGAGCTAGCTTAATGACCCTATAAGATATGGAAAAATAAGGGGGTAAGCGATATAGCTTAGTAAGTCCATATGAAAATAATAAGCAATTCTTACCAATCTTTTATCAAGTCCAACAATATAAACACAAGATAATATAATATAAATTACTATAAAGCTTACAGTTATAATTTTATTCAGTCACAATGTCTACTCTATCAACTTATAAGCATAATTCAACATGTCTTGGCATTAGCCTAACAACCATAAGCTCTCCATTATAACAGATTACCACAATCAACCAATCATTTCAAAGCTCATAATAAACATACACATTAATTATGGGTATACACATTTCAAGCATATATTTTAACATCTTTCAATTGTTTAAAGCTCATATTTTCCTATACTTTCATATTCATTTTAATAGGAAATTATGCTAATCTTTCCTTTTTCTCATATCTGATAAATCATAATTTGTGTGAATAAAACATGTTATATCATAACTCAATTTGGCCCGAAAGCCAATTACACGATCACCAACCGAATTTACCATGTATTTCATACATCACAAGTATGGACAAATAATCACAAGGTGTAATAGTTCATTTTTAGATCAAATCAAAATAGTGGTTTTGGGACCACAAATTTGAAGTTAAAATATTTATTTTATTATTTTAATAAGGTTTACAGCATGATAGAATTATTATGTGAAATTTTCACAAAGAAATTTTACTGTTTAAATGCTTAATTCGGTAAAAAGGACTAAAAGTTGAGTTCTATTGTTTAATTGTATCAAATAGCTATAGAACATTAAAGTAAAGACCCTTAAGTGATAAATAGGCCAATTATAGTTAGTGGAGGATGATAGCATGGCAATTGGTGTAATTTTGAATTAATTTTAAGGTCAAAATGGTAAATGGTTAATAAATGTTATAATAAACAAAACCAAAATTTATTTTATACCATCATCATCTTCCTTATCCAAATTTGGAAAGAAGAAAAGAAGAAATTTATGTTTTCATTCAGCCAAGCTTCCGTTGTCAATTAAGGTACGATTTTGACTTAATTTTTAATGATTTCTACATTTTTAAGCTCATTGCAGCTTAATTTGGCTAGCCTGTACCTTCTTTTTCAAAACTGTTATAGATTTTGAATGATTTCATTATTGAATGATTGGTTGTTTAAATGTTTAATGATGGATTATGAAGGTTTATTGATAGATATATAAGTTTTGTTAAGTGATTTTTGACAAAAATGTTAAATAAGGATTAAATTGTGAAAATATAAAATGTTGAAGTTAAAAGTGTAAATTAATGAAAGATTTGGGCTGCTACTAGTACATAGGAAATTTGACTATCATGGGTTATGGCCTAATTGTGTAATTTTGCATTTTTTTATGTGTTAAGGACTAAATTGCAAAGTAGTCAAAAGTCTAGGGTAAATTTGTAATTTAGCCAAAATGAATGTTTTAGGATAAATTGAATTGAATGAAAGTTTGAATGAGTTAATTAGATATAATATATATCAAGATAAGCCGAGATCGAGTTTAGATAGGGGAAAAGGAAAAATCGACGAATAGCCGATAATTTTATCCGAGGATACGACGTAAGTTCGTATAATTAGAATCAAACTTTTCTATACTTGTATTTGTTGAAATGAATGTATATAATTGAAATACTTGAAATATGAATGCCTTAATGATATATTGTATTAGTTACCGAGCCCTGTTTGAACTATATGAATTTATTGGATACAAGTGACACGTTACTGGGATTACGGTATTGGTCGAGCTCCTGCATTTGTTGCGAACTCGCCATAGCTCGTATGAGCTTACTGATTCAGCTCGTAAGAGCTTACCGATTCAGCTCGTAAGAGCTTACTGTTTCAACTCATTGAAGCTTACCGATTCTGTTCGATAGAGCTTACTGTTTAGCTCAATAGAGCTTACCGTTTTCAGCTCAATGGAGCTTACTGTTTATCAGCTCAGGAGGAGCTTACCGACCATAACTCGAAAGAGCATGTATGATGATGAATTGACGTATTACTGATATTGTTCACTCAACTATCCTTTGAAGTTCTAATAGGTTCAACGGGCCTAAATAATGTTATATAGATAAGTTACTATTTATAAATGTTATTAATGTTATATATGATATATGAATCTAGAATGATGAGAAGCATTGTATTAATGGATGATTTCATGTATGTTTACAATGACTAACATTTGATGAATACTTGTGATTAGGTGTTGGTTAATTGAATTGGCTGCATATTCATATTGCTTGATTATGTATAAATGGTAAGTTTAATTCTGAATTATACGGGCTTACTAAGCTATAAGCTTACTCTTTTTCTTTTTCTATGTTTTATAGAGGTTCGTTAGCTCGTTCGTTCCAGACAAGTCGACGTTGTACGTCACACTATCCAATTACCGATTGGTATTTTGAACTTGTGAATATATGTAAATATGACATGTATAGGCTAGTTTAATGATGTTAGTTATGATACTTGACAAATTGATTTTTGGTATGTTTTTGTGTATAAGCTAATCCATGTGATTTGGTTTATTTGGTATCATGTTTTGGTTGTATATATGTGTGTTTGAAAATGGTAAGTTTTGGTTATGAAATGTTTGCCAATTGGGTTATGAAATATGATCTAATATGATTGTAAATGCTTGTGTTATAGGGTGGCAAAATGACTTTACAAATGGCTTATTTTTGTCCACATGGGTAGAGACACGGTTAAGTTACACGGCTGTGCGTCCCCTGGGTACCCTACAAATTAAGTCAATATACCCTACAGGTTTGACACGGCTTAAACGCATGGGCGTGTCTATTGGCTGTGTATGTCACACGGATTCAAACACGGGCGTGTGATTGACCGTGTGACATAAGTCAGTATACCCCCCTAAATGGCACATGGCCTAGCACATGGGCGTGTGAGTCCATTTCGAAGGGCACACAGGCTAGACACACGGGTGTGTGGTTGGCCGTGTGACCCAAGTCAGTAACCTCTCCAATTTTAACACGGCCTGGAACACGGGCATGTCCTCGACCGTGTGACACAAGTCAGTATATATGCCCTGTTTCCACACGGTCTAAGACACGGGTGTGTCTATTAACTGTGTGAGGCAGACGGTCTATTCATATGGGCGTGTGATATTTAAAATGTTGAAAATGTTATTAGTTTATGAAATTTTTATATGTTATCAATTCAGTCTCGAATGCATGATTAAGGCTTTGTATGCTTAATTTAAGTATATAATGAATGTGAATGAGTGATATTTACTGAAATGTAATGTTACTTGATAAATTATTGTTCTGAATTGAGTTATAAGTCTGGTAATGCCTCTTAACCTATGCCGACAACTGTTACGGGTTAGGGGTGTTACATTTGTTGGTATCAGAGTTACGGTTTAATCGATTCTAGGACTAATGTAGCGTATGTCAGTCTAGCTATACATGCCATATATAAAACTATGATAGTGTGATGACTCCTGATATTTCCAAATGTGTTTTTATATAGTAATGGATCCTAAATGAGCTGTAGCGAACAACGTAGAAAGTAATGCGCTAGCTCCCGCTCAAGGGACAGCGCCTTCTGAATCCAGACCTCTGACAATTAGTAACAGGGGTGAGGCTAAAGAAGCCTTCTTTCAGATATTAAATGAGTGGTTCACATAATACATTAGTATGAACTCGGATGTTTCGCAACCTCCACCCCTACTTTTTCCCCAACCGATCCCTGTAGTTCCTCAAGGTATCGATCTTTTGCGATTAAATAATCCACCTGTTGATAGAATATTGAAACACGGAGCTGAGGAATTTAGAGCCACTGCTAATGATGACCCTGAAAGAGCTGAATTTTGGCTTGAGAACACGATTTGCATATTAAATGAATTGTCTTGCACACCCAAAGAATGTATGAAGTGTGTTGTATCACTATTGAGAGATACTGCGTATCAGTGGTGGAATACCTTAATATCCGTAGTTCTACCAAAACGAGTCACTTGGGATTTCTTTTAAGTGGAATTTAGAAAGAAATACATTAGCCAAAGGTTTATTTATCAGAAAAGAAAAGAATTCCTTGAATTGAAGAAGGTTGTATGTTAGTTGCAGAATATGAACGAGAGTTTGTATGACTCAGCAAATATGCTCGTGAATGCATTTCTTCTGAAGCTATAACGTGTAAAAGATTTGAGGATGGATTGAATGATGAAATCAGAGGGTTGGTTGGAATTTTAGAGCTGAAAGAGTTTGTTGTTCTGTTTGGTCGAGCTTGTAAAGCCGAAGAGCTTTACAAAGAGAGAAGAAAAGTTTATTCTAAGGCTAGAGAGTCTAGAAAAATATTTACAGGCAAATCACATCAGTCAGCATTAAAGAAATTTAGAGAATATCATCCTTATTTTATAGCCTCTACGGGAATTTCTATTAGAGATAGAAATACGAAACAATCAAGTTCAAAACCTCAGGCGACATCTGTGGCCAGTGTGGGAAGTGTTAGAAATGCTGAATCCGAATGTAAACATTGCAATAAGTGACATTTTAGTGAATGCAGATTAGTGAGTGGATCTTGCTTTAAATGTGGATCTTTTGATCATTTTCTCCATGATTGTCTAGAAAAGTTCACAACTGAAAGAGAACAACTAGTGAAAACAAGTAACACGACTACTAGAGGGAGACCACCCCGAAACACTGAAAATGTGAGTGGTAATCGAGGTACTACGAGAGATTCGACTGTTAGATCTGAGGCATGAGCACCTACGAAGGCTTATTCTATACGTGCATGAGAGGACGCATCATCACTAGACGTTATTACCGGTAGTTTTTCTCTTTTTGAAACTGATATAGTTGCGTTGATAGATCCTGGATCAATCCATTTATATATCTGTATGAATTTAGTATTTAAAAAGAGTTTACATGTCGCGTCTACAGAGTTTGTAATTAAAGTATCGAACCCCTTAGACAAGTTTGTTTTAGTTGATAAAATTTGTAAGAATTGTCTTTTGATGATCCGGGGTTTCTTTTTTCGGGCTGACTTGATACTTCTACCATTCGATGAGTTTGATGTGATTCTGGGTATGGAATGGCTGACTATGCACGATGTAGTTGTGAATTGTAGACAGAAGATTATCGAATTGAAATGTCAAAATGGTGAGATTTTTCGGATTGAGTCTAATGATTCGAGTGAATTACCTACTGTGATATTGTCTATGTTAGCTTAGAAATATTTGAGAAAGGGCTATGATGCATACCTTACATACGCACTAGATACGAAAGTGTCAGAATCAAAGATAGAATCCGTACCTATTGTTTGTGAGTTTTTGGATGTATTTCCAGAAGAATTACCCGGATTGCCTCTGATCAGAGAAGTAATTTGGTATTGAGTTAGTACCGGGAACAACACCAATATTGATAGCTTCGTACAGAAGGCTCCAATAGAATTAAAAGATTTGAAAGTTCAGTTGCAAGAATTGACAGACAGAGGTTTTGTGCAACCAAGTTTTTCTCCCTGGGGTGCACCAGTATTGTTTGTGAAAAAAGAAAGATGGCACGATGCACATGTGTATCGACTATAGTCAGCTGAATAAAGTGACTATAAAGAACAAATACCCTTTACCACAAATTGATGACTTATTTGATCAATTGAAGGGAGCTTCAGTATTTTCAAAGATTGATCTGAGATCGGGTTATTATCAGTTGCGAGTTAGAGAGTCAGATGTGTCGAAAACTGCTTTTAGAACAAGGTATGGACATTATGAATTCCTTGTTATGCCTTTCGGTTTAAGTAATGCTCCTGCCATTTTTATAGACTTGATGAATCGAATATTCAGACCGTATTTAGACAGATTTATTGTTGTATTTATTGGGGATATTCTGATCTATTCACGAGATGAATCTGAGCATACTGAACATTTGAGAATTGTGTTACAAACTTTACGCGAAAAACAATTATTTGCAAAGTTTAACAAATGTGAGTTTTGGCTCAGAGAGGTTGGATTTTTGGGACATATTATTTCAGCCGATGGTATTAGAGTTGATTCGAACAAGAGTTCTGCTATTGTTGATTGGAAACCTCTGAGAAACGTATCTGAAGTCCGTAGCTTTTTTGGCTTAGCGGGTTGTTATTGAAGATTTGTGAAAAGATTCTTAATGATTGCGACACCAATGACTCGATTGCTACAAAAAGATGTAAAGTTTGAATGGTCAGAAAAGTGTCAGCAGAGTTTTGAATAGTTGAACGCACTATTAACTGAGGCACCAGTTTTGGTTCAACCTGAATCGGGTAAAGAGTTCATGATATATAGTGATGTGTCATTAAATGGACTGGGGTGTGTTTTGATGCGAGATGGAAAAGTTACTGCTTATGCTTTTCGACAGCTAAAACCACATGAAAAGAACTATCCGACACATGATTTAGAGTTGGCTGCAATTGTTTTTGCATTAAAGATTTGGCGACACTACTTATATGGTAAAAAATGCCACATTTACACGGATCACAAAACTTGAAATATCTGATGTCACAGAAAGATTTGAATTTGTGACAATGAAGATGGCTAGAGTTATTGAAAGATTATGACTTTGTGATCAATTATCACCCGGGAAAATCTAATGTTGTTGCTGATGCTCTGAGTCAAAAATCTTTGTTTGCATTACGAGCAATGAACACCCAGATGATGATATGTGATGACGGGTCTATTTTAGTTGAATTAAGAGCTAAACCGGTATTTCTTCAACAAATTTGTGAAGCTCAGAAAGATGATCGTGAATTACAAGCTAAACAAATTCAATATAAGTCTAATTTTAATTCAGAATTTCATATTGGAACTGATGACTGTTTAATGTTCCGAAACAGAATTTGTATACTGAAAAATTTAGAGCTTATTAAGAAAATCCTGCATGAAGCACACAGTAGTTGTTTTTCTGTTCATCCGAGTAGTACCAAGATGTATAACGATCTAAAATAGCTGTACTGGTGGTCGGGTATGAAATGGGATATATCAAAGTTTGTATCAAAATGTATTATTTGTCAACAAGTAAAAGCTAAACATCAAGTACCATCTGGTTTAGTACAGCCTATATTGATTCCTGAATGGAAATGGAATAGAGTTTAAATGGACTTTGTATCTGGACTGCCCCTAACTCCAAAAAAGAAAGATGCTATTTGGGTTGTCGTTGATCACCTAACAAAGTCTTCTCATTTCATACCGATAAGTACAGATTACTCACTTGATAAATTGGAAAAATTGTATATTTCTAAGATTGTTTGGTTACACGGGGTGCCACTATCTATTATTTCTGATAGAGATCTGAGATTTACACCGCGATTCTGGAAGAAATTGCAAGAGGCTCTGGGAAAAAAGTTGAATTTCAGTACTGCTTTTCATCCTCAGACTGATGGTCATGCTAAAAGAGTTATTCAAATTCTCAAAGACATGTTGAGATGTTATATTCTAGAGTTTGAAGGCAGTTGGGAAAAATACTTACTGTTGTTTGAATTCGTGTATAACAACAATTTTCAAACGAGTATAAAGATGGCACCATACGAAGCTTTGCATGGTCGCAAATGTTGAACTCCATTATACTGGACTGAATTGAGTGAGAAAAAGATTCACGGGGTTGAATTAATCAGAGAAGTTGAAGAAAAAGTGAAAACGATTCGCGACAGTTTAAAAATAGCTTCAGATCGGTAGAAATCCTAAGCAGATTTGAAACATAAAGAGATTGAATTTTAGGTTGGAGACAAAGTGTTTCTAAAACTGTCACCGTGGGAAAAAATCTTCGATTCGACCGTAAAGGAAAGTTAAGTCCATGATTTATCGAGCCGTATGAAATTATTGAAAGAATAGGACCTGTAGCATATCGACTTGCTTTACCGTCAGGACTTGAAAAGATACATAATGTCTTTTAAGTTTCTATGTTTTGTCGTTACAGATCTGATCTGTCACATGTAATCCCTCCGATAGATGTTGAAATTCGACCAGATTTCTCGTGTAATGAAGAACCGATTAGAATTCTGGCTCGTGAGATCAAAGAGTTGAGAAATAAATGTATAGCTCTAATGAAGGTTCTTTGGAATAAACATGGGATTAAGGAAGCTACGTAGGAACCCAAAGAAGCTATGCGAAAATAGTATCGTAACCTTTTTACCGGTAAGATTTTCGGGGACGAAAATCTTTAAGGAGGAGAGTTGTAACAGTCCGTTTTTAGGTCAAACTGAAATAGTGGTTTCAGGACCACAAATCCAAAGTCAAAATATTTATTTTATTATTTTAATAAGGTTTATAGCATGATAGAATTATTATGTGAAATTTCCGTAAAGAAATTTTACTGTTTAAATGCTTAATTCGGTAAAAAGGATTAAATCGCCTAACGCGTAAAAATTGAGTTCTATTGTTTAATTGTATCAAATAGCTATAGAAAATTAGAGTAAAGGTCCTTAAGTGATAAATAGGACAATTATAGTTAGTGGAGGATGATAGCATGGAAATTGGTGTAATTTTGAATTAATTTTAAGGTTAAAATGGTAAATGGATAATAAATGTTATAATAACAAAACCAAAATTTATTTTATACCATCACCATCTTCCTTAGTCGAATTTGGAAAGAAGAAAAGAAGAAATTTAGGTTTTCATTCAACCAAGCTTCCTTTGTCAATTAAGGTACGATTTTGACTCGGTTTTTAATGATTTCTAGGTTTTTGAGCTTGTTGCAGCTTAATCTAGGTAGCCCGTACCTTCGTTTTCAAAACTGTTATAGATTTTGAATGATGTCATTTTTGAATGCTTGGTTGTTTAAATGTTTAATGATAGATTATGAAGGTTTATTGATAGATATATAGGTTTTGTTAAGTGATTTTTGACAAAAATGTTAAATAGGGATTATGTGACAGCCTTAAAACGACCCTAGTCGAAATGTGGTTTCGGGACCACAAAACCAAGGCATAAAAATAATTTAATATTTATTTTATTGCCTATAATGTGTGTTAACTCATGTGTGATATTTTTTATGCTTTGATTTAGAATTATAGATGTGAATTTCACTAGAAAGGACCTAGTAATAAACTTTGAAAGTATGAGGGGAAATGTGTGATGACTAATTAAAGGATGCATGCAAAACAATGGACTTGCATGTCAAATTCCCCCATAGCTAGTGGCCGCCATGACAAGGATTTATGGGCAAAAATCATGTCATGAAACATGTTTGGTAAATGGGTTATGATGGAAAGAATAAAATAAGGGTATGGAATAAACAATTAATGTTAGTAGATGAGAAACAAAAAAAAAAAAAGTGTCCATCTTCCTCCATAGCTTGGCCGAATGTCCTAAAGAAAGAAAGAAAAATTTTGTTCATCTCTTTTCACTCTCTTGTTGGCGAAAATACTAAGGATAAGGAAGGAGTTTTGCTTCATACTTGGTTTGGAAGAGGATTAGGAAGAGGTTGGCTAAACTTGCATCAAGATTAAGGTATGTTTGAGGTTCATGCATGTTTTTAGTTGCTAGCTTAATGTTCTTGTTAGCCCATGGTTCAAATCCTTGTTATGTCATGGGAATGAAATTCGCCAAAGTGAATGTGGTGTTAATGCCATTGCATGTTAAATAACAAGCTTGAAAGTGATACATGTGATGGAGGATTGAAGATTCTTAGATTTTCTTTTAGCATTTTTTTGAATGAGATACTAAGTTCTTTGTTTCACCATGACCAAATTGAAATGGTGTGGTGTTGTGGTATTCGCCATGATATATCCATAAGTATAATTCATGCATGTTGCATGGTAAGTAAGATTTAAGCTTTGGAAATGTGTATATATTTGGATATAAGCCACTTGAGAATTCGGCCCTTGCACCTACATGAATATATGTTTGCACATGATGGATTGGTATGACATATATACTAATTCAAAGTGTATATTTGCTTGTGATGATGTGTTGATTATGAAGTAAATAAGAGATGTGCAATGAATTACGATATGTAATGTGTTAGTAGTAAAATGTATGCTGTTTTTTTGTGTGGTATTAAGTGTATATTCGCCACATGAGGGTAATTAGTGTGCATGCATTCGGTTTGAGGCAAGCATATTGATGCCTATTCTTGGCTTAGAAAATTCGCTAAGAGGAATATTAACTAATGTGTTGAGTTCGATTTATGATTTCGTACATATGCAACTTTGATGCCTAATGTATATAAGGGCCAAGTACTTTGAACTTCACGTTGATGTTTGAATGTATTGAATTGCTTGTTGTGATGTAAAAATGGGCATGACCATTGTGTATTTGAGCTAAAGGATGGCCATATGACCATTTACACTCCTTGTCATATTCGCCATAAGCTATCATGATGAGATTTTAATAAGTTAAATTTGTGTGAATTAGCTCAAGAGCAAAGGGAGCTAAATCCGATAAAGGGAAGGAAAAAGTAGTTGAATAGCAGTCGAAATCGCCGACAACATCCGAGGTAAGTCTTCGAGTGATGACCCTACTTGAATTATATCAAAATTATGCTCCTTGTTTGTGTGGCCATTGAGCCGAAATAGTAAAGGTTGATAAATATTTTGTGTTAGAGCTTTAGTAACTGAAAATGAGCTATGGACGTGTCTTGAATATTGATATATGTGTAAGTGAACATTGGAAATATATCCGGCTAAGACCAAGGCATTCGTGCGAGTTGATATATCGGGCTAAGACCAAGGCATTCGTATGCGAGTTGATATATCCGGGCTAAGATCCGAAGGCATTCGTATGCGAGTTGATATATCCGGGCTAAGACCAAGGCATTCGTGCGAGTTGATATATCGGGCTAAGACCAAGGCCTTTGTGCAAGTCACCAAATCCGGTTATGACCAAGGCAATCGTATGAGTCGCTATATCCGGTTAAATCCGAAAGTATGTGATTCGAAGTGAGCAATCTTGCTGTGAAAATTGCAGCTTATACACTTGTGAAAATTCCAGCAATGAGGTATGTTTGTATGTGCTTGTACTAATTGAATTCTTACAAGTAAGTATGCGCTAAGTTGATAACGAGCTACCGGCCTTGGGCTAAGTTGTTCTTTTGTGTATGAACATAAGGGTCGGTGATGTGAAATAAGTATGAGTATGGGAATGTGAATTAGTAAAGTGGTTTAATTAGCCATGTGAATAAAATACCTTAGTCAAAGCTGATTTCATTGCTTGAGACTTACTAAGCATTAAAATGCTTACCCCGTTGCTTTGGCTCTCTGTTTTATAGGTTTCGCTCGTTAGCTATCGGATTCGGGATCAAAGAAGTCGAAGTCATCCACACTATCGAAGCCCCATTTTGGTACAAATTTTGGTTGAACTTTGAAATGGCATGTATAGGACCATCCTTTGTTGAAGGTCATGTACCTTCCGGTTTGTGTAAACTTGGATAGCCATGCGAAAATGGCTTATATCGTTTTAGCATAGAACTATAATCGTTTGTATGTTGACCCTTATGAGGTATGGAATTATTTTGAAACGATTAGCCATTGGAATGGTTAATCATGATCACGCTTTGTGCTATGTATGTAAAAGGGCCAATTGAATCATGGAAAGTATGAAATAGGTAAAGCCTACTAAAGGCAGATGCTGACAGCAGCAGTGACGTGGATGTGAAAAATCACTAAAAATAGTAGGAATGGTATTAAATAGCAAATAAATTATGTAAGTGTACCTTGATGAATCTACTTTCATATGGAAGAAACGAAATGGTCATATGAGTTATAAGTTAACAGATTTTAAAGTTCTTGTGAAATGGGGCCAGAACGGTTTCTGGATCCCCTGTTCCAACTTTGGAAAATCATTGTAAATTAACCAGAGATAATTAGGAGTCATTCCATATATGTGTAGATTCCTCTCTGAGTCTAGTTTCTATAGAAACAAACGGCATCAGTATTGAAGCCCTGTACAGGGAGATATCCAATTCGTAACGCACAAAGGTCAGTGTAGTCGATCCCTACAAAAGGCGAGAATTTAACTAATAAACTGTACTAATTGGCTCGACCAAAATTCTAGAAAAAAATATGTAGATGGACATATGAGTCTAGTTTCAGGAAAAATTTACGGAACTGATTTTCGAGTTGTAAAACTCAAGTTATGAATTTTGGAGCGACTAGTACTCAGATTGGCAGCTTGTCTGAAAATTGTCAATAAGTGGGTTGAAGTCTGTTAACACCTTGCGTTCGACTCGTGACGGTCTCGGGTTCGGGTGTTACAATTTTATTGGTATCGAGCTACGGTTTAGTCGATTCTAGGACTACCGTAATGCGTTTGGGTCTAGCTATACATGCCATTTTATGTGATTATATGATAGTGTGGTGATTTCGACGTTTGAACTTGTGTTTATTTATAGTAATGGATCCCGATCCCAACCGAAAGCGATAGCGATGATGTGGAGAGTGTGGCGCTGCTCCCGCACAAGGGACAGCGGCGGACTCTCAACCTGTTGCTAGCAATCCGAATGACGAGGCTAGACAAGCCTTTTATAGCGTGATGAATGATTGGTTCAACCAATACATTCGAACTAATACTACTTCCACAACCTCCATTCCCAACAAACACACCCCGCACCTACAATGCCTCCAGTAATTGACCAAATAAGGTCGAATAAGCCCCAGTTGATAGAATCCAAAACATGGGGCTACTGAATTTAAAGCTACGGATAGTGATGATGCCGAGCAAGTCAATTTTGGTTGGACAACACGATCCGATACTCGATGAGCTATCTTGTACACCGATGAATGCCTAAAGTGTACCATCTCCTTGCTACGTGATTACGCCTACTATTGGTGGAGTACTCGACTTGTTGTGCCCCTGAACAAGTAACTTGGGAGTTCTTCCAAACCGAAGTTTGGAAAAAGTATATCATCGAGATTTATGGACCAAAAGCGAAAGGAATTTCGAACTTAAACAAGGTTCCATGTTCTACATCGACTATGAACGAAAATTCGTGAGGCTTAGCCAGACGCGAGAATGCATTTCTTCGAAGGCGATGATGTAAACGCTCAAGATGGACTGAATGATGAGATAAAGCTGTATGTTGGCATTTTGGAAACCGAGAGTTTGTGACTCTCGTCGAGCGGCGATGCAAAGCCGAGGAGTTTAGTATGGAGAAAAGGAAAGTGAAGCGGGAGCAAGGGAGTTTCAGAAGAGGTATTCGGGAAGCCCTTCCAATCATCAAAGAAACTTAGAGATGGCTTAGGCCGATCTAGAGACACTTCGGGCTTTTCTAGACGAGATCGCGATCGACCCCTGTGACCACACGAATCACTTCGATCGCCAGAGTGGGAATGATCGACGAGAGAGGACGGAGTGCCGAGATTGTGGCAAATGGCATTTTGGAAGTCTGAGATTCCGTGACCGCTCTGTTACAAGTGTGGATCAGTTGACCACTTCATTAAAGATTGCCCGAGGTTGTGCGAGCAGAATGTAGATCGGAGTGGGAAACCGGTACTACCACCGCTCGAGGTAGACCATCCGGAAATACGGGCAAGGCTAGTGGTGGTCGAGAGGATCTAGAGATCTGCGACCAGATCCGAGGCTCGCGCTCAGCTAGGACTTATGCTATACGCGCCGCGTGAGGATGCCTCTTCGCCAGATGTTATTACGGGTACTTTCACTCTCTTTGATACTAATGTGATTGCTTTGATTGACCCTGGTTCTACTCATTCTTATATATGCGAAACCTTAGCATCCAGTAAGACTTTACCTATTGAGTCTCTCGAGTTCGTAATTCGGGTGTCAAATCCTTTGGGTCGTTATGTGCTGGTCGACAAAGTGTGTAAGAAAAGCCCCCTAGTAATTCGAGGTACCTGTTTTCCGGCGGACTTGATGCTTTTGCCGTTCGATGAATTTGATGTTATTCTTGGGTTGGATTGGTTGACCGTGCATGATGCGGTTGTGAATTGCAAAAGCAAGACTATTGATTTGAGATGCATAAACAACGAGATGATCCGAGTTGAGTCTACGAACTTGAAGGGGTTGCCGGTGTAATATCATCAAATGTTGGCCCGTAAATATGTAAGAAAAGGGTGTGAAGCATACCTTGCGTATATACTTGATGATAAGGAGTTAGGAATAGAACCCAAATCTGCTTGGGTGGTTTGTGAATACCGGACGTTTTTCCCAAGAATTGCCGGGTTTGCCACTGTTCGGGAGGTAGAGTTTGGCATTGAGCTTGTACCAGGACCACACCGATTTCGATAGCTCCATATCGTATGGCACCAACGGAATTAAAGGAGTTGAAAGCTCGGTTGCAAGAGTTGATGGATAGAGGTTTTGCTCGCTTGAGTTTTTCACCTTGGGGTGCACCGGTGTTGTTTGTGAAAAGAAGGACGGAACCATGAGGTTGTGCATCGACTATCGTCGACTTAATAAAGTGACAATAAAGAACAAGTATCCGTTACCACGTATCGATGATTTGTTCGATCAAGCTGAAGGAGCCTCGGTGTTCTCAAAAATAGATTTGAGATCGGGCTATTATCGATTCATGAATCCGAGATTCGGACATACCCAAAACCGCCTTGAGCGAGATATGGTCACTACGAGTTCTTAGTGATGCCGTTTGGGCTCACTAATGCCCTGCGGTATTTATGGATTTGATGAATCGGATCTTGAGATCATATTTGGATCGGTTCGTAGTTGTGTTCATCGACGACATCTTGGTCTATTCAAGAGATGAGACCGAACATGCGAGCACCGAGATTAGTGTTGCAAATTTTACGGGATAAGCGGTTATATGCTAAGTTTAGCAAGTGTGAGTTACGGTTAAGAGAGGTTAGCTTCTTGGGTCACGTGGTATCGTGCATCGGTATTCGAGTCGACCCAAGCAAAATTTCAGCCATACTTAAGCTGAAACCTCCAAGAAATATTCGAGGTTCGAGCTTTTTGGGACTTGCGGTTACTACCGACGGTTTGTAAAAGGATTCTCGATGATAGCCACACCCATGTTAAACCGCTTGAGAAAGATGTCAAGTTTGAATGGACGGAAAAGTGTCGAAAAGTTTTGACCAATTGAAAACTCATTTGACTAAGCTCCAAAGACTAGTACTGCCCGAATCGGCAAAGAGTTTGTCATCTATAGTGACGCCTCCCTACTTGGGTTAGGTTGCGTATTGATGCAAGAAGGTCGAGTTGTGGCCTATCGTCGAGACAATTAAAGCCACATGAGAAAAATTATCCGACCCATGATCTCGAATTGGTCGCCATCGTATTCGCCTTAAAGATATGGCGACATTACTTATTTGGTGAGAAGTGCCATGTGTATTCGGATCACAAAAGTCTCAAATATTTGATGACTCAAAGAGACTTAAATCTGCGACAAAGACGTTGGCTCGTAGCTGTTAAAGGATTATGAGCTGGTCATTGACTATCACCGGGAAAGGCTAATGTGGTTGCGGATGCCTTAAGCGGAAATCACTTGTTTGTTTTCTGACGATGAATGTACACTTGTCTATCCTACCCGACAATGTGTTAGTAGCCAATTAAAGGCCAAACCATTGTTGACTCATCAAATTCGTGAAGCTCGAGAAAATTGATGAGGAGTTGCGTGCAAAACAATTTGAGTGTGTTCGAACAAGGAATCGGAGTTTCAAATTGATGATGACGATTGTTTGAGGTTCGAAGTCGTTTGTGTGTTCCAAAGAATTGAACTTATTTCGATAATTCGAACGAAGCTCATTGTAGCCGAATGGCAATCCACCCGGAGTACGAAGATGTACAATGAGTTGAAAGCGTCGGTTTTGGTGGCATGGTATGAAACGAGACATCTCCGACTTTGTTGCAAGATGTTTAATATGTCAACAAGTGAAAGCGGAGCATCAAGTGCCTTCGTGGTTACTTGATAGATCACGATACCCGAGTGGAAATGGGATCGAGTCACAATGGACTTTGTGTCCGGACCGCCGTTGTCAACAAGTAAGAAGGATGCAATTTGGGTTATTATTGATAGACCGACTAAGCCGGCTCACTTTATCCCCGTGCGTATGGATTTTCATTGGATAAACTAGCTGAATTGTACGTTTCTCAGTTGTGAGGTTACACGGGTACCGATTTACATTGTGTTTGGATAGAGATCCGAGGTTCACCTCGCGATTTTGGAAGAAATTACAAGAAGCATTGGGCACCAAGTTGCATTTCAGCACCGCCTTTCACCCCAAACCGATGGTCAATCCGAAAGCGTATAATTCGGATACTTGAGGATATGTTGAGATGTTGCATCCTCGAGTTCGAGTGGTTCATGGAAGCGGTACCTACCTTTGATTGAATTCGCCACAACAATAGTTTTCAATCAAGTATTAAGATGGCGCTTACGAGGCTTTGTACGGCGTAAATGCCGTACACCATTGTTTTGGACCGAGCTCGGTGAGAACAAAATTTTGGAGTGGATTTGATTAAAGATCTTTGAATGTAAAGTAAAAGTAATCCGTGAAAATCAAGATAGCCTCCGATCGTCGTAAATCGTGATGCGGATTTGAAACGAAAGGACATTGAGTATCGTGGGAGATAAAGTGTTTCTTAAAGTTTCGCCGTGGAAAAGATACTCAGATTCGGCCGTAAGGGCAAGTTGAGCCCGAGATTCATTGGGCCGTACGAAATCTCCGAACGAGTTGGCCCAGAGTTGCGTATCGTTTGATCTTGCCCCCTGAACTTGAAAAGATTCACAACGTCTTCCATGTTTCAATGCTTCGACGCTATAGATCTGATCCGTCGCACGTAATTAGTCCATCAGAGGTTGAAATTCAAGCCGATATGAGTTATGAAGAAGAACCGATTCGTATCCTAGCTCGTGAAATGAAAGAGTTGCGAAACAAAAGGGTTCCGCTAGTGAAAGTGTTATGGCTCAAACACGGGATAGAAGAAGCTACTTGGGAACCCGAGAACTCTATGAAAGAGCAATATCCAAACCTATTTACCGGTAAGATTTTCGGGGACGAAAATTTCTAAAGTGGGGGAGAGTTGTGACAGCCTTAAAACGACCCTAGTCGAAATGTGGTTTCGGGACCACAAAACCAAGGCATAAAAATAATTTAATATTTATTTTATTGCCTATAATGTGTGTTAACTCATGTGTGATATTTTTATGCTTTGATTTAGAATTATAGATGTGAATTTCACTAGAAAGGACCTAGTAATAAACTTTGAAAGTATGAGGGAAATGTGTGATGACTAATTAAAGGATGCATGCAAAACAATGGACTTGCATGTCAAATTCCCCCATAGCTAGTGGCCGCCATGACAAGGATTTATGGGCAAAAATCATGTCATGAAACATGTTTGGTAAATGGGTTATGATGGAAAGAATAAAATAAGGGTATGGAATAAACAATTAATGTTAGTAGATGAGAAACAAAAAAAAAAAAAGTGTCCATCTTCCTCCATAGCTTGGCGAATGTCCTAAAGAAAGAAAGAAAAATTTTGTTCATCTCTTTTCACTCTCTTGTTGGCGAAAATACTAAGGATAAGGAAGGAGTTTTGCTTCATACTTGGTTTGGAAGAGGATTAGGAAGAGGTTGGCTAAACTTGCATCAAGATTAAGGTATGTTTGAGGTTCATGCATGTTTTTAGTTGCTAGCTTAATGTTCTTGTTAGCCCATGGTTCAAATCCTTGTTATGTCATGGGAATGAAATTCGCCAAAGTGAATGTGGTGTTAATGCCATTGCATGTTAAATAACAAGCTTGAAAGTGATACATGTGATGGAGGATTGAAGATTCTTAGATTTTCTTTTAGCATTTTTTTGAATGAGATACTAAGTTCTTTGTTTCACCATGACCAAATTGAAATGGTGTGGTGTTGTGGTATTCGCCATGATATATCCATAAGTATAATTCATGCATGTTGCATGGTAAGTAAGATTTAAGCTTTGGAAATGTGTATATATTTGGATATAAGCCACTTGAGAATTCGCCCTTGCACCTACATGAATATATGTTTGCACATGATGGATTGGTATGACATATATACTAATTCAAAGTGTATATTTGCTTGTGATGATGTGTTGATTATGAAGTAAATAAGAGATGTGCAATGAATTACGATATGTAATGTGTTAGTAGTAAAATGTATGCTGTTTTTTTGTGTGGTATTAAGTGTATATTCGGCCACATGAGGGGTAATTAGTGTGCATGCATTCGGTTTGAGGCAAGCATATTGATGCCTATTCTTGGCTTAGAAAATTCGCTAAGAGGAATATTAACTAATGTGTTGAGTTCGATTTATGATTTCGTACATATGCAACTTTGATGCCTAATGTATATAAGGGCCAAGTACTTTGAACTTCACGTTGATGTTTGAATGTATTGAATTGCTTGTTGTGATGTAAAATGGGCATGACCATTGTGTATTTGAGCTAAAGGATGGCCATATGACCATTTACACTCCTTGTCATATTCGCCATAAGCTATCATGATGAGATTTTAATAAGTTAAATTTGTGTGAATTAGCTCAAGAGCAAAGGGAGCTAAATCCGATAAAGGGAAGGAAAAAGTAGTTGAATAGCCGTCGAAATCGCTCGACAACATCCGAGGTAAGTCTTGAGTGATGACCCTACTTGAATTATATCAAAATTATGCTCCTTGTTTGTGTGGCCATTGAGCCGAAATAGTAAAGGTTGATAAATATTTTGTGTTAGAGCTTTAGTAACGAAAATGAACTATGGACGTGTCTTGAATATTGATATATGTGTAAGTGAACATTGGAAATATATCCGGCTAAGACCGAAGGCATTCGTATGCGAGTTGATATATCCGGCTAAGACCCAAGGCATTCGTATGCGAGTTGATATATCCGGGCTAAGATCCGAAGGCATTAAATGCGAGTTGATATATCCGGGCTAAGACCAAGGCATTCGATGCGAGTTGATATATCCGGGCTAAGACCGAAGGCCTTTGTGCAAGTCACCAAATCCGGGTTATGACCGAAGGCAATCGTCTTGAGTCGCTATATCCGGTTAAATCCGAAAGTATGTGATTCGAAGTGAGCAATCTTGCTGTGAAAATTGCAGCTTATACACTTGTGAAAATTCCAGCAATGAGGTATGTTTGTATGTGCTTGTACTAATTGAATTCTTACAAGTAAGTATGCGCTAAGTTGATAACGAGCTACTAGGCCTTGGGCTAAGTTGTTCTTTTGTGTATGAACATAAGGGTCGGTGATGTGAAATAAGTATGAGTATGGGAATGTGAATTAGTAAAGTGGTTTAATTAGCCATGTGAATAAAATACCTTAGTCAAAGCTGATTTCATTGCTTGAGACTTACTAAGCATTAAAATGCTTACCCGTTGCTTTGGCTCTCTGTTTTATAGGTTTATTTCGTTAGCTATCGGATTCGGGATCAAAGAAGTCGAAGTCATCCACACTATCGAAGCCCCATTTTGGTACAAATTTTGGTTGAACTTTGAAATGGCATGTATAGGACCATCCTTTGTTGAAGGTCATGTACCTTCCGGTTTGTGTAAACTTGGATAGCCATGCGAAAATGGCTTATATCGTTTTAGCATAGAACTATAATCGTTTGTATGTTGACCCTTATGAGGTATGGAATTATTTTGAAACGATTAGCCATTGGAATGGTTAATCATGATCACGCTTTGTGCTATGTATGTAAAAAGGGCCAATTGAATCATGGAAAGTATGAAATAGGTAAAGCCTACTAAAGGCAGATGCTGACAGCAGCAGTGACGTGGATGTGAAAAATCACTAAAAATAGTAGGAATGGTATTAAATAGCAAATAAATTATGTAAGTGTACCTTGATGAATCTACTTTCATATGGAAGAAACGAAATGGTCATATGAGTTATAAGTTAACAGATTTTAAAGTTCTTGTGAAATGGGGCCAGAACGGTTTCTGGATCCCTGTTCCAACTTTGGAAAATCATTGTAAATTAACCAGAGATAATTAGGAGTCATTCCATATATGTGTAGATTCCTCTCTGAGTCTAGTTTCTATAGAAACAAACGGCATCAGTATTGAAGCCCTGTACAGGAGATATCCAATTCGTAACGCACAAAGGTCAGTGTAGTCGATCCCTACAACAGGCGAGACTTTAACTAATAAACTGTACTAATTGGCTCGACCAAAATTCTAGAAAAAATATGTAGATGGACATATGAGTCTAGTTTCAGGAAAAATTTACGGAACTGATTTTCGAGTTGTAAAACTCAAGTTATGAATTTTGGAGCGACTAGTACTCAGATTGGCAGCTTGTCTGAAAATTGTCAATAAGTGGGTTGAAGTCTGTTAACACCTTGCGTTCGACTCCGGCGACGGTCTCGGGTTCGGGGTGTTACAGATTAAATTGTGAAAATGTAAAATGTTGAAGTTAAAAGTGTGAATTAATGAAAGATTTAGGCTGCCAGTAGCATATAGGAAATTCGACTATCATGGGTTATGGCCTAATTGTGTAATTTTGCATTTTTTTATGTGTTAAGGACAAAATTACAAAGTAGTCAAAGTCTAGGGGTAAATTTGTAATTTAGCCAAAATGAATGTTTTAGGCTAAATTGAACTGAATGAAAGTTTGAATGAGTTAATTTGATATAATATAGATCAAGATAAGCCGAGATCAAGGAAAAGGAAAGATCGACGATTAGCTGATAATTTTATCCGAGGATACGAGGTAAGTTCGTATAATTAGAATCGAACTTCTCTATACTTGTATTTGTTGAAATGAATGTATATAATTTAAATACTTGAAATATGAATGCCTTAATGATATATTGTATTCGTTACAGAGCCCTATTTGAACTATATGAATTCATTGGATACGGGTGACATGTTACTGGGATTACCTTATTGGTCGAGCTCCTGCATTTGTTGCGAACTCACCACTGCTTGTATGAGCTTACCGATTCAGCTCGTAAGAGCTTACTATTTCAGCTCATTGAAGCTTACCGATTCAGCTCAATAGAGCTTACTATTCAGCTTAATAGAGCTTACCGTTTTTAGCTCAATAGAACTTACTGTTTATCAGCTCAGGAGGAGCTTACCGACCATGACTCGAAAGAGCATGTATGATGATGGATTGACGTATTACTGACATTGTTCACTCAACTATCCTTTAAAGTTCTAATAGGTTCAGCAGGCCTAAATAATGTTATATAGATGAGTTACGGTTTATAAATGTTATTAATGTTATATGATATATGAATCTAGAATGATGAGAAACATTGTATTAATGGATGAGTTCATTTATGTTTACAATAACTAACATTTGATGAATACTTGTGATTAGGTGTTGGTTAATTGAATTGGTTGTATATTTATATTGCTTGATTATGTATAAATGGTAAGTTTAATTTTGAATTATACGGCTTACTAAGCTATAAGCTTACTCTTTTTCTTTTTCTATGTTTTATAGAGGTTTGTTAGCTTGCTCGTTCCAGACAAGTCGACATTGCACGTCACATTATCCAATTTCCGATTGGTATTTTGAACTTGTAAATATATGTAAATATGGAATGTATAGGCTAGTTTAAATGATGTTAGTTATGATACTTGACAAATTGATTTTTGGTATGTTTTTGTGTATAAACTAAGCCATGTGATTTGGCTTATTTGGTATCATGTTTTGGTTGTATATATGTGTGTTTGAATATGGTAAGTTTTGGTTATGAAATGTTTGCCAATTGGGTTATGAAATATGGTCAAATATGATTGTAAATGCTTGTGTTATAGGGTGGCAAAATGGCTTTACAAATGGCCTATTTTTGTCCACACGGGTAGAGACATGGGCGTGTGTCTTAGCTGTGTGCGACACATGATTAAGTTACACGACCGTGCGTCCCCTGAGGTACCTTACAAATTAAGTTAGTATACCCTACAGGTTTGACACGGCTTAGACCCATGGGTGTGTCTATTGGCTGTGTATGTCACAAATATTCACAAACGGGCGTGTGGTTGACCGTGTGACATAAGTTAGTATACCCCTCTAAATGGCACATGGCCTAGCACACGAGCATGTGAGGCCATTTCGAAGGGCATACGGGCTAGACACACAGGTGTGTGGTTGGCCGTGTGACCCAAGTCAGTAACCTCTCCAGTTTTCACACGGCCTGGCATACGGGCGTGTTGTTGGCTATATGACACAAGTCAGTATGTATGCCCTATTTCCACACAGTCTAAAACATGAGCGTGTCTATTAACCGTGTGAGGCACACGGCCTGTTCACACGGGCGTATGCTATTTAAAATGTTGAAAATTTTATAGGTTTCTAAGATTTTTATATGTTATCAATTCAGTCCCGAATGCTTGATTAAGGCTTTGTATGCTTAATTTAAGTATATAATTAATGTGAATGAGTGATATTTACTAAAATGTAATGTTACTTGATAAATTATTGTTCTGAATTGAGTTATAAGTCCGGTAATGCCTTTTAAACTATTTCGGCAATGGTTACTGGTTAAGCGTGTTACACAAGGCTTTCACAAAAACATTCTCGTGGAAACCATGAACTCACAATATCATGAAGTCACTGCTTATAAACTTTATGCACATACCTATACTAATTCGTAATACTTACATGCGCTTTCTCTCCTTTGACATACTCATTTTTGAGCAATTTACGGGCCAGCTCATACAAGCTGTCAGTCAAGATGTAGCTATACAGTCCTGCTCATACAAGCTGTTAGGTATCCGCAACTTATGCCAGACTACCCAGTCAGTAGTAAGACGTACAAGACCAGCACCTGGATCACATAAAGACATATACACATGAGCTCCAAGTGACATGTCACTCGTATCCTATTTTATTCCTAAGGTTCAATCGGGAATTCTTGTTTGTCGAAACTTTTGTCGAATACGTCCATAGAGTCAAGCATACATTTCGTGCAACAATAAAGCATTTAAAGTACAATAGAACATTACATTATTAAAATACGAACTTACCTTAGCATAAAAATGGCGAAAAGGGTCTAACCGTCAAATACTTCGTTTTTCCCCGTTCCAATTTTGAACCTCATTTTTCTTGCTCTATAATATCACATTTGACTTATTTAATCTTTATACTATTCAAATCAGCCCAAAATCACATTATGGCAAAAATTACATTTTTGCCCTTAAAGTTTGACATTTTTACATTTTAGTCCCTAGGCTCATAAAATGAAATGTACTCAATTTCTTCAATACCCATGCCTAGCCGCACCTTATAGATGCTTATAGCAGCCCACCTTTTTCTTTTTCTTTTATTTCCATTTTAACACCCATTTTACAACTTTTTACAAATAGGTCATTTTTTAGGCATTTTCATTAAAAATCACATAGCAAAAGTTGTTTATCTAACAACTAACATGCATTTTCTACCATTAAAAATCAAAATACATACATGTTCAACATGGGTCAAACCCTAGACCTTCAACCATTTCTCAAATTAGTACTAGAAATAGGTAGATCGTGTTACAAGGATTTCAAAAACATAAAAATCATTAGAAACAAGGCTAGAACGGACTTACAATCGAGCTTCTTAGTATATTCAGCCATGGGAGGAAGAAGATGGACAAAATTTGGCTTTATTTTGGTTTTTTAATCCATTTAATTACCAAATTACTAAAATGCCCTTAATGAAAAACTTTAGAAACATGCCTAAACATGTCCATTTTTGTCCACCAACTTAACTAATGGTCTAATTACCATTTAAGGACCTCCAATTTAAAATTTCATAACAATTAGACACCTTTAACCTATAGAAATCACATTGTGCACTTATTACAATTTAGTCCTTTTGACCAAATTGAGTGCCCAAATGTCAAAAGTTTTGAATGAAATTTTCACGAAATCATTCCATAAAACTGCAGACCATAAAAAATAATAAAAATAAGTTTTTTTGTGTCGGATTTGTGGTCCCGAAACCACTGTTCCGACTAGACCTAGAATCGAGTTGTTACATTAAGTACTGAACCAAGTGCCCCAAATCATCCGTAAAGGCGAAGAACGATTGTACGTATGGTTTGCATTGATACAATGTAAGGAATCTAACTAGTTTGGGTTCATAAAATAATTATAATTTCAACAATTGGTTTGAACTCATAAGTGGGTGTTTGGGGGCTGGTTTAATGTTAAATTGATTTAATTTATACTGAATTTTGGTTTAGGTTCATTTAAGGAATTATTAAGGAAAACTGGATTGGCTTAATAGCCAAATTATTGATTTTGTGAGTGGCCGAACCAAGTATGTTTGAGCCTTAAAAGATTGATATGTTGGAAAAATTCCTAGTTTGATAGTATAGATGTTTGATTGATTTTGTAATTGCATATTTGAGTTATGAGATATGAGAATGTTTGACTGAATGATGTAATGTGTTGAGATATTAAGCTTATGTATGATTTAAACACATAAGATATTTGTTATATTGTGTACTAAAAAGAGTGCTATTTATGCATAATGAAAATTCGTAAAGTATGTGAAATTGAACGATATTGATTAATACCAAAACAATGGAAATTTGAAAGATTGGAACACTGTTTCCATTTACTGAAAGTATTTGATTATTGAGGACATGCTGAGCATGTCAAATGAATTTGAAAAGTACTGAGATATGATTATATATGAGATTGTGTGACATATTGCATATGCATTGGGTTGAGATTTTGTGGTTGACAGAGGAGTTTCATGGAGTACCGACGGCATATTAATTTCACATTATTCGTAGCCAGTGCACTGCACCTGGAGTACCGATGGATTGGTGATTTTATTGCATATTATATGCTATTGGTGATTATTTCGCACTATTTGATAACCGACAGATTTTCTACATTATTGATTATTTGGTGGTTTTACCACATCGAGCTATGCTCATAATGTTTTGGAGTTTGGCAGACGGGTTATGGGGAACTCGTGGTGTGTAGCGGATGGTATGGGTAGGAACATTTTGGCATTGCATCATGTGCACGAAATATTTGAATGTTATTGATTTATGCTATGCATTGTATTTTTTGTATTGAATGATATTGAAATTAATGATTATTATTCAAATGAATGATGACCTATGCTCATATACCACTTGACATCAAATTGATAATGACTATGTACTGACATGAAATTCCTATGATGGTTCTATTTTTTTCTATTAATGTTAATATGTTTCACTATATTTAATGTTTTTTCCCGTTTAAATAATTATTCGACTCAGACTAAGCTTTTCATAAGCTCAACCCCCAATAGCATTTAACTTTTTAGGTAAACCTCAACATTAGGACTGGACTCGGCATTTAGAGAATCAACTTGGACCTAGAATTATTATTATTTAATTAAGTAATATTAAGTCTTTATTGGTTTTGGCTTGCAAGTTTTAATTATTTCTAGTTTGTGGCTTGATAACTCTTCTTTTTGGGGATTTTTGCATGCATGAATAACTCAAGCATAATAACCGAATAATGCATGATATCAGGCTTAAGTAAAATTTGATATTGTTCCCTAGTTTCCACTACATTGCAAAGGAACTGTTTTTGAAAAAAAAATCGATAACGCAACTAATTTTACAAAATGACTTGAAAAATGGTTTTTCCACTGCATTAGTTTAACTTCGAGTTTTTTTTTTAAAAAGAGCGATAAGCAAATGGTTTTTCTAAAACAACACTGTCAACAATAAAATGAATCCTAAGCATACACGACTTAATGAATGAATTCTTTTAAGCTAACTCAAAGTACAACTACGATTTTCTCTAAAATGAGTTTATTTAAAGTCTTAAAAAGTAACGTAAGTTAGCTCAGCCATTTCGGTAGCTAAGGTAGCCTTCTCAATCTAGCCATAACGTTTAGGCCAGATTTGAGAGGTTATAGCCTAGGCCGTGTAGAGGAGACACACGCTCATGTGGTCGAGTTACATGGTCGTGTGAGTAGCTCGTGTAACTCACTGTCCAAAATTGCTAAAATAAGGTGCAGAACAGACACAACTGTGTAGAAGTCTCACACGCCCGTGTGGCCAAGGGACATGGCCGTGTGGCCAAGGGACATGGCTGTATGGCCAAGGCACATGCCTGTGTGAAAATCGACTAAAATTCCCAAATCGAAGCCATACGACTGATAAATCGTATACAGATTTTAACCCCATGTTTAATGCATTTTATGGATGATTTCTCATTAGAATTGGTGAATTCGATGCTCCTAATGCTTTAATTTCATGTTTTATACCTAGGAGAGCATAGGAGAGCGAAAGGAACGAGAAACGGGCCAAAAATAGAGAAAATGGGCCAAATTACGAAATCAACACGGCTTGAACCTCTTCACACGGACAGGCCACATGGCCGCGTCAATCTGGTAGAATTAAAGCACGATTCACACGAGTATAGCACATGCCCATGCCATTTTAATAGGCTCGAACACGGCCTGAAGTAATCGAACACGGGCATGTCACATGGGCGTGTCCCTGCCGAGCCCAAGTTAAGTCCAATTCGGAAAAGGCCACTTTTAAGGGCTTCTAGGCATTCCAAAGCCTATAAATACACCCTAAAGGAGGACGAAAAAGGAGGCGGAGAAGAGGGAGTAAGGAATTACTCCAAGGAAGCCGATTGATCCATCTCGGAAGCCGGATTCATCATCAAGACTGAAGATCTCTCCTCAATTTCCCTTTAGGAGTTTTGGGTTTTCTTTATGTTTTGTATTCTTTATTCTTCTGAGATGTTTTCTTATTTAGTCATGAACTAAAATCCCTAAATACCTAAGGGGAATGAAACCTGAGACGAATCTTGTTATTATTTTCTGAATCGTATGATAAATATTTAACTTGTTCTTAATTATGTGTTCTTAATTCTTGTTTTGATATCCCAGGATACTGATTCAAGACATGCTCTTATTCAGAGGAGGAATAAACCCTGTTTAAGATTACTTTTGTCATAATTAACTTTTTTCATAATTAAGCGGAGTTGATTGCGCGCCTAGGCATAGGGTAACAAGATTTTGCCGGATTAGGGTGAAACCTAATAAGGGGATCCATAGATCGAGTTAATGCAACCCTAGAATGTTAATTAGAGAAAAGTCTCAGTTATTCAATCTAGGGATTAGACGTTATTAGTCTTGAATAGGGATAATAACATAACTTAGGGATCTCTACGGAACAAGTTGAATGAATACATCGTCCGATTCAGAGCCAGAATAACAAGTAAAGTCTAGGTGGATTTGTCCTTAGGTATTGTCTTAAGTCAATCGATTTTCCCAAAAGCAATTCCCCAATTCTTTTCTCTGTGCATTCTTAGTTTAGATAATTAGTTAATTAAAACAAACCCCATTATTCTTAGGCTAGATAATAAAAAGACAATCATTACTAGTACTTTTAATTCCTTTGGGTAAAACAATCCGGTCTTGCTAAAACTATACTACTATTCGATAGGTACACTTGCCTACTTTGCGATAATAGTTAGTTCAAGAACGAGTAATTATAAATATTTAAAACCTATCACGAAACCTCACGATCAACGACCATGTGGCACCAAAATCACCACAAAACCCTTATTCTCAGTGTCACACGGCTGTGTGAATAGCCCGTGTGCGGCACACGCCGGTATGGCCACTCATATTGTCATGAAACCACACCAAAATCGGTCAAAATCGTGAATATGCATCAACAAAGAAATCCCTAATTACTAAGGGTTCAGAAACACACCTGATTTTGATCTAAAAGACCCAAAAAAGAAAACGACCGAAATGTCTTGATTCCACCAATTTCGAAAACTGGCAAACCAATCATACTAAATTAAAATCAATCTAAATCACTACAATGAACCAACTACGAATTAATCTAAAACTCAAAAAGAAGTAATTAACCCATACTAAAACTTACCTGATTCAAAAACCCCAATGAACGCAACTGCACACAAATGATTGTAACTAAAGATTTGGTACCAGATTTCTGAAGTTATGATGTTGAAAACAATGCAAAGAGAAAAATTCCCAAACAAAGAAACCTCAAATAAATTTTAAGATCAAAAGAAACAAAAATTGAAGGAGGAAGAAAAAGGGGAAAAAAAACGTGACAAGGAATATAGAAAAGAATGTGAAAACTTCCTCTTTCAAATTAATTGAAAAATGTTTTTAGAAAATAAAATAAAACTTATTTAAATAAATAAGTTTAAAACTTAAAAATTTAAAAAAAATAGAATAAAATCAATTCCTGTTTAACACACTTGAGGACTCAAACCTAGGACCTAAAGATAAGATAACACACCTACCACCATTGAATCAACAGGCTCTTTCTGCCATTAGAACTCGAAAATAAATACAATAGTTCGACCTACTCACTGACCCTCACTACAAACCTCAAAACTTCTAACCCTAAATTTTGGGATGTTACATTACCCGATGAGTGGAGACTCAAGCTTAACACTCCATTATCTACTCCAAACAAATCAGTCCACCAATAGTCATATGCTCACAATATAAAAAAATGATGGTGAGTACTCAGAAATCCTATATCACGCCAACTATATCCAATGGATCCACCATGCAATGTTTCCAATATAATCATACATACAAGGCATAAAATCTTTTGTTTAATCACTTAATTTAGAATGTTAAAATGCAACTAAAAGCATGTCGCTAAGGAATTTTAACATCAATAAAATTAAGCATAGCAAATATCATTTTCCTAATATTCATATATCAATTAGAAAACCTTTACTAAATGTTCAATAAATCAAAAATTCATGCTCCAACTATCAATTTATTCCATACAAGTTAATCATGTTAAAAACATACTACACAACTTAGCAATCCAATTGCCATTTTACTCTTTTATAAAATAAAGCCTATTTTTGCAAATCCAACCATTCAATATGCAATTAAGTCATTAATAACACCAATTAAACATTTAATTTAACATATAATCAGGCTAATTTACCAAATTGCCCTTAATATCACTCACCTTCACACTTAGCTTTTTAAGCAAAAATATGTTCAAACAAGCAAGTTTGAGCTTCAATTCTGATTTGCATGTTCCTCCTCTTGATGTGGAGCTTTAACATAGAAAAAGTATGCGTTACAAACTAACAATGGCAGCAAGAAACAAGAAATTTGATAAAGTATACGAATCTAAATCATTGCTCTAAACTACCTTACTGATGTTGCACAACTAAGCCGAAATATGGAATTCCTCCACTAAACTCCCTTTTCAACATCTCAAACCACTTCAAATCTTCATTCCTAGTCCAAGAAAATGTATTCTAAGTGTTAATTTTATCATTTAATCCATTTTATAATTTTCCAAAAAAATCATCCATGTTCTTGATCAAATTCGATTTTCTCAAAATTGATCCATAAAACGTGTTTGATCTTTTGATTTAAGATTAAAAATCTCTTATTAGACCTATTTTGAGCTTAGAAATCCATTAATATTTGGATTCCAACTCAAAATGAAAGATCCACCTTTGATGATCCTCAAGTTCAAGAAAAAAGAAATTAAAGTTGAAAATCCATTATAATCACTTTCAATAACAAATAATGATTGAAATCAACTTAAAAACAAGTTTAGAGATGAGGATTACCTTCAATTGAACTCAAATAATTGATTTGGAAGCTTGAATCAAAATGCTTGAAGAAATTTGGATCCATTCTACAATGTTTGGTTTAGAGAGATTTTAGAGAGAATTTTCGGAGAGAAAAGGTTTAGATATATTTTATGATATTTGGTATATGAAAACAAGCAAAGAGAGAGAGAGAGAGAGAGAGGGAGAGAGAGAGAGAGAGAGAGAGAGTTCTTAATTTGGGTGAAAAATGAGGTAGTTGCAGAGCTTTTAAAACTGAAAACCCCCACCAGATTTTTAAAATTTGGGGAATTTTCCATAAGCCCACTCCCCCTTTACCCTTGTTTTACAATTTGCTTCTTTCTCCACAAAATTCTGAAAATATGGTTTATTTGCTCTAAAGCCTCTTACCTATTTCTTTTATTTTTTAAATTAGTCCTATTTAATTAATATTTTAAATCATCCAATTAAACCCCATTTTAAATTATTTTAAATTCCAATTTAACCCAAAATATTTTTTTACCCAAAATTATTTAAATCATAAAATTAAATTTTCTAGAAATATTTTTATTTTTCGGAATATTATTTACCCATTTTTTAGATGAAATTAAGCTAACAAATTAAGAATGTAAATCGCTAGTTAACCCGATTAATTCCCAATTTTCACTCGGAACCCGATAAACTTACTTGAAACTACTAGATCTATTTTTGGGGCCTTACACTAGCTACTTGGAAATAGAGAAAAAAATTACGTTAATTAAACCAGAAGTCCCTAGAGTTTTTCCGTATAATTATGACATCAATCTTATGTATGGTATATATAAGGCATTATTTGCTGGTATCCAAAAAGCTTGAACTCCTAACTGCGTAATGACCATCACTTGGCCCCTTGGTTATACTCGAACCCGTGACCGCATCACGACTGCTGATTGAGACCTTCATGTTGACTCTGACTCCCGATCGTATCAAGCCATGTCACCCCAAAACCTGATTTCCCAAGGATGGGTTTCTCAGGTGATGGTCCTATCTTGTCATGAAATATGAAATGTATGTGTACCAAGGCACGTTATCACATCCTCGACCCCTCAAAACTACCTGAGAACTTCCATCGTTTCAGTCAGAGACCTTGAACACTTTCAAAAACCCTAAAACCCTAACCTTACAAAATTAATAACCTAACCCTTAAAAAACCTAACCCTAGAGAAAGAATGTGAAAGCATGTCCAGCTAGGCGTACTTTACTACCATCTGTGCAGAAAGCATGCCTAGCTGGACGCGCTTTCACATTCTTTGTCCTAAAACTGGTCTATTTCCCTATTTAAAATCAAAATTGGCTTAGAGGCCTAAATAAAAAAATAAAAACGACCTATAGGCCTTATTTAGCCCTAAATTTTTAACTTAAATTTATTTTTTGTTTTATTGTATTTCTCTTGATTGACTCAATGCCAACTAACTCCTAAAATACATTTGCAAATATATGGATGAAAGTAACATATTTATGTAAAAATATATTTAAAAAAAATTATTTGTTGAATGAATTCTAGGTGATCTGGTAATGATTTTGTGTACAAAATTTCCCTAAACCTCAAGTTTGATCCTTGGGTTGTTGGTTATTATAAGTATTTTATTTAAGATTTTTATATAAAATATGAAAATATTTAAAACACCATTATAGTAATATTTATTATTAAAAAATCAATAATCAAATTGTAATTCTCGTAGTTATTTACCACTATTTTATGAACTCAAAACACGGTACACGAGGCCTTAAAAACACCATGTTATATATATATATATAACCCACTATAAAAGGTTGCATTCAGGTACAAGATAGACCACCAGTCATACAGACATTTGTCGTGACAATGATGGTTATAATGACACTAACCTTGCCATCATAACAATAGAATATGGCTAATTTCATCATATTTAAACCTGGTTTTCAAGACAAAATCAGAGCATTCCTTTTCGTCTACCCTTCCATCCCATCTTTCCTTATCCAATTCATCTTCTTACCTTCCTACAATGTCTGTCAGTTTCAATCCCAAAAAGGTGGATTAGATGTTCACTTGACTGTTGGTTAAAGATTCACGTTGTTTTTACTTCAATGTTCTCTCTAAATTTTCTGATAATGATACCCAGTTTACAAGTATAGATAAAAGGAAACATAAAATGAAATCAACTTAGTAAGCAAGGATGGGTATTATCAAAATTTGATCCTACCAAAGTGGCCTACACGTCCCGGAAAGGAGGGCTAATCTGTGGAACTGTAAGGACATCATCTGATTCTGACCATCTCTTGTCAGTTGTCATGCCCATGATATCCTTTGTGTCCAGCAACCCAATTTGCCCTCCCACTACAGAAGAATATTAGGGAGGAATAGGATATAAAGAAGATAGTGATCGAGGAACCCTGTTGAAGTAGGCATGCATGCAACACATAAATAACCAAGGAGCAGTCCATGCAGTCCAAGTTATGTGGATGAAGTATGAAGATCAAGCTGTTGTAGTATTTCCAGATGAAGTACATGCAGCTACTGAAGTTGATGCTACTGTTTAATTTTGGTTTAATTTTGTTAATTTAAGTAATATTTTGTAACTTAGTTTAATTAGAACTGTAACACCCCGTACCCGAGACCGTTGCCAGAGTCGGACACGAGGGGTTAACGGGCTTAATCCACTTACTTGCACAGTTCATTTTAAAAATTTCCAGACAGCCGGCTAACTGTGTCACTGTCACCTTAAAAATCATATCTTGAGTTCCACAACTCGAAAATCAGTTTCGTGATTTTTCCCTGAAACTAGACTCATATATGCATCTACAAATTTTTTTCTAGAATTTTTGGTCAGGCCAATTAGTACAGTTTACTAGTTAAAGTCCCCCATGTTACAGGGATTGACTACACTGACCTTTTCGCATTACGACTTGGATATCTCCTTGTACAGGGCTTCAATACTGATGCCGTTTGTTTCTACAGAAACTAGACTCGAAAAGGAATCTTTACATATATGGCATGGCTTCTATTTATCTTTGGTAAATTTATAATGAATTTCCAAAGTCGGAACAGGGACTCCAGAAACCGTTCTGGCCCTATCTCACGAAAACTTAAATATCTCTTAACATATTGTTCATATGACCATTTTGTTATTTTCCTATGAAAATAGACTCGTCAAGGTTCGTTTACATAATTTATTCACTATTTAATTCCATTCCTACTATTTTTAGTGATTTTTCACATCCACGTCACTACAGCTGTCAGCATCTGTCTTTAAGGTAGGCTTTACCTATTTCATAGTTTCCATGATTCAACTAGCCCTTTAACATAAATAGCACAAAATATGATCATGATTAACCATCCCAATGGCTAATCGTTTCCAAACATTTCCATACCTCTTAATGAACAACATACAATGATTATAATACCATGCCCAAAGTATACTTAAGCCATTTTCGCATGGCTATCCAAATTTACACAAAACCGAAAGGTACATGACCTACAACAAAAGGGTAGTCCTATACATGCCATTTCAAAGTTCAACCAAAAATATACCAAAAGGAGCTTTGATAGTGTGGGCGACTTCGACTTCAAAAATCCCGAGTCCGATAGCTGAAGAACCAAAATCTATAAAACAGAGAATCAAAGAAACGGAGTAAGCATTTAATGCTTAGTAAGTTTGAGTCATGAATTTAGACACAACCAAAGTATAGTATTTATGGAGCTAAACAGATAATTTCATTTGCACAAATTCTCATACTTACTTCACATTACCAACCCTTATATTCATACACAAAGATCAACTTAGCTAAAGGCGGTAGCTCATTTATCAACTGGCGAATACTTATTTGTAAGGGCTCAACTAATTCAAAGCACATACTGAAACATACCTCATTGTTGGGATTTCAAGCGTATTAACTGAAATTTTACAGCAAGTTCATTCATTCCCGAATCACGTACCTTGAGTTTAACCGGATATAGCTACTCGTTCAAATGCCTTGGGACATAGCCCGGTTATAGTAACTCGCACAAATGCCTTCGGACTTAACTCGGATTTAGTAACTCGTACAAATGCCTTCGGACTTAACCGGATTTAGTAACTCGCACAAATGCCTTGGATCTTAGTCCGGATATAGTCACTTAGCACAAAGCCTTGGGACTTAGCCGGACATCATTCGAATAACCAAGCACAATTATCAATAAATCATGACACATTCAGTATTTCATTTTCATTAGCAAAACTCAAACACAAGACACTTATCACACTTGCAATTTCGCTCAATAGCCACACAAAAAGAGCATGATTTTGATTTGCTTAAAACATGATCTAATCAAATCATAATCCAAGTTCCATTACTCAAAAACTTACCTCGGATGTTGTCGAAGCGGCTTCAACGGCTATTCAACACTTTTTCCTTTCCCTTATCCAACTGTGGTCCCTAAGCTCTTGAGCTAATTCAAACAAATTTAACTTATTGAAGTCTCATTTTGCTAGCTTATGGCGAATATGACAAGGAGTTTGATAGGTCATATGGCCACCTTTTAGCTCAAATACACAATGATCATACACATTTTAATCACATCAAGCAATTTAATACAATTCATTCGAACATCAAAAGAGAAGCTCAAGGTACTTAGCCCATATATACATTAGACATTAGAGTCACATATGTACGAAATCATGAATCTAACTCAACACAATAGTCCACACTCTCTTTTAGCCGATTATCTAAGCCAAGAATAGGCATCAATATGCTTGCCTCTAACCAAATGCATGCACAGCAATCCACCTCATGTGGCCGAATATGCATGTCTATGTTGAGGCCAATTATATACTTAATACCACACATAAATGGCGTACATTTTACTAACTAACGCATTACATATTGTAACTCAATACGCATCAATCATTTACTTCATAACCGAAACATCATCATATATAAATATATACCTTGAGATAGTATATATGTCATACCAATACATCATGTGCAAACATATATATATATGTGTGCAAGAGCCGAATCACAAGTTGATTATAACCAAATATAAACATATATCCAAAACACAAATCTTACCTATCATGCAATAAGCATAAATCATGCTTATGGATATACCATGGCCGATACTTCCAACAACACCAAATAAAAATATACTTTATGGATCTAAGGTAGACCCAAGAAAGGAACTCATAATCATCAAGATTTAGCATGAAACACAACCATCACCCTTATTAATCTCCATAGCCGAAAACCTTACTTATTCCAAAATCACAATTTCAACATGGGTTACCAACAATAACTTGATATCTCACTCAAAATCAACTAGGATTTCAAGAACTAGTATCAACTTCCTTACCTTAATATCGACCTAAGATGACCGATTGTTTCACTCCTTTCTTCCCCCTCTCAAATCGGCTAAGAAGAACCAAAGAACACAACTTGTTTTCTTTCTTCCTTAGAATTTTCAGCCAAAAGAAGTGAAAAATGATGGACACTTTTTTTTTTCTTCTTTCCCTCAACCCACGGTAATGGGGGGGGGAACACTCACACCATTCTTTTTTTTTCCCATTTCTTTATTACCCATACTCCTTATTTTATTTTTCCTAACATACACCATTGTCACAACATGTTTTATGACATGTTTTGCCCATCACCCTTTGTCATGGCCGGCCACTAGCAATTAAAAATGGGGAAATTGACATGCAAGTCCACCCCTTTGATTACATGCACTAATAGATCCTTATAGATTTACCTATCACATTTCAAAAGTGTCACACATAAGTCCTATCGACTAATTTCACATGCAATTTACTAAATCAAAGCTTAAAACCTTCACACATTCATAATCACATATTTTAGACAATAGATATCATATTCAAATAATTTGGTGACTCGGTTTAGCGGTCCCGAAATTGCTTTCCGACTAGGGTCACTTTAGGGCTGTCACAAGAACTAAGTAGGTAATGTATTTAATGTAATTAGGTGCAGATAAGATTGATAGATCAACTTACCTAATTGTGCAAGTTGTGTTTTGCAAGTTGCAATGTGCAAGTTGTGCAAGTTGCAATGAAACTTAAAAATAGTAAGTGAAACCTGTCAAAGCTGAACAGCTTATGACTGTTATATGTATTGGCATTATGCCATCTTTTTAATTAATGAATTTGAATAGAAATCATTCAAGAAAAATACTCTCTCAATTTTTGCATTCATAGTTCAAGCCAGATTTTGTTTATTTGCTCAAAAAACCTCTAGACTTGAATTTCAAGCTTTTGTCATTCTTTATCTGGATTTATTATGTTGTTGCTCAAGTTTTTGACTGAGCTTCATACTTCCTCTGGTTAAATTGTTCCAAAATCCCAAAAATTAGAATCTAGAGCCAAATTCTTAGTGGACCTGTCATATTTCAATCCTTAAAACCATGTCTTCCTTAGGATTCTCACCAGTGCCACCACTAGTCTTCAATGGAGAGGGCTACCACATTTAGGTAGTGAAAATGAAGACCTACCTGTAGGCATTCGATTTGTGGGAGGTTGTCAACTCAGATGTTGAACCAGCACCTCTTAGAGCCAATTCAATAGTGGCTTAAATTAGACAACATTCAGATGAAAGAACCAAAAGGTACAAAGCCATGACTTGCATCCAAAACAGTGTGTTTGATGTGATTTTTACAAGAATCATAGCTCGTGAGTCACCAAAGCAGGCCTGCGATAAACTGAATGAGAAGTTCCAAGGGACTGAAAGAACAAGGCAGCAACAGCTACTGAACTTAAGAAGGGACTTTGAAAACTTGAAGATGAAAGAGGAAGAAACAGTGAAGCAATACTCAGACAGGATCATGGCTGTAGTAAATAGCATAAGGCTACTTAGAGAGCAGTTTAGTGAAGCAAGAATTGTGGAGAAGGTGATCTCAACCTTGCCTGAAAGGTATGAGGCAAAGATATCATCCCTTTAAGACTCAAGAGACCTTACCAACATCTTATTGACAGAGCTGATCAATGCTCTTTATGCTGAGGAGTAAAGGAGAGCAAGTAGACTAGAGGAGCATTAGGAAGGTACCTTCTAAGCCAAAAGCAGACCAGCCTCAAACTCCTCTGCCTACAAGGGGAAGAAAACTTGGAAAGACAAGCCTAGAACAAATGGTGAAAGAAGATATCCACCCTTCCCACACTGCAAAAGGGTAAGTCATCTGGGTGAAGTATGTTGGGTTAAGCCTGATGTACAGTGCAAAATCTGCAAAAAGATGGGCCATGCAGAAAAAGTTTGCAAAAACAAATGCAAACAGAGGCCAAATCAACCTCAACAGCCAAGAGCTAAAGCTCGAGTAGCAGAAGAAGGTAGTGACCAAGAAGAGCAAGTCTTTGCAGTTTCTTGCTCAGCTGCCAAAAGAAAAGCCACTAAAGGATGTTTGATTGACATTGGTTGTACAAATCATATGACCCCTGATGCTGGCATTTTTAAATCAATTGACAGAAGTTTCAAAACAAAGGTGAAGGTTGGAAATGGACACTTCATCGAAGCAGAAGGCAAAGGAGATGTGCTGATTAAAACTCCTACAGGTACCAAACTTATTTCAAATATACTTTTGGTGCCTGAAGTAGATAGAAACCTACTCAGTATAGCTCAGTTGCTAGAAAAGGGCTACTCTGTGGTGTTCAAAGGCAAGGAGTGCCTAATCAGTGACCCAAATGGATCCAAACTCATGTTAGTGATCACGGCTAACAAGAGCTTTGTTATGGACTGGAATAAGAGCTCAGATAGTGCCTACACAGCTGTTCAAGATGAATCCAAGCTGTGGCACAAAAGACTTGTCCATGTCAACTACAACTCAATGACTCAGCTAACCAAAGAAGATTTGGTTGAAACTTCACTAACTCAGTTGAAAAAGAAGAAGTTTGTGAAGTATGTCAGCTAGGAAAAAAAGCTAGACTACCATTTCCTACAAATAAAGCCTGGAGAGCTTCTGAAAGACTGCAACTTGTACACATTGATGTGTGTGGTCCAATGAAGACTCAATCTCTAAATGGCAATAGGTATTTCATCTTATTCATTGATCGATTACTCGAGATATTGCAGGACTTATTTTTTGAAACAGAAATCAGAAGTGGCCTCAGTATTTTTGAAGTTTAAAGCTGCAGCAGAGACTGAAACAAGTTGCAAGTTGAAGACATTAAGGTCTGATAATGGGACTGAGTATACTTCATCCAGGTTACATATGTTTTGTGATAAATCAAGCATCAAACACCAGCTCACCAAAACTTATACACCTCAACAAAATGATGTAAGTAGAAGAAAGAACAGAAGCTTGATGGATATGGCTAGGTGCCTAATGTTTGAAAGAAATTTGCCTAAAACATTTTGGGAAGAGGCAGTCAACACTTCAGTTTACCTCTAAAACAGGCTCCCAACCAAGGTTTTAGCTCAAAAACCTCCATTCGAGGCCTGGTCCGGGTTTAGACTATCACTGGCTCACCTAAAAGTATTTGGATATGTATGTTTTGCTCATGTTCTAGTAGCAAAAAGAGACAAGCTTACTAAGAAAGCTCAACCTGGTATTCTAGTGGACTACAGCAGTATCAAGAAGTGTTATAGGATACTTGATCCTTCAACAAACAAAGTTTCTGTAAGCAGAGATGTAGTATTCGATGAGAAGTCAAGCTGGAACTGGGATAAAAATAAACCAGGGGTAGTCTTTGAAGATCTTGCAACAGATCAAGCTAAAGCTAATCAAAATGGTCCTAAAATGGACATTGATGATGAACCAGTCAGAGGCACTAGACCATTGGTTGAGATTTATGAAAAAGCTTATATGGCTGCAGTTGAACCAAGCTGCCTTGAAGAAGCTAAAGCTCATCAAGGCTAGAAATAGGCAATGGCTAATGAGATCAATATGATTGAGAAAAATCAGACCTGGCAGCTAGTTGAAAGACCACTCAATAGAAAAGTCATTGGAGTGAAGTGGGTGTTTAGAGCCAAGCTCAATGCTGATGAAAGCTTGAACAAACTGAAAGCAAGGCTGGTTGTAAAAGGGTTCAGCCAAAAATATGGCATTGATTACTTTGAAACCTTTGCAGCAGTGGCTAGGCTTGATGCCATAAGGCTGCTAGTTACCTTAGCAGCACAAATGCAATGGAAAATCCATTAGCTCGATATGAAGTTACAAACTAAAGAAAGCCTTGTACAACTTGAAACAATCTCCAAAAGCTTGGTATAGCAGGATAGATGACTATCTAGCTAGCCTTGGATTTGAAAGAAGCATCAATGAACCTAATTTGTATGTGAAAAAGCAAGGTAGTGAAACTCAACTAATAGTGTCTCTATATGTTAATGATTTGTTAGTGACAAGAGAAGACCAAGCAATACTGACAGACTTCAAATACAAAATGCAACAAGTGTTTGAGATGTCTGATTTGGGACAAATGTCTTACTTCCTTGGTATGGAAGTATCACAAACACAACATGGAATCTTCCTAAGCCAGAAAGCTTTTGTCTCCAAAATTCTGAGCAAATTCTCTATGCAAAATTGCAAGGCAACAAGCACTCCAGTTGCCATTGGAGAGAAACTATCGAGCCAAGGTGATTTTGAGAAGGTTAGTGAATCAACATATAGAAGTCTAGTTGGATTTTTGCTCTATTTAAATGCCACTAGACCAGACATTATGTTTTCTATAAGTTTTCTTTCAAAATTCAAGCATTGTTGCAATGAAAAGCACTTTCAAGCCACAAAAAGAGTGCTCAGGTACATCAAAGGTACACATAGTGATTGAGCTGGATTGATAGATGATATGAAGAGTACCTCAGGGTATCTATTCACCCTTGGTTCAGCCATTTTTTGCTGGAGTTCGAAGAAGCAAAATGTTGTTGCTCAATCAACTGCTGAAGTAGAATATGTAGCAACTGCTAGTGCTATCAATCAAGCCATTTGGCTGAGAAAAATCATGGCTGATTTGAATCTACACCAAAGGGAAGCAACAGAGATCAATTGTGACAACCAATATGCTGTTGCAATTGCAAAAAATCCAGTGTTCCATGGGAAAACGAAAAACTTCAAGATAAAATTTCACTTTGTTAGAGAGATGGAGCAAGCTCAAGAAATGAAGCTGATTCATTGCAGTTCTGAAGAAAAACTTGCTGATATCTTAACAAAGCCCCTTAGTGTGTTAAGATTTGAATATTTAAGAGCCAAAATGGGAGTTTGTAGCATGTAAGCCAAGGAGGAGTGTTGAAGTTGGCATGCATGCAGCACATAAATAGCCAATGAGCAGTCCATGTAGTCCAAGTTATGTGGATGAAGTAAGAAGATCAAGCTACTATAGTATTTCTGGATGAAGTACATGTAGCTACTGAAGTTGATGCTACTGTTCAATTTCGGTTTCGTTTTTTTACTTTAAGTAATATTTTTTAACTTAGTTTAATTATAACTAAGTAGGTAATGTATTTAATGTAATTAGGTGCTGATAAGATTGATAGATCAGCTTACCTAATTATGCAAGTTGTGTTTTGCAAGTTGCAATGTGCAAGTTGTGCAAGTTGCAATAAAACTTAAAAATAGTAAGTGAAACCTGTCAAAGCTGACTAGCTTATGACTGGTATATGTATTGGCATTATGCCATCTTTTTAATTAATGAATTTTAATAGAAATCATTCAAGAAAAATACTCTCTCAATTTTTACATTCATAGTTTAAGCTAGATTCTGTCCTCCAGACTTGAATTTCAAGCTTTTGTCATTCTTTATCTGGATTTATTACGTTGTTGCTTAAGTTTTTGACTGAGCTCTATACTTCCTTTGGATAAATTGTTCCAAAATCCCAACAAACCCAAAGCCTTATACTTGCTGATGAAAAACTATTTGTATTGCTACATCAGAATCAAGACACAGAAACATAGCATCATCAGTCTGCAAAAAATATATCTAAATCTTAAACAATAACATCATTGAAGAATCAAACTGTAAAAGGGGAAAAATAAGTTGGAAACATTAGTGAAAGCAGAGGGAGGTGATGAGGAATAATGAAAATCTTCAACATGCCAACTAGGAGGTGTTTCTATCAAGTGCTTAGATGTGCTACTCATTCAACTACTAACACCTTATCTCCATCGCTCTTGTTTATCTTCATTGCAAGCGAAGGTGAATTGAAATGTACCAGATTTTTAACCGATGGTTGGGACTTGAATTTTGCAACAACTGAATCACACCGTTGGACAAGAAAGCGCTGTAGGATGTATAGAGAGAAGATGTTTCAGTGTTTAACCTCTATAAGAAGAAACCTGTTATGTTTTTGGGCATGTTGGTTTGTTTAATGAATTGGAACATCATAGTCTCTTAAAGGATTGCCCTGTCTTGTTAACAAAACAAGGATCATTTCTCCTAAAAAGTACCCCCAAACTCAATCATCGAAACACAAACTTGCACACGATTCAACAGAGTAATGAAAAACGCATGAAAAAAAACCCACAAAATCGAAAAAGCAAGAACATGGAAAATACCTGACAGATATCACAAAGTGGGTCTTGTTTAGAAGATGAAGGATGAAGAAGAGAAAAACGTGGGTGTTTAGAAGCAAGGTTGTTGGCATGGTGAACAACGTGGTCATAGGAGTGGCACAAGGCTGCCTCATCAGTAGTGCATAACAAGGAGGCCTCTTCTTTGTTACAAACGTCACATTGAATCTTTATCTATTCCAATTCGTAGCTCAGTTTCCAATAGATTTCACTGAGTTTGGAAGACAAAATTATAAACTATGGAATAGTTTAGTGTGATAGGATAGGGATTTTTATATTGGAAAATTACATTTTCAAAACAAAATGTTAGCATTGACAAGTACAAATAATAAAATAAATAAATAAATAAATAAATATTATGTTGTGAGAACTATTACCTTAAAATTGATTTCGCCCTGATTGATGTAATTGGAAATGAATGTCGTTCCCTAAGGTTAACATAGTGCTTCCAAATTCATACATTTGACTGAGGAAGATGGAACTCAAATAGTATTACTCTTTTTAAATTTACGAGAAATAAGATCAAAATAAGTTTAAAAGTGGTTGAAAAATTTGGCTGAAAGAACCACACTAGGATCAATTTTCAAGAAAGTTTAGAGTGGTCACAAACGATCCCGCTTAAAATCCAAATTTTTAGGGAAAACTTCGTCTAATGTAATATTTAGTAAAATAATAAAGCTTTTAGAGAAAGAAAAATGAGAGAGACGAGAAGAATGATAGAAGCTATATTTTTTTGTTGTGTGTAATATGAGGAAGATAGCCTCCTATTTATATTATTAGTTGAAGGGAAAAATAGTAAAAAAAAACCAAGGGCAAAAAGGTAAAATTGACAGATATAATTGTCTAAAAATAGTTCAAAAAAGATATTTTTTATTAACCAGATTTTTCTTTATTTTTTGAAAAATAATACATAAGCTTTATCCAAAAAAAAACATGCAAAGATGTGTCGTGAGACACGCATGCATACCTGGATAGGGCAGACAATAGCAACATGTGTGTATTAGGCTTTTAGCCCAATTAATCAATGAAGGTAAGGAGTATGACTATATTTAAACCCTTTCATAAGTTTATACACAACCAATGTGGGATTTCTTTGCATTACCCATATTACCCCACTAATACAAAGAAATGATTTTTGAAAAAATGGGAAAAAGAGCAAAGTGAAATTAGCCACTTAAGTACTAGTATTTGTTAGATTGACACTAATACATAGTGAAATGAGCAATTCTTCTCTTAGCAAGTGAATGAATCTGGAACTTGTTAAAATAAGAATAAACTCATAACACACGACTAATCTCAGGACCAATTGAGTTTCGCGATAAAACAAAAATTTAGCCAATATACCTCGAGATGCTGGTAAGTGCTCTAAAAAAAGATCCAACATCTTTCATAGAAGGTGGCTAATCCTTCACACTTCAATAGGTGATTCCATCAAGTCTATCTCAATATAGACCACTCAGACCAGGGCCATGAAATTATTAAGAGCATTTAATAAGCTCAACCTCTCAGTTTAATAAATTGGAGAATTCATCAAGTTTGTCTCACTAGAAGGACCCAAAGCCTTGGATATCAATTTATTAAGAACATTTAGTGGTTCATCCTATAAATTCGGTACGTTCATCAAGTCTATCTCAAATAAGACCATCCAAACCCTAGGCTATGAACTCATTAAGAGCATCTAGTAGTTCATCCTATAAGTTCGGTGAATTCATCAAGTCCGTCTTAGTAAGAGCACCCAAACTCTAGGCTATGAACTCATTAAGAGCACGGAGGTCATCCTTATGCATGTACATTGTGTGCCATAGGGATAGGTAGAGATGTGCACTATGAGTCTATCTATGGTTTCGTTTAATCACATTAAACTTAAAAGACTAAGTTGGGTATCCACCATGATCTCCTCAACCAATGGGCTTAAGACTCATCCCCCTTGGTGATAGGTTTTAAATATTTATAATTACTCGTTCTTGAACTAACTATTATAGCGATGTAGGCAAGTGTACCTATCGAACAGTAGTATAGTTTTAGCAAGACCGGATTGTCGAACCCAAAGGAACTAAAAGTACTAGTAATGACTATCTTTTTATTATCTAGCCTAAGAATAAAGAGGTTTTATTTTAATTAACTAATTATCTAAACTAAGAATGCACAGAGAAAAGAATTGGGGAATTGCTTTTTGGAAAAATCGATTGACTTAAGACAATACCTAAGAAAAAATCCACCTAGACTTTACTTGTTATTTTGGCTCCGAATCAGACGATTTATTCATTCAACTTGTTGCCTAGAGATCCCTAAGTTATGTTATTATCCCTATTCAAGACTAATAACGTCTAATCCCTAGATTGAATAACTGAGACTTTTCTCTAATTAACACTCTAGGGTTGTATTAACTCGATCTATGGATCCCCTTATTAGGTTTCACCCTAATCCGGCAAAATCTTGTCACCCTATGTCTAGGCGCGCAATCAACTCCGCTTAATTATGACAAATGTGAGCATGTCTTGAATCAGTATCCTAGGATATTAAAACAAGAATTAAGAACACATAATTAAGAATAAGTTAAATATTTATCATACGATTCAGAAAATAATAACAAGATTCGTTTTAGGTTTCATTCCCCTTAGGTATTTAGGGGTTTTAGTTCATAACTAAATAAGAAAACATCTTAGAAGAATAAAAAATACAAAACATAAAGAAAACCCAAAACTCTTGAAGGGAAATTGAAGAGAGATCTTCAGTCTTGATGATGAATCCAGCTTCTAGGATGGATCAATCGGCTTCCTTGGAGTAATTCCTTACTCCCCCTTATCCGTCTCCTCTTTCTTCCTCCTCTAGGGTGTATTTATAGGCTTTGGAATGCCTAAAAGCCCTTAAAATTAGCCTTTTTCGAATTGGACTCAACTTGGGCTCGGCAGGGACACGCCCGTGGTACACGCCCGTTTTCGATTACTTGAGGTCGTGCTCGAGCCTGTCAAATTGACACGACTATGTGGTCTGCTTGTGTGAGGAGGTCCAAGTCGTGTTGATTTTGTATTTTGGCCCATTTTCTCCGTTTTTGGCCCATTTCTCGTTCCTTTCACCCTCCTGTGCTCTCCTAAGTATAAAACATGAAATTAAAGCATTAGAAGCATTGAATTCACCAATTCTAATGAGAAATCATCCATAAAATGCATTAAACATGGGGTAAAATTATGTATAATTTACGGTTTATCACTCGGCGAATTAAGAACCATTATCCTACATAGCACTTTGGTTAGGGGATCAGCTAGGATCCTCTCAAATCTTACATATACTATGATGAGTACTCCTTTTTTTTTATTAAGTGCCTCGAACATTCTTGTATTATTCTTATATGCCTTTTTCTTGTCATTATAAGTCTGATTTTGAGCAACATAAATGGTGGCTTTTGAACCATATAGTAAAGACACAGGAGGTGTAGGTTTCCCACATGGAGGCATCTCTACAAGCAAATTCCTGAGGGACTCGACCCCTTGCCCAACTAAATCAAGCGTTATAAACTTCGATTCCATGGTGGAGCGAGCAACACACGTTTGTTAAGTAAACTTCCAAGAACTAACTTTTCCACCCAAAGTAAACACATAACCACTGGTAAAGCTAACCTCATCATTATTAGATATCCAGTTTACATCACAGCATCCTTCTAGGAATGCGGGGGATCCAAAAAATTGTAATCCCCCAGTCATCATACCTTTGAGATACTTAAGCAGACGCTAAAAAGCATTCTAATATTCACTACTTCGGTTATGTGTATATTTACTCAGTCTATTAACATCATAGGCAGTATTTGGCCGAGTATGGTTCATTAAGAACATAAGAATCCCAATAATTTTAACATACTCATATTGTGATGCACTTTTCCCTTTATTCTTTTTCAGTTGTATGCTAGGGTCATAGGTAGTTTTCACAGGGATTACATCAAAACTGTTAAATTTCTTCAACACTTTCTCAATATAATGAGACTAGTTTAGGGAAAATCCCTTATTTTATTTAGTAATCTTAATTCCTAAGATTACATCTACCTCCCCCAAGTCAGTCAAACATCATAAAATATTCTTTGAAGGAAAAATGTTTTCAAAGAAAACAACATCTCTAGACTCATGATACATGCATAGATGAAGTGAAATTTGTTAGATTCCATTCACCAAAGTTACCAATTTTAAAATTTGGGAAATCAGCAGGCTTGTAATGACTTTTTCGATAGGATCCAGGAATTTATAGGTTGATATGTCTCATGGAGTTCGAAGATCTATATCTTAACTTTGAAATGCACTTTGAACTAGAGCTCAAGTTACGACCATTTTAATGAAAATTGCGCAAGAAAAATTTCTGTACTGGATTATTACAGAAATTACGAGTTTTGAGCTTTTAATTTGAGTTTAAATCATATTGGATTTTATTTTTAGGCTTAACTTTTATTATATATGAGCCCAATATTGTATTTATTAGATTTTATTATTTTATTATTTATGTATTCGAACTTTGATTATTGTTTAAGTATTTTAAGTTGTTCAAGAGTTTTTGTTTCTTACTTAAACAAGAAAGTTTTGTTTTAAACTACTTATTTAGATTAATTAGAGTTTTACTAATAAATTTTTCAACTCTAAGAGTTTGTTTTTTGTGCAATATTTTTTTCTTATGAATTTTTAGAAGTAGTTTTCTTCTTGATTTTCTTCAAGGAATTGTGAGAATTCATTTTTCACCCTTCAATTTGCCAAGGATTATTTCTTGAAGGGTTGATTAGAGCCGTTAATTGAGTTTGTTGGGATTTATATCTCAAACGGTTCAATTTAACACTTATCCTTCTATCGATCATATCCAACGGTTTACTCGTTCCATCTTCCACTTTGTTTTTACCTATCTTTTCTTTATTTAGATATTATTTATTTTTATTTTTAAATTTATTTTTTATTTTCTTTATTTTTTTCTAAACCTATTCAGTTTCTTCCTTTCAGCTTATATCCAAATCCTTGTTTCTAGAGTCGAACAACTTGAATACGATCCTAATCCGCTTCCTTCGCTCATTCTTCTATCATTTGGTATTAGATTTGGGTATTTTAGGTGTTCTTATAAATTGATTTCTGGCAAACAACGTCAAAACAATTTTTTTTACCCAGAAAGTTGTCAATTTTTTTTTCAATGGGTAAAAGTTTTCCACATGATCTGAAATTTTACATAATGATTCTTAGCACTCTATTAGAATATAAAAATATTTTCTACAAAAAAAAGTGATCTAAAAAGTTCAAAAACAAAAAATTACGATAAAAAAGAAATATAAAAAAATATTTTGTGGGTTAAATTTTGTGTTGAAATTTTTCAGATAAGATCTACATTATTTAAGGAAACTTTAATTTAAATTTTGTGATTTTTTGGAAATCGGGAACACCATGAACGAAAAAATTCAAGTTGTTTTGTTTTCAATTGGGTAGTTTATTTTCTTTGATTCTAGCATTAGTTTTTCTTTTGGTTTTAGTTTTTCTTATTCTATTACACATTCTAGTACATTTTCCCTTCTTGTGTTAATAGGTATGAAAACAATTTTCTATGCAACTTCTGTAACACCCCGAACCCGAGACCATCGCCGGTGTCGGACACGAGGGGTTAACAAGCCAAGTTCACTTGTTTTGCCCATCCATTTGACATTTCCAGTCAGGCTGGAAAACTGCGTCACTGTCGCCTTAAAAATCATATCTCGAGTTTCAAAACTCGGAAACTGGTTTCGTAAATTTTCCCTGAATTTAGACTCATATATCCATCCATGGATTTATTTCTAGAATTTTGGTCGGGCCAATTGGTACAGTTTATTAGTTAAAGTCACCCATGTTACAGGGATCGACTGCTCTGACCTTCGCGCGGTATAACTTGAATATCTCTCTGTACAGGGCTTTAATGATGGTGCCGTTTGTTTCTAATGAAACTAGACTCAAAATGGAATCTTTACATATAAGGTATGTCTCCTAATTATTTTTGGATAATTTATAGTAAATTTTTAAAGTTGCGACAGGGAACCCAGAAACCGTTCTGGCCCTGTCTCACCATAGCTTTAATATCTCTTAACATGTAACTCCTATGACTATTTCGTTTCTTCCATATGAAAATAGACTCATCAATGTTTATTTACATAGCTTATTCACTATTTAATTCCATTCCTACGAATTTTGGTGATTTTTCACATTCACGTCACTGCAGCTGGCAGCATCTGTTTTTAAGGTAGGTCTTACCTATTTGGTAGTCCCCATGAACCAACTAGTCTTGCCATACATAGGTTCATATATGATCATTTTAACCATGCCAATGGCTGATCATGTGACCAACATTCCCATTTCAATCCATAGCCACATCATGACACCAAATATATACATACAAACCACAAATAGTCTAAGTTCATGCTTCCTTTTTGAGCCATTTTAGCATGGCCGTACATATATACATCACAACATATTTAACCAACAAGGGTGGTCCTATACATGCCATCTCAAGTTCAACCAAAATTTATACCAAAATGGAGGCTTGATAGTGTGGATGACTTGACTTCAACGATCCCAAATCCGATTGCTTGAGCGAAATCTAGAAAGCGAGAGCCAAAGCAACGGGGTAAGCATTTTTATGCTTAGTAAGTCTCAAGGAATATAATCAACTCTAATTACAGCAATACATTCACATAGCCAAATGCATCATTTCATTAATACACATTCTTACTTCACACTTCATCATTATATAATTTCACAAAGTATCAATCAATTCAATAACTGAAATTCATTAGTCAATTGAGCGAATGTTGCTCAAACATGTCGACTTTCAATGCACATATAAGCGTGCCTCATTCTTTGGGCTTTTCGAGTGTACTCATTGAATTTATTACAGCAACCAACACTCACCTCCAGCCCAAGATTCTTGAATATAACCGGATATAACCATGTGCACAAATGCCTTGGTCTTAGCCCGGATAGAATGTCTCGCACGAATGCCTTGTGTCTTAGCCGGATGTAGCCACTAGCACAATTGCCTTGGTCTTAACCGGATATAATTTCCAGCATAATTGTCTTGATTTAGCCGGATATCATTCAATTTCCCATGAACACATACATCAATTATCATTGGACATACATATTTCATTTTCGTTACTAAGGCTCAAACGCAATTATAGTCACAAGCATATTCGCCTTCGGGACTTAGCCGGGTAGAATTCAAATACTCATGCACACATAATCAATAATCAATACACATCCATACTTTATTTCACATAATTCAAGTAGGGTCACTTCTTGAGGACTTACCTCGGATGTTGTCGAGCGGCTTTTTCGGCTATTCGATCACTTTCTCCTTCCCTTGTCCAATTGTGGCCCTCTAAGCTCTTGAGCTAATTCAAACAAATTCAATTTATTAAAACCTCATTGTGCTAGCTTATGGCGAATATGACAAGGAGTTTAAATGGTCATATGGCCACCCTTTAGCTTGAATACACAATGGTCATGCACATTTTATACTACATCAAGCAATTCAATACAATTTATTCGAGCATCAAGGAAATGCTAAGGCCTTCAATAGGCTACCCAAGGCGAATATTCATGTACATGTTGAGGTCAATTTTGCACTTAATACCTCACAAAAACAGCATGCATTTTACTAGTTAATGCTTTGCACATTGTGGCCCAAAACTTATAATATAGCATCAAGCACTTATATGTGTGCTAGGCGAATTGTGCTTGCAATTTCACAAGCATTCTTCCACATCTTCTTCTTTAAACCAATATATTCATCACTTAGTTCATAACCAAAACATCATGTGCAAACATATATATACATATATGAGCATGGCGAATTTCAAGGTGTCCATAGCCATCCAAAACACAAATTTTAACTAACATGCAAGAAGCATGAACCATGCTCATGAATGCATCATGGCGAATATGACAATCATGCCCTTTTCAACTTCAATCATGGTTAAACAAAAGAAAACTCAAAATCTTACTCAAGAGTAGACAATCCATCATTGCATGCATCATCATCAAGCTTCACACTTAGCATGCAATGGCTTTATCACCATAACAACTTTGGCCAAATGCCATTTCCATGGCATAACAAAGATTTGAGCCATGGCTAACATGCACATCAAATTAGCAACAAAACATGCATGAAACTTCCAACACAACCTCATACATACCTTACTCTTGTTGCAAGTTTAGCCAAATTTCCTTCTAGATCTCTTCTAAACAAAGAAAATGAAGCAAAAATCCTTCCTTTTTCCTTAGTATTTTCGGCCAAAGAAGAGAAAAATAGGTGAACAAAATTTTTTCTTTGCTTCTCTTTCACTCACGGCAAAAGGGGAAAGGATGAGCAAATTTTGATTTTTTGTTTCTCTTCCTACATGCTTAATTTTTTATCATTTATCACATCATGCATTAACAAAACATGTCATAACATGTTTTCCTTGCCCATATTCCCTTGTCATGGCGGCCACTATACCATCTTTGGGGAAATTTGACATGCAAATCCCTTATTTTTGCATGCATGCTCAACTAGTCATCACACATTTCCCCATCATACTTTCAAAGTTTACTACTAGGTCCTTTCTAGTGAAATTCACATTTATAATTCTAAATTGAAACATCAAAATGTCATACACAATTTAACACATATCATAGGCATCAAAATAAATTTTTAATTATTTTTATGCCTCGGTTTTGTGGTCCCGAAACCACATTCCGACTAGGGTCAATTTTGGGCTGTCACAACTTCTTTCCTTTAGAGTCGAGTTTTTCTTTTGCTTCTTAGAGCCTTAGGTCAACTTTGTTAAAGAGTGATCCCACATCTTTTTTAATATTATTGAGTTTGATTACTCTTTAAATTTTACAGGTGAGAGAATCTTAACTTCTTTTCTTTGCATCTTAGAGTTGTTTATTTTTTATTGCGAGTGTATAACGGTGAGATTTAATTTTCTTTGATCATTTTTTTTTGTAATGTTTTTTATTTCAGCCTTTAATAATGGTACATACATGTAGTAAGGACGAGGAGCATGATCAATCCATGGTTACCAACTTACAGCACTGTTCGATGAACTTCAGAAAAATTTCAAAGAGGCGCAAGAGCATTTGGAAAATAAGTTCGACAAATTGAAAGCTCAAGTCCTTCATCACGAGGCGGCAAAATTTCAACCAAACTTTGGCTCAAATAGAAACTAGCAATGATAAACCTTGGGCAAAGCATAGATGTCATATCTGTAAAAAACCTACATGGACATGTTTTCAATGTCATTCAACCTTCTATTGTTCATGGACTTGTCAAGAAAGACATTGGTACAAAAAACATAACATTTTTTGCGAGCTTAAACGATTTATGTCAGAACAAAGAGAACAAGTTAGCAAGTGTATGTGGTGTAATGCGAAAGATCACAAAGCCTTTGAATGTCCAACATATTCATTTAAAAAAACATCCTTGCAAGCTGAGGAGCATAAGTATGACACAAAGGCTATTGATGAGTCTTCATCTACTACTATCTTTGACGATGATGATATAAATGAGTAAGAAACTTCGAGTGACACCATTTGTAAAGACATTAAATGTTATTTTGTACCTATTCTTGAGTTTAGACCTAACATTACACCTTGTTTCAAAGTTGATGTCGAAGAAGTTGATAGTAATAGTGAAAATATGATGAAAATGGTAGTGAATTATGTGAAACGGAAAAAGTTGATAGTAAGAATTGTTTCCTAGAGTCTATGAATTTGGAAAATTAAGACCTTTATTATCCTCTGAAAGAGTTTTATTATGATGAATTCAATGTACAAAATTTTTGTGAGTGGTTAAAGGGAAGTGAGGATGATTCATGTAAAAAGACTGAGATAAAAGAGACCTTGAGTGATAAAAGTTAATTTAATGGTCCAATTTTGGTGAGTGAAAGTTCCTATAAGGTAAAATTAGAGAGTTCAATTCACATTCAAAAAGAGAAGGGAAAGAGAGAGAGAACCTATTTGAAAGAGAGGAATGATGTTTTCACTAACCCTAACTTGAATTTGTTTAGTGGACTTGTTCCATTTTTTTTAGGAATTTGTTTATCCTTTGAGGGGAGCTCTATTAAACCATTCCACCTATGATAAAGATTCTTTCTTATTTCGTCGAATCCAAGATTTGAGGAAAAATATTTTTGAGGAAAGGGGAAATGATACATGCACATATGGGGTGAATTTTATCAAATTCCATTCACCAAAGCTGCCAATTTTCAAGTTTGGAAAATCAGTAGAGTTGTGGCGACTTTTGGAATAGGATTTAGGAATTTCTAAGTTGAATTGTCTTCATGGAGTTTAAAGATCCATATTTTATCTTCGAAACTCACTTTGAATCACTCGATTTCAAGTTCGGGATCTCAAGTTATGACCATTTAATTGAAGACTATGTGAATAGAATTTCTAAACATGATTATTACAAAAATTACGAGTTTCGGCCTTTTAATTCAAGTTTAAATCATATTGGATTCGATTGGACACTTATCATTCTACCCATCATATCTCAAAGGGTTTAATTGAACACTTATCGATCTATTCATCATATCTATCGGTTTACTCACTCCATCTTCCACTTTGTTTTAACCTATCTTTTCTTTATTTAGATATTATTTATATTTATTCTTTAATTTTAAATTTCTTTGTTTTTTTTTTCCGTTTGGTTTATTCCTTTCAAGTCATATCCAAATCCTTGTTTCTGGAGTCGAACAACTTGAATACGATCCTGATCCACTTCCTCCGCTTATTCTCTATCAACTCACAAATAGAATGATCATGCAAGGACATAAATCTATATGTCGCACTGTTTAATGCATAACCAATAAAAACCGCATCAAGAGTTTTAGATCCAATGGTGTTCTTTTTAAAAGTAAGTAGACCTAGTTTATCTAAGCACCCTCACATTTTCAAGTATTGTCAGGCAAGCAAGTACAGCCTTCCCCTACATATTGTCAGGCCAGCTAGAACTTAGAAGTAAAGCATTCATAATTTATTTTAACGTTCTATTCTTTCTTTTAGCTATGTTGTTTTGTTGTGGAGTACAAGAAGCAATTATTTCATGTATTATATTGTATTTCTCACATACTTATTTTAGGAAATTAGTGATATATTCACCGCCTCTATCGAATCTAACCCGTTTTATTTTCCCATCAAGTTGATTTTCTACTTTTGCTTTATAAAGAAAGAATGTTTTATCAGCTTCATCTTTTGACCTTAAAAGATAAACTTTTGTGTATCCAGAGAAATCATATACAAAGGTAATATAGTAGTATTTTCCTCCTTTACTTTATGTGTTTCTAAAATTAGCTAGATCTGTATAAATTAACTCTAAAAGTATTGTATTCCTATCAGCAACAAGTTTGAAATGAGGTCTAGTATGCTTTGATTCAACATATATTTACATTTATTAAAGCTATTGTTATCTAGATTAGGAAGCAGTTCCATCTTTTTCAGAATTTTAAGGGAGTGAAAGTTCAAATGTCCTAATCTAGCATGACACTTATCGAAAGACTCAACAGTGTAAGTAAAAGTATAAAGTTTATTAATAGCATTATACATAGTCTCGATCACAAATAACCCTCTATTCAGGTAACCTTTTCCCACATAGTTCCAATTACAAGAAAGTACAAGTTTTTCAGATTCAAAGACTAGTTTAATACTTGCTTTATTTAGAAGTCCACCACTAATAAAGTTTCTACATAAACCAATAACATACAAAATATTATTTAAAGCAACTGTTTTTCTTTTTTTTTCAGAAGTAAGCTCAAGTAAAATCTTTCATTTACCGAGTACTTCTGAACTGCTTGAACTACCCATGGAGACTTGTTAAACTTTGACTAAATTCTCAAATTCGGTGAACATCTCTCTGTTGGTGTGGAAAAGTTCAGAAGCTCCTGTGTCTACTATCCACTTGGTGTCATTTTCCACCAGGTTGACCTTGGAGATCACAGTGACAATCACTTTTTCTAGATCTTCAATCAAGTGCACTAATGGTTTGTCCTCATTCTAATTGTGAATCTTGGAATGGTCAGAGTGCTAAAAGCATTCGTATGCTTTGTGTCCTAGCTTGCTGCATACATAAGAACTCACTGGGTTGTTGAACTTTTGAATATTTCCTAGTTTTTTTCAGTTAACAAGCTTCTTGGATTGAGGCTTGGTTTTCTTCCTTGGATTCTCAACATTCTTGACCCTGTTAAATTTAGGACTAGAAGAAGATTCCATGAGGTTAGCCTTTAAAGATAATTTATTGGCAGTGATAGGATCCTTATCTTTAAAATGGTTGACTTCCTTGATTTTCTTGTGGCAAATCAGTTCCTCCAAGGACATGTCTTATTTTAGACCAGGAATTAGGTGCTTCTCAATTAGTACATTTACCTGGAGAATCTCACACATTTTCATCCCTTTGGCTAGGATGTCGGAGAGCAACTTCTCTTAAGCATGCACTTGTTCCATGATTGACTTATCATCAATCATCTGAAACTTCAACCATTCTCCAACAACTTACTTTTTTATTCCAGCATCACTCGCTCCGTACTTCTTTTCTAAAGTGTCGTAGATGAATTTGGCAAATTTGTCTTTAACAAATAGATAAAAAAGGTTGTTAGCCATGTGGCTTAACACGTGACCTCTGATCAATTTGTTATATTTTTTTTTTAACTTGGCCTTGGTGGCATCGGGATCTATAGGAATAGAAGTATAGTCTTCGACTTGTTTGGTGATGGAAGGATTGATGGGTTCTATGGGAACAGAGGTAGAGCCTCCAACTTGTTCGATGGTGGGAGGATTGAACAGTGCATAGCCTACTTCGAGTTGTTCAAAGAATATCACCATTCTTTATGACCAGCGTTGTTAGTTGGTTCCATCCAGTGGTTCGAGTTTGGACAGATCAGGGATGTATTTGTTTACGACAAGAGACATTGTTTTTACAATAGTAAGAATCGCTTCTAAATTGTTGGAAAATTACTATTGCAAAACAATAACGTTAGCACTGACAAATACAAATAATAAGGAAAATAAATACATAAATATTGTGTCATGGAGAACCATTGTCTTAAAAGCGATTTTGTCCTCATCGGTGTAATCAGAAATGGATGTCACCTCCCAAGATTAACATAGTGTTTCCGAATTCGTACACCCGAATGAGGAAGATGGAACTCAAATGGTATTGCTCTTTCTAAATTTAAGGGAAATAAGGTCAAAATAAGTTTAAAGGTGGTCGGAAAATTTGGCCAAAAAAACCACACTAGGATCAATTCCTAGGAAAGTTTGGAAGGGTCACCAACGGTCCCGCTTAAAACCCAAACTCCTAGACAGAACTTCCTCTAATTTAATTTATAGTAAAATAATAAAGCTTTCAGAGAAAGAAAATGAGGGAGACAAGAAGAATGATAGAATCTATATTTTTTGTTGTGCGTAATATGAAGAAGATAGCCTCCTTTTTATACTATTAGTTAAAGGGCAAAATAGGAAAAACATAGCGGCAAAAGGGTAAAATTGGCAGATATAATTTTCTAAAAATAGTTCAAAAAAGATATTTTCTGTTAACGATATTTTTCTTTATTTTCCGAAAAATAATACATAAATTTTATCTATAAATAAACATAGACAATACGTGTCATAGACGTGTTAACAATGACTAGGCTAGACAATAATGGTTGCGTGTTTTAGGCTTTTAACCCAATTACTCAATGAAAGTAAGGAGTACGACTATATTTAAATCCTTTCATTAACCTATACACAACCAATATGGGATTTCTTTGTATTACCCACATTTCATATCTAGCTCTAAGTAAGGATAGGTAAGGGTACAGAAGTATGGATGTTTTATTTTTATTGTCGGAAGTATGGATGTTGTCAACTAATACAATATTATATTTATAGTAATTAATCTTAAAAACTATTCAACAAAAAAAATCAATTAATCTTATAAAGATATTTTAAATATTCTACCACCACGCTTGTCAGTTACCATCTCTTTAAATTTGGGTTAAAAAATGTGGTAATGTTTCATAAATTTAAATTTTGGTTTATGTATTTTTATTTTTTACTTTTTAAAATTTAAGTATATTTGTTAACACTTGTAAAATTATTTTTAAAATTTAATTTTATTACAATATCATTTTTTGTCACATGCTTATTAAGTGGGTGTTTTTTTTCTATTATTTCAAAATACCACGTCAACAAATTTAACGGAAAAAAAATAATGAGTGTTAACAACTAGACATGAATTTATATTATTAGAATTAGAATTTGTAACATTTGAATCTAATTATAATTGATTTTTATGTATATATTTTTTTACCTTTGATGTGTACTTTTTCAATTATAATTACATTTTTCTTTGGTACATGTACAATTTTGTTAACACACCAATTGAAGGAGAGGGCTAAGTCAATTCCTACTCTCACCCATCCTTTGATTTTCTTCTACATTTGGTTTTCTTTTTGTAATATTTTTTCACTCATTCATTATCTGTCATTACCTTTTTAACAAAATAATTATGTGACATGTTAACTAAAAGGTTAATATCTAATTTGGTCCCTAAATTATAGTTAAAATATCATGTTTGGTACTTTTATAATATTTTGATATGATTTTGGGAACAAACTAGATAATTCAGCATATGTGATTTTGGATGTCACAAAAAAGAAGTTTTCTATCCAAACTTCAGAAGGTGAGAGTATTGAAGTAAAAGGAATTAGATTGAGTGATTCCACTCGTGTTAATTGACGGGCATTGAAACCACTAAATATAAATTCCTATGACAAAATAATAGTAAATGACAGTATAGAGTAGTAGGGTCGAATCCACCGGGTCTGGTTATCTAATTTCACCTTTTCTTGTGACCAGATTCGCTGTCGAGGTCACAATCGTGCCCACGACTTGTGTGTAATAATTTTGAAAAAAAAGTAATAAAAATGAGGGGTTTAAATTGATTAAGATAATAAAATAAGGAAATGCAGAAAAATTGAATAAAATCAAATAAAATTAAAAAATGTAAAAATAAATTTAAGAAAATAAAATAAATAGATAAATAAAATATTTTTTTAAGCTTAGCCTTAGCCTCAATGTACTCCAATCTTGAGTCGATCATTAAAATAGATTTTCCCTTCCAAGAAATAAGCTGGTTATAGCAATTGAGGATCCCTTAAACCTCCAACTCTTCCTCTCAAGGTCAACCTTGGTATCACCGGCAAATCTGCCCTTGTCAAATTTCGAACCACGTGGCATGTACCCGTAATTTAAGATTTTGATAGCCTTCCGATCTGAATAGCCCAACTTGTATTAATGGCCTCAACTATGTGGGCTGTTTAAATCCGATCACTATCTCCCTTGATGGAATCCAACTAGCTTTTTCCAATTGAACATGCCAATTTGTTCGTAGGATTTTGAATACAACACCGCCGTCTCAACTTCCCAATTGTACACCAAACGATTGTAACCCAACGCGCGCTTTTTGAATTGAAATCGAATCAACTTTGAGGGACGAATTTGTACTATCTCATACCGGAGAGATAGTGAATGCTGAATTGCAAAGTATTTAGTGTGGGTTCATATCTCACGATTACTTTGTCGAAGTGATAATCAAGCTAAGGCTAAAAAAAAAGGTTTAGTTAATCAAGGAAAGAATCATGTTTGAAAATAAATAATTTAAATGGAATTATGGAAAGTGGAAAGGGAAAGGGCCTTGGAAGGCAATTAAACCAAAAATTTGAAAGTAAAAGAAAAAGAACTAAAATAGCATAATGGAGCACTGATGCAGGAAAGGAGGAAAAAAAAGAATTTATTAAATGCTAAAGGCAAAGTGTGTCTGTTCAATTTGCTATAGCCACTCAATATTTATACACACTTTTAGTACTAAAATTTAGCTGGATTTTTTCTAGTATCACTAAATATCATCACTAAATAATTCAAAATTTAAAAAGCAAATTTAAACTAGAGACTAAATTTAAACTAATTACAGAGTTGTAACAATATCAAAAATCCTTCCATCTTTGTCCAGCCACTTTTTTAAAAGAAATCTTCAACCCTTCGATCTTTATTCAGTCATCCTTGAATCTTCAATCCTTCAATTAAGCCATTCTCTTTGCTTTTTGTTCTAATTTAGCCCCTTTTTGTAAGAGTTTGAATTCAGCATACGAACTTCATTCCTGATAAGAAAAATCCAAATTTAATAGCATTTTATTTGATAATTATCCAAAAATACATATATATTAAAAATATGAATTTATCTTGCTATCAAATTACCCCTACTTAGCCGCTGCTTGTCCTCGAGCATGATATCCACTAAAAATAATTCGTAAATCCCTTTCAAAATAAAAAACCACTTTCCTAGTCAAGCATACATCAAATAATTAGGTGAATAAAAAATAAACAATTGCTAAACTCAATCAATAAGCATTTTATAAATTCTCGAACGATATGTCTAACTTAACTATTTCACTAAATTTAGGCTCAATCAAACATGCGAAACAATCATACCCAATATATAATTTTATTTATATCAATATACATCTTTTAATTTGGTCACATTTTCGAATCTTCTCTCTTAACCAAACTATTAACAAATTTACTTATTTATTTAAACAATTACTTTCATTAGGCAAGTTCAACAAAACCAATAATTTTCATGAAATATCGACTAAGGCATAACATTTTCAATTCTACAAAATATTCATTAATCAAGCAAGCAATAGTTATTCATGATTCACCCACTTATTTAAGTAAACTAAACATAAGAATTAGAGGTTAATTTTCAAAATAAATTAAAAAAATTATTCTTAGCAAAACACTTGCAAAAAGAAAGTATGGCATGATCCTACGAACCCCCTACTTAGCCTTCATTGCCCCCAATGTGCAAAAAGAATAACAAGAGTGGAGAAAAGTATACTCCCCGTGTATATTTAATGGGCTGAAGGACTATGGAAGTGATGCCTTGCAAAATGGTGAGGATGCTTGAGATGTTGGCTTCCATTATTTCAATGCAAGCTTCAATGCGATGAAGTCATTCGTCTACAGCTGAAGGTGGTTGCTCCTGGAAAACAGCACGATCAAATAGATTGAAATAATATTTTATTTAATTCTCAAACTAAACTAAAATTCAAAATTAAATTAAATAAATGAAAATAAATAAAAATAAATGTGGGTTGCCTCTTATAACGCGCTTTTGTTTAACGTCGTTAGCTCGACGACCTGAGTATTATTCATTTGGTTCCTCGAGAATTAATTTTTCCATTACGTGCACTTGAAAGTTCTCTTAGAAAGATTCCAAACTTTACTCTTTGACCTTGAAGCAATTTATGAATTCCTTCATCATCAATTGAGTGGAACGTATTCGAGCTTCTCCGCTCGGGCTTTCCTTTTCTTCTATCAGAATCTTTAAATGTTTCTGTAACAATTTGAGTTCAAATCCTGAGGCCTGTGAAATGGCAGGCAAAAGTTTAGTTTGAAAGGGAGATAATTCAATTTCTTTACCTTGACTTTTGAGAAACTGTGGTGCCTCCATGAAATTGAAAGTTTCACGAATTGACTCTTTGAATGTCATTAATTCATCCAGTTTATCCATTGTATTGAGGTCTAACTTCCTGCAAAGCACAGTTTGTAACCCATCCTCTTCATCATACTCAAAATGAAATTTTGTTAGTGGTTCAATAATATCAACACTAGAAATATTTGACATTGTACTGGGTTGGCCCATCGCCTCATAAACAATAAATTTTACCACCTCACTGTCGAATTCCTTAGTGAGGGTTCCACTTCGAACATCAATCTTTGTATATGTGGTACTTAGGAATGGTGTCCCAAGTAAAATATCATAATTATTTTTTGAGTAGTCATTCTCTATATCGATGAAGTAAAAGTTTTTCAGAAAAATTAGTTCATTTACCTTTACGAAGATATCTTCTTGCACCCGTTCTGGATATGCGCATGACATATCTACCAATTGAATAATCACCCTTATTTCTTTCAAAGGACTCGTGTTTAGAAATTTAAAAATAGAAAAAGACATTAGATTAATAGATGCTCCCAAATCACACATGGCTTTTTTTATGCCAATATTACATATTTTGCATGATATAGAAAACATACCTTGGTCCTTACACTTAGGTGAAATTTTCCTTTGTAGCACTGCAAAAAATGTTTTCCCCCATATTTACCCATTTGTTTCCTTAGAGTTTCTTTTTTTCCTGTGCACATTTCTTTCATGAATTTTGCATAGCGTGAAACCTATTTAATTGCATCAAGTAAAGGAATATTAATTTCTACCTTCCAGAATGTCTCAAGTATTTCTTTTTCCTCTCGTTCCTTTTTAACTTGGGTAAGCCTTCCAGGGTATGGAGGAGGTACAATAAATGGTTTATGAGGTGTCGGCTTAGTGGGAGCTACTGGGTTGGCTTCCTATTCAATGTCGTGGTCATGACTCGTGTCAGGCACTAGTTTTGACTCTGTTCCATCTTTTACTATCACATCACTTGCATTTTGACGTGGGTTTGGTTCGGTTTGAGATGGCAATGTTCCTCGGTTTTCCAAATGACTAACCGTAAGTGCTAGCTTACTTATTTGTTGATCTAGTTCTTGGAAATGTGCTTCAGTCTTTTGTTGGAAATTTTCAGTGCTAACGTCTAACCTCTCTACTAGGGCTTTAAGAGATGACTTTGGATGTTGATACTATTGAGGTGGAGGTGGTATTGGTTGATATTGTTGATTGTACTAAGGGTTCAACCCATAGTTAAAGTTTGGGTGATCCCTTTACCCTGCATTTTACATGCTTGAATATGGATCACAATGCCTTTGAGGTGGCCCTTGGAAATTCCCAACGGCATCTACTAGTGGATTTGTGTCCTCAAGTAAAATTGGGTACGAGTCGGTAGACTGATCAGGCTTAGTACAAATCTCACACAACCGAGTTGGGTTCGTATGTCCTGCAAGCATATTTTTAATCGCATTAGTAAGTTCATCAATCTTATTTGCTATGGAAGGAGTACTTAGCTTATGAACCCTTCTCGTAGGTTTCATATGTGGTCGATACTGTTGGGAATTTATAGCCATGGTCGAAATTAATTCCCTAGTTCTTTGAGGAGTCATGTTCAAAAAAGCCCCTCCACTAGCGGCATCAATTATCTTCATTTCCATTGGGAGTAACCCCTCGTAGAAATACTATTGAAGTGACTGTTTAGACAGACCATTTTATGGGCAACTTGTGCACAACTTCTTGTATTGCTTCCAATATTCATAGAGTGATTCTGCTTCTTTTTGTTGTATTCTGACTATACTCCTCCTTAATTCGGTTGCTCGAGCTGCTGGGAAAAACCTATCAAGAAACAATCAAGACATACCAGGTCAAGTATTAACAGATCCCAAAGGTAAATAAAACAGCCATTCTCTAGCAGAGTCAGCTAATGAAAAAGGAAAAGCTCGTAGTTTTATTTGATCCTCGGTTACTGCTTCTGGTTTCATGCTTAGACAAACCATGTGGAACTCTTTCAGATAAGTATGGGGTTTCTCATTTTTCAAACCGTGAAAAGTAAGCAATAAATGTATTAATCCTAACTTTAACTCGAACGCTGTTTCACCCGTAGGAAAAGTTATGCATAGCGGTTGTTGTTCATCTGGTGCAAGTTGGAATATAGTTCGATTTTCCATGTCGTCTGAATCTTCAGATGAGTAAATATCTTTGGTGTAAGATCCTTCTTTAAAATCAGGTTGTGGTTGTTTACCACAACGAATAGCTTCTTTTCGAAGTGTTCGAGCCAACTTTTCTATTTTCGGTTCAAATGCTAGAGTCCCTGATTTTGACTGGTCATAAAGAAAATAAACAAAAATTAGAAATTTTTACCAGTCCCCGGTAACGGCACCAAATTTTGATGGGCGTCGAAACCACCAAATATAAATTCCTATGACAAAATAATGGTAAATGACAGTATAGAGTAGTAGGGTCGAATCCACAGGGATTGGTTATCTAATTTCTCCTTTTCTTGTGACCAGATTTGCTATCGAGGTCACAGTCGTGCCCACGACTTGTGTGTAGTAGTGCTGAAAAAAAAGTAATAAAAATGGGGGTTTAAATTAATTAAGATAATAAGATCAGGAAATACGAAAAAAAATCAAATCAAATTAAAAAATGAAAAAATAAGTTTAAGAAAATAAAATAAATGGATAAATAAAATATTTTTTTAAACTTAGCCTTTGCCTTAATGTACTCCAATCTTGAATCGATCATTGAAATAGATTTTCCCTTCCAAGCGATAAGCTGGTTATAGCAATCGAGGATCCCTCAAACCACCAACTCTTCCTCTCATAGTCAATCTCGGTATCACCTGCAAATCAACCCTTGTCAAATTTTCAACCACGTGGCACGTACTTGTAATTTAAGATTTTGATAGCCTTACGATCTGAAAAGCCCAACTCTAATTAATGGCCTCAACCATGTGGGTCATTTAAATCTGATCACTATCTCCCTTGATGGAATCCAGCTAGCTTTTTCCAATTGAACACGCCAAATTTTTCGCAGGATTTTGAATACAACACCGCCGACTCAACTTCCCAACTATACGCCAAACGATTCCAACCCAACGCGCGCTTTTTGAATTGAAATAGAATCAACTTTGAGGGATGAAATTGTACTATCCCATATATTGGAGAGATAGCGAATACTGAATTGCAAAGTATTTAGTGTGGTTTCATATCTCACGATTACTTTGTCGAAGTGATAATCAAGCTAAGGTTAAAAAAGGGGTTTAGTTAATCATGGAAAGAATCATGCTTGAAAATAAATAATTTAAATGGAATTGTGGAAAGTGGGAAGTGAAAGGGCCCTAGAAGGAAATTAAACCAAAAATTTGAAAGTAAAAGAAAAAGAACTAAAATAGCGTAATGTAGCACTGACACAGGAATAGAGGAAAAAAAAAGAATTTATTAAATGCTAAAGGCAAAGTGTGTCTGTTCAGTTCGCTATAGCCACTAGATATTTATACATACTTTTAGTACTAAAATTTAGCTAGATTTTTCCTAAATAGTATCACTAAATAATTAAAAATTTAAAAATAAATTTAAACTACAATATAAAAAAATCCTTCAATCTTTGTCCAGCCACCTTTTTAAAAGAAATCTTCAACCCTTCGATCTTTATTCAGTCATCCTTGAATCTTCAATCTTTCAATCAAGCCCTTCTCTTTGCTTTTTGTTCTAATTTAGCCCCTTTTTGTAAGAGTTTGAATTCAGCACACCAACTTCATTCTTGATAAGAAAAATCCAAATTTAATAGCATTTTATTTAATAATTAGCCAAAAATAAATATATTAAAAATACAAATTTATATTGTTATCATCATATCATCGGTTCGATCTAATATGCTTCTGAATCAAGACTAAGAAACATATTTAGCCTACATTATTAACTCAAACTCAGATGAAAGCCAACTAAGCAATATTCAGACAATATGAGTTCTCGAATGTGTTTCCTGAGGAATTTCCAAGAATGCCTCTCGACCGTAAGGTTAAATTTGCAATTGAAGTTTATTCGGGTATAGCTCCCATGCCAATTGCTTCATGCCATATGAAGCGACTGGAGTTAAAAGAGCTAAAAATTAAGTTATATGATCTCTCAAACCGTGGATTTATATGTCCTAGTATATCTCTTTGGGGAGCTTTAATATTGTTCGTTAAGAAGAAAGTTGGATTGATATGACTTTGCATTGATTATTGGCATTTGAATAAGCTAATGATCAATAACCAATATCTATTGTTGCATATCGATAATTTATTTGACCGGTTGAAGGATACATCAGCCTTCTTTAAGATCGATCTAAGATCGGGATATTATTAACTAAGGGTAAAGGATAGTGGCATACCAAAAATAGTGTTCTAAACGCGGTATGGTCACTATAAATTTCTTGTGATGCCATTCAGGATGACGAAAGCACCTGCAGTGTTTATGGATCTCATGAACTGCATATTCCAACCTAATTTCGATTAGTTTATGGTAGTCTTCATTGATGATATCCTGATATATTCGTAGTCAGAGGCTAAGCATGATAAGCATCTGAGAATCGTATTACAAGTGTTGTGTGAAAAGCAATTTTATGGGAAGCTCAGCAAATTTGAGTTATGGTTATCAAAAATTGTTTTTCTTGGGCATATTATTTCGGTCGAAGGAATCCAAGTTGATCCCAAAAAGGTTGAAGCTATTCTTCAATGGAAATCACCAAAAAATGTGTCAAAAACTCGAAACTTCCTTGGGCTGGCTGGTTATTACAAGAGGTTCGTGGATGGATTTTCCAAAATAGCTTTGCCTCTAACAAAACTCCTACAAAAGAACATGTCATTTGTGTGGAATAATCAGTGTTAAAAGAGTTTTGAAAAGTTGAAGGTCATGTTGACAGAAGCATTGAGCTTGACCTTACCTGAATTAGAGAAGAAGTTTGTAGTATTCAATGATGCCTCGCTAATGGCTTATGTAACTGCCCATTTTCAGTGAAATCGGAACAGTGGTTTTGAGACCAAAAATTCGAGCCGAAAATAAAATTTATTTTAATATTATTGCATGGTCTGTATTATGATAGGAACGTTATATGAAAATTCTGATAAGAAAATTTTACCGATTATGTGCTAAATTACGGAAAGGACCAAACTGCATAAGATGTAAAAGTTGAATTCTAGTAGCTAGAATGATTAAATAGCTATGGAATTCAAAACTTGATGTCCTTATATAGTAATTAGACCAATAAAGAAAAGTAAGTAGATATTTTTGATGATTCATCCATGGAAAATTTAAAAAAGAACAAGGGTTAAATTGGAAATGAGAAAAATTAATGCATGATAAATAATTAATAAGAACTAAAATCATTTTATATCATCTTCTTCCCCAAATATTCCATGGAAACCCTGGGAAAGAGAAAACAAACTTTCTTGGCTTAATCGGGTAAGTATTCAAGTCCCGTTTTTAGTAATTTTTATATTTTTGAAACCAAGATAGTCTAATCTATCTATTTGAAGGATTAATTTGAAAATTTATCAAAGTATAGAAACTTTTCCATGGTGAATATGCTAAAAAATTAAAATTTATGGTAGAAAATGAAAGGTTGTTGATAGATAAACAACTTTTACAAAGTGAATTATGATGAAAATGTGATTTAGGGATTAAATTGTAAAGCTATGAAAATTGAAGAAAAATTTTGAATTTTATAGAATACATGTGCTGTAAATTTTATATTGAAATTTTGATTAGGCTTGGAATAATGAGTAAATTGCATGAATTTCATTTTCCGAGCCTAGGGACGAAATTGGAATTTATGAAAAATTTAGGGGTAAAATGGTAATTTTGCCTAGGGTGTAAAATGAATTCAATTGAATATGAAATGTGAGAAATTGGTGATTAAATTCATTTATATAGATCCGGATAACGCAAATACAAAGCTAGATCGAGGAAAAGAGAAAGTTTTGAATTAGTAGATTTTCTTGTACGAATTATTATCGAGGTAAGTTCGTGTAACTTATTTTTTCATATTATCATGTTTGAATTGAATGTTATATTTAGTTTGAATGAAATAAATGTTTATGTGATTTATATGAATGTTATAGATATATGAATGATCATATGATAAAAAAGGTCATTACGATGTTAAGTTCCGTTTGAATAATGAAAATCGACGGATACACATGATTTTTCGTATATGAATATGATTCTGCATATGTTGCAGACGGGGTTTAGCATGGACGAGTAATCCCGATATAACCTCTCAAGCATACAAATAAATAGTTCCTGCGAGCATACTGATCGGTAGTGATCTTGCATTTGTTGCACATTACCACCGCTCTTTGTAAGCGTCCTGATACATGTTTCGATCTGTTGTGATCAAGCATATAATGTGGACACAAACACAGCTCTTCATGAGCGTCCTGTTAAGCTTGCTTGAACTCCCTGTTATCTTATCTGGTGCTTTCTGATAAGCTCTATGAACTCCTTGAGTAGAACTTTTATGAGTTTCCTAATAGCCCGAATAAGTGTCCCGTTACATGATTACATGACTCAATTGAGCATTCTAATACGTGGCTCGAGAGTGTGCTTTCTGAATAAGTGCCCTATTGTGTACCCCTGATTATGAATGTAACACCCATTACTCGTATTCAACGCCGGAACAAGGTACAAGGCATTACTGGACTTACATCACAAGGAAACATACAAATCGAGTCATAAATTTTGCATCCAAATTAAAACCATTTGCATTCAATCACAATGTCCTTAATATGAGCCTACGAGGCCCAAAACATGATTTGGAAATGGTACGGGACTAAACCGAGCGCCTAGGGAATTTTCACAAAATTTAGAAAATTTTTGCTATAAACAGGGGTCACACGCCCGTGTGGGCAGGCCATGTGGTCACACACGCTCGTATCCCTAACCTATGTAACTGTTTGTTTTCTAATGCATAAACAAGTTGAGATCACATGGCCAAGACACACGCCCGTCTGCTAGGCTGCGTGGTTAATTTAATTTTCATAAAATAAGTGCAGACTTCCCACAGTCGAGACACACGCTTGAGCTTGAGGCTGTATCCCTCGCACGGCCGAGACACACGCCCATGTCTCTACCCGTGTGCTCAATTCTGAGCATTATGTTTCTCAAAATTAAGGTGCAGGGGACACACAGCCGGAAAACATGTCCATGGGGCAGACCGTGTGCATGCCTAGACACACGCCCATGTGTCTAACCTTGCGGATAAAATAAAGGCTATTTACCAAGCCATTTGTCACCCTTATTTACACCTACACTTGCACAAGTTCAAGGATAATTCATAGCACAAACGGACAACCAATACATCCACAAACAACGCCAATTCATGTCATTTCATTATCCACACTCAACATATTTTCAACATCATATTTTACCATACCAAATCACACCAAACTCACATGCTACAAGTTTCAACATGGCTACCAATAACATGCATAACTTTACTTAGTTTCCTAGCATACCAATTAGCCAACCTTAACCATTCAACAACAACCCATTAAGTCACCTTCAATAATTTATCAAGCATTTATAAACTACATCACACGAAAGATTGTTGCACATGCATGTATATATATATAGGCTTACAACCAAATCAACGAAAATAAGCCAAGTTACATCGCCAAATACCACATCAAGCCTTTAACAATTACAAGCCAATAAATTTGGCCAAATTCAAATGATAGATATAACAAAATGACCATGCCCATATACATGTGATTTCTCAAAATATTAAGATCATCGGTACCCAAACTAACAGTTTGATAGTGTAAGGCGATCTCCTACAATCTCAAATCTAAGCTAGCTTGGTGACACAATAAAACATGGAAAATAAAACGAAGTAAGCTATATAGCTTAGTAAGCTCGGATGAAAGAAATAAGCTAACCTTACCATACATTAACATGCAAATAATATGACATAAGATAATATGTTTTATCATATTTTCATGATCATAATTCATTCCATAACATCTTACCTTGAGTTTATCCTTTCGCGAATTTAATAATCGTAAGTTTTCTGCACATACATGTACCACTCATAATGGTTTCATACTCATTCTCATCTTTTGTCATACCCAATGAACCACTCAGAATAATAATTTCGGATACTCAGGGAATATTGCACACAAGGTGCCACATATGTAGCCACTGCTACCTCTATTTCATATCACATACATGTTCGCTCTCGAGCCATTAATGGGCCTGCTCATACAAGCTGTCAGGCAAGATGTAGCTACTCAGTGCTGCTCACACAAGCTGTCAAGTAACCACAACATATGTCGGTATTCTCAGTCACCGGTAGGACGTACAGGACCAGCACTCGGATCACATAACATAAAACCTTGGTGACATGTCACTTGTATCCTATTCTATTCCTAAAGTTCGATTGGGATTTCTCATATGTTAGAACGTCGTCAAATGTGTCCGTAAGGTCGATTACACAATTCATGCATAAATTAAAGCATTTAAAACACATTTAAAGTAAAGCTTATTTAACATACGAACTTACCTCGGTTACAAAAACGGCCAAAAGGACTTATTCATCAAATACTTTATTTTTCCTCCGATCTACACCCGAACTTCATTTTTCTTGATCTATAATACCACATTTAACTTACCTAATCATCGCATTAGTCAATTTAGCCAAAAAACACATTATAGCAAAATTTACATTTTTTGCCCCTAACTTTTTAACATTTTACAATTTAGTCCCTAGGTTCGTAAAATGAATTTCTTTCAATTTCTGTACAACCCAAGCCTACGATTGTTATTTATGCTCATAACAGCTCAAAATTTTCATTTATTCACACTTTCTACACATTTTTATAGACTTTTACAAATAAGTCCCTATTTGACGTTTTTATCGAAAATCACCTTCCAAAAGTCATTTAACAAACAACAAACATGCATTTTCTACCATCAAACATCAAAATACATGCACATCCAACATGGGTAAAATTTTAGACTTTGATTTTCTTTCAAATTAGTCCTTGAAATAGCTAAATCAAGTTACAACGATCTCAAAAATGTAAAAATCATTAAAAACAAGATAAGGACAGACTTACAATCGAGCTTGAAAGCTTGGCCAAAACCCTAGCTATGGTCTCCCCCAAAATTTCGGCTATATGTACTAAATTGAAGAAGATGACATCTTTTATTTTAGTTAGTTTGTCTTTATTTACTAGATTACCAAAATGCCCTTCATTTAAACTTAGAAATTTTCCCTAACCATGTCTTTTTTTTCCATAATAAGATATAATGGTCTAATTACCATTTAAGGACATCTAATTTAGAATTTCATAACAATTTACTACCTTTAGTCTATAGAACTCAAAATTTTCACCTATTGTAATTTAGTCCTTTTAGCCAAATTGGACACTCAATCGATAAAATTCCTTAACAAAATTTTCACACAATTATTCTATCATGCTGTAGACCATAAAGAAACAATAAAATGAATATTTCTACTTTGGATTTATGGTCCCGAAACCACTGTTTTGATTTGACCCAAAAATAGGCTATTACAACTCTCCCCCCTTTAAGGAATTTCGTCCCCGAACATCATACCAGAAAAGAGGTTAGGGTACTGTTTTCTTATAGCTTCCTCAGGTTCTTACACAGCCTCTTCGACCCCGTGTCGTTGCCATAAAACTTTCACTAGAGCTATGCTTTTGTTTCTCAATTGCTTAACCTTTGAGCTAACACTTTGATAGGTTCTTCACCTTATGTAATATCGGGTCGAATCTCAATCTTTGTTGGAGAAATCACATGCGAAGGGTCTGATCGATACCGTCGCAACATTGACACATGAAACACATTGTGAATTCATTCCAACTCTGATAGTAAAGCTAATTGATATGCTATTGGCCCTACTCTTTCAATAATCTCATATGGCCCAATGAAACGCAGGCTTAACTTGCTCTTATGAACAAATTTAAGAATTTTCTTTCACGGATTCAAAAATACTTATCACCGACTTGAAATTAAATTTCCATTCGTTTTAGATCCGCGTATGATTTTTGTCTATCTGAAGCTGCTTTCAAACAGTCACGAATTACTTTCACTTTTTCTTCAGTTTCTCTAACCAAATCAACCCCGTGAATCTGTCTCTCACTGACCTCGGTCCAGTACAATGGAGTTCGACACTTGCAACCATACAATGCCTCATATGGTGCCATCTTTATACTCGACTGAAAACTATTGTTATAAGCAAATTCGACTAAAGGTAGATATTTTTCTCAGCTACCTTCGAACTCTAAAACACAACAGCGAAACATACCTTCGAGAACCTGAATCGTTCTTTCAGATTAACCGTCAGTTTGCAGATGAAATGCTATTCTAAAGTTTAACTTTGTGCCTAAAACCTCTTGTAACTTTTTTCAAAATCGAGACGTAAACCTCGGATCTCTATTCGAAAAATAGAAATAGGCACCACGTGTAATCTAACAATTTGAGCAATGTACAAATCAGCCAATTTATCAAGTGAATAATCGTCCTTACCTGAATAAAATTAGCCGATTTCATCAATCTATTGACAACGACCCAAACGGCATCTTTCTTCTTTGGAGTCAGAGGTAACCCTGTTACGAAATCCATTGTAACTTTATCCCATTTCCACTAGGGTATAGTCACAGGTTGAATAAAACCTGAAGGCACTTGACGTTTGACTTTTACTTGTTGACAAATCAAATATCTTGTTACAAACTCTGAAACGTCTTGTTTCATACCTGACCACCAATACAATTTCTTCAAATCAATATACATCTTTATACTTCCAGGATGGACAGACAAACAACCATTATGTGCCTCATGAAGAATTTTCTGGATTAGTTCAGTATCTCTCAGTGCACAAATCCTACCTCGAAACCTCAAACAATCATCGGGTCCAATATGATATTTTGAATCACTATTCATTTTGCATTGAACTCTTTTAGCTTGCAACTCATTATCACCTTTCTGAGCTTCGCAAATTTGCTAAAGAAATATTGATCTAGCTTTCAACTCAGCCAAAATTGATCAATCATCGGATAAGGTAACCGCGTATTCATTGTCCTCAAAGAAAACAAAGACTTTCTACTTAAAGCATCTGCAACTACGTTCGCTTTCCCCAGGTGATAGTCAATCACTAACTCATAATCTTTCAACAGTTTAAGCCACCTCCGTTGTCGCAAATTCAAATATTTTTTAGTCATCAAAAACATTAGACTCTTGTGATCAATAAAGATGCGACACTTCTCACCAAATAAATGATGTCTCCAAATTTTTAGAGCGAACACAATAGTAGCCAATTCCAAGTCATGCGTCGAATAATTCTTCTTGTTCGGTTTCAACTGCCTTAAGGCATAAGCTATCACTGTACCCTCTTGCTCCAACACACAACCAAGATCGTTCAATGACGCATCACTAAAAATCACAAACTCTTTCCCAGACTCAGGTTGCACTAACACTGGTGCTTCAGTCAACAACACTTTTAACTATTCAAAACTCTTTTGACATCTCTTAGACCACTCAAATTTCATATCCTTTTGTAACAATTTGGTCATAGGTGTAGCAATCATCGAAAATCCTTTAACAAAGCATCGATAATAACCAGCCAAACCCAAAAAGCTTCTAACTTTAGATACATTTCTCGGTGGTTTCCAATCAACAACTGCCGAAATCTTACTCAGTTTAACCCGTATACCTTCGGCTGAAACAATCTGCCCTAGAAATCCGACTTCTTAGAGCCAAAATTCACTTTTGCTTAATTTATCAAACAATTTCTTATCTTTCAAAGTCTGCAATACGATTCTTAAATATTCAGCATGCTCAGACTCATCTCAGGAATAAATGAAAATGTCATCAAAAAAAACAACCATAAATTTATCTAGGGCAGATTGTTTCTAGGGATTTCTGTGCTGGCAAATAAGAGTATTTATTTTTATGTGCAGGAAGGGTAAGTGTTGGAACCTAAGTGGATTCTGTAAGAGGAGAGTTGGATCAAGTCAAATGCATAGATTGAGGGATAAGGGGAGAGATTTTAGGGATGTGATATGGAGATAGAGTTGGCCAAATAAGGGAGATTGGAGAGGGGATTTTCGGCAGAAGGGTTTTAGGTGGGGATTTTCGGCTTTAGGGGCTAGGTGGTGCCGATTTCTCTTTTGGTATGTAGCCTTTTTCTCTCTTTTCTTTTCCAGCCGAATCTACCTCCCTCCCATTCATTTTTTCTTCCTTTCCCTTCTTTCAAATCAGCCCACTATTTCCCTCCATTCACCATTGTTTCTTTCCCTTATCTCTACTTCTGCCGAAATACCGCAAAAGCCGAAATCAGTGAAGCTAGGGGGGTGCCGATTCTTTGTGACCAGCAACCTTTTCTTTCCTTTTCAATTGTTGGTGTTCAATTCCTTTACCTTTCAGGCGTACGGGTTCAAGAGAAGAAAGACTGTGGTAAGTGCTCGAACTCTAAACGATTCCTAGAGTAACTGTTGGCCAAAAGCCGAAACCCTATAATTTAGGGAGATGGCCGAATATGGGTATAGGCTTTATGGGGTCTTCTTATAATATTTTTTTGTGGTTTATTTAGTGGAGGAGCAGCAAGGTGTAGTGTTGACTTGGGGTAGCTTGGATCTCCGGAGTGGCTAGACTTAGTCATCAATCACGACAAAGGTAAGATTCCTAAGGCCATTATGGATGGTGGCCGAATGTGTAAGTATTAGTATTAGATGATTTTTGGTTTGGTTCAATTATGGGAAGCTGATTATTAACGATGGATTATAGGAGAAATCGTGTAGGAGATCTCATCGAGGAATATTGCCAAACAGGTGTGTAACGAACCCTTTTTCATAGCTTAAAGCGATAAATGCCGAAAAGCCGAAATGCCAAAATTCTGGCATTTCGAGGACTGGTGAGCAAGCGAATGCTCACTAGTTAGTTAGAATCGATGAGATGATGATCGGGAACAATGGAAACGGTAAGAATGTGATTTTTGGCATTCTCGGTAAGTTGGGCCTCGAGGGGACGAAGTGGGGCCCATTGGGCTTTCGGGCCCATTTGGGTAAAATTGGTAAAAAAGGAGAACCTGTTAAATTGCGCATCGTGACTGATAAAACCGTTATGGAATATAGGCTAAATGGGCCTAGATGACGAAATTGGCTAAGTAGGGCCCATTAGAGGTTTTAGGCCCAATAACTCAATTTCGCTAAAATGGGCCGGACTCACTTTGTTTGCACACATGAATTGTTAGTAACCGTTAATGAACATGGAAACCCTAATTTTTGGTAAAATTACAAGATTACCCTTATAATATGAAAATGATCGTTTTGCCCTAGGTAAAAATGACCATTATACCCCTAGGGTTTATGTATGAATTTAATACATGGGATTTTGATAAACATGGTATGTATGATATGCACATGACATGTATGATATGTACATGATATGTATGATATTCACATGATGTAATCACAAATGCATCAGATTGGGTTTTTATATGGATGGAGGAAGTGTAAAAGGGCTTATGCCCCAGTTATGATAAAGGCTTATGCCCTAGTTATTAAAAAACTTATGCCCCAGTTATTAAAGGGCTTATGCCCCAGTTATTAAAAGGGCTTTTGCCCCAGTTATTAAAAGACGCTAGGCCTCCAGTTATATGATAAAGCACTATCTTTGCCGGTGGAGAGTTATGGTGGGTGGGTTGAGTTAATCCCCACATGGTGTGTTGGTTGGTACGGGTGGAGAGTAGCGGATGGTGGGTTGAGTAGTCTCCCCAAATGGGCTTGCATTCTTTCATTGACATTATATGTGATATTGAAATGGGCCTATGGGCCATACCGATTTCTGATAAAGGCTTGCCCGAGAATATGAAATATGAAAAGGCTTGACCCGGTGTTATGAAATATGAAATATGAAAAGGGCTATGGCCCAGTACATGTTGAGATTGGATTTGGGCTTAGGCCCAACAGGCTGTTATTGTATTGGGCTCTGAAAGAGGCTTGTTGCACACTGAGTTTCCAAACTTACCCCCTTTCCTTAACCTTGCAGGTGAGCCTTGATGTGGGGACTTGGGCCAGAGGGGATTCAGAGTAGCCACGGTGATCGCCTTTAGACTTTTAAATAAGCGTTGGTTTTCATTAAATTTCCTTTAATTATTATTTATTTTTGGGTTGTAATAAGGCCATTTTAACTTTCCTTTTATTTCTTTTCGGGATTATTTCAATTTTAATAACTTTAAACCTAGTTGATAATTATTCAAATGGGCTAGACTTAGGACGTGTTTTCAAAACGATACTTGTTTTTAAAATAGCTCAACGCCACGATTAATCGATTTATCAAAGACGTCTACTTAAACAAATTTAAACTCGATATAACAAAGTGTGGCTATGGTTGTGGGCATGTCTAGGATTGGATCCAATCAAAGAGCTTGGTACTTAAGCAGCCTTCATGGCTCATCTCCTCTGTCTCGGATACCTACCTGGTGCCCAGCTTCCATACACTTTGTTAACTCAACAAAATATATGGTTTTTAAAACACTAAGACGGAGTGTGGGTTTTCAACTTCAAAGCGGCACGTCAGATTCGGCCATAACGTCTGGGCCAGGTTTGGGGTGTTACACAAACAAACAATACAGATTCAATCTTTAATTCAGACACTTTTGTATTCAGTACATATGCAAGATAAGCTTCGCACCTCTGAGCTGACATTGACGAAATCACAATAGGCAACTCACTCGAGTCATCCGGTTCAATTCAAAGAATTTCATTATTTTTACATTTCAATTAAATAATCTTTCATCTACAATTCACTACAACATCATATAGAGTCAACCAATCTATTTCAAGAATTATATCGAACTCATCAAACTATAGAAGCATTAAGTCAACTGAAAAACAGTGACCCCGAATCATTAAAGGACAACTATTGCAAACTTTATCAACTAGAACATATTTGCCTAAGGGGTTTGACATTTTAATTACATACTCAGTAGACTCAACAGGAAAATTCTTACTAGATACCAAATTCATGCAAATATAAGAATGAGTCGATCCAGGATTATTCAATGCAACTACATTAGTATCATAGAGAGAAAATTTCCCACTGATAACATCAAGGGATGACGCATCTTCGCAAGCACGAATAGTGTAGGTTCTAGTAGGTGCTCAGACCTCTGATCCTGCAATTAATTCTTTTGCCACACCTCTGTTACTATTTCCACTTCCAGTATTTCTCGGTGGCCTCCCTTTAGTGGCAGTTTTGCTCAACCTTGCATTCTAAAAACTATCTTCCTCAGTCATTGCAGGGCAATCTCAAATGAAGTGATCTTGGGAGCTACATTTAAAGCAAGCCTAGTTTTTCATCCTACATTCACTGGAATGTTGTCAACCACAGTGTTCACATTCAGGTCTATTGGACCTAGCATTGCCAACACTCGTTATTGATGTAGTTTGGGCCTTAGAACCCGAATATTGCTTACCACAATCTTTGTTGGGATACCCAGTTGAAACATTTGAACTAGTATAAAAATCTCTCAATTTTTTTGATGAAGACTAAAATAACTTACTCATCGGTCTTTTTCTTGAATCTCTAGCCTCAAACTCAGCTTTTTTCTTTTCTTTGCTCAGCTCTTCGACCTTGCAAGCTCGATCGACTAGCACAAAAAATTCTTTCAACTCTAAAATCTCGACTAGCAGTCTGATATCCTCATTCAACCCATCTTCGAATCTCTTACACATGATAGCTTTGGTGGAAACACATTCCTGAGAATACTTACTAAGCCTAGCAAACTCTTGCTCATATTCAGTCACAGGCATACGGCCCTGTTTCAGCTTTAAAAACTCTTTTTGTTTCTGATCAATGAACTGTTGACTGATATATTTCTTTCTGAACTCTTCTTGGAAGAAACCTCAGGTAACTTTTTCTTCTAGTACCATAGATACAAAAGTATTCCACCACTGGTATGCTGAGTCCCTCAGCAGTGATATAGTGCATTTCAAGCACTCATCCGGTGTGCAAGAAAGCTTATTAAATACCCTGATAGAGTTCTCAAGCCAAAACTCTGCCCTCTCGGGATCATCGTCAACATTAGCTCTAAATTCCTCAGCACCATGTTTTTGAATCTTAGCAACTCAAGGCTTGTTCAGTCTTATCAATTCCACACCTTGGGGACCTACGAGAAACGGTTGGGGGTTAAGTAGGGTGGAGGATGTTGGGCAGCAGGATTTGTTCAAACAAACTCGGCAAACCACTCATTCATCCTTTAGAAGAAGGCCTCTGTAGCCTCTCCTCCCTGACTAACCTTTACTGGTCTACTTTCAAAAGGCGTTGTCCCTTCGGCAGGAGCCAGTGCATTACTTTCAACATCATCAGCTACCTTTCGGTTGGGATCCATTTACTAAATGAAAACACAATTTAAATTGTCAGGAGTCGTGTAACACCCCTATCTCGTATCCGTCGCCAGACTAGGGTTAAAGGCATTACCGGATAAATCAGAACATTTCACAAATTATTCACAAACATCATTCACACATAATCATACATCATTATAGAGTCCCTTACATAGGCCAATGAGACCTTAAACATGCATTAAAAAGGGGTCACGACTAAACCGAGCTCATAAAAAAATTTTCAAAACTTAAACATTTTTCAAAGTTGTACAGGTCGCATGCCCTTGTGAACAGGCCGTGTGCCTCACACGGCTTTAAACATGCCCGTGTGTCTAAGTCGTGTCAAAATAGGGCATACTTACTAACTTCTCCACATGCCCACAAGACACGCTTGTGTGCCTAGCCGTGTGAAAATTAGGAAGGCTACTGACTTGGGTCACACGGCCAGTCACACACCCGTGTGTCTAGCCCGTGCTCGAAACTGACTTGGCCATATGGCCTAGCACACGCCCATGTGTGCGACCGTGTGGTCTGCTTAGGCTCATTTTGAAATGGATCTCGAGTAACACGGCTGAGACACACATCTGTGCCCTGCCCGCGTGAGCAAAAATAGGCCATTTACAAGGCCAAAATGTCACCCATTAAGGGTCCTCCCTACAAGCAACAAATAAGAACAAAATGCACACCAAATGTTCATCCATTTCGCAATCAATACATACACCAATCATGCTATAACATTATCAACCAATTTCATGCTTAATAGTCATACCAAATTATACCAAAACATAAGACAAAATCATATCTAAACATTTGTTTCATAACCTCATTTTACTTCATTCAATCACATGCTATAAACTTACCAATTTCTCAAATATGCACATTCCAAAACTTACCAAAATTGACCATTCATTTGATCATTCATAAACACACCATATAAGCATAATTACATCACATAATTCATTCCAAAGCTCATTCATATTCATTACCAAAACCAAGCCAAATCACATGGCTAGATATACACATTACTAATCATATCCATATACCTCTAGCCTGTACATGCCATACTCTAATATATAACTTTCAAAATGTACCAAAATAGAATTTGATAGTGTGGTGATGATCCTCGACGATCCCCGAGCTCTCGATAGCTACGATATCTATAAAACAATGCAAACACATACAAAGTAAGCTTTCAAAAGCTTAGTAAGTCATATACAAATAAACTTAACATTCAAAACATGAAAGCATCATCAAGTTACATATACTTCATGGCCAATACTATCTCAAACCATATAGTTCATATACATTTAACATATTCCCAACTCATTTACACATATAGCACATTTTCTCATACTTTCAACATATATCATCACTTGTACATATATTTGCCTTTTATTCTCAGACATAGTAAACATTTCAACGTACCTAAATCAAATACACATCACATATAATCATTCATTTCTTGGAATGCCCGTTGAACCGTTCGAAACCATAAGGATACGTGGATAGCTCAAAAAGCTCGTACAATGCCAACGTCTCAGACGTGGTCTTACATGTAATCAAATATCGACGCCACTGTCCCAGACAGGGTCTTACATGAAATCAAATATGATGCCAACATCCCAGACGTGGTCTTACACGAAAACACATATCAGATCTTATGTCATAACATATGTATCCTAACTATTCCTAAGGTTCGTACGGGGCTTTTCGGACGTCGAAACTCTGTCGATACTTTCTCGGATATCTTATATCCAAGGCATAAAGCCATTCATTATTGTTCAATAGCATATAAGCATAAATAAACCATTTCAAATTCATTTATTTGTATATAGACTTACCTCATACGGTTTTGGATAGACGAAATTGGCTACTCGACGACTTTCGACTTTTCCCGATCTAATTTCGTTTTTAATCTATATAAATTCAAAGTGAACTCTTTTATTCACCAAATCATTCAAATCAATCCACAAACACACATTTAGGGAATTTTACAAATTAGCCCTCACATTTTCACATTCTAACAATTTAGTCCCTAATCACAAAAATCACAAAATACACAAAATTTGCATATACCCATGTTAGGCCGAATTCTTATAGTATTCATATAAGCCCATATGTTTCATTTATTTCACATTTTAGTCCCTCAATTTAAAAATTTCATAATTTAGTCCAAATTACTTAAATTCATCAAAAATTCAAATACAAAATATATCAATCCAACACATATCTTTTATTTTCCAGCAACTAACATCACAAAGCTCACTATTTCATCAATGGTATATTTCAAAATCATCAACAAAATCAGAAATTGAGACATGGGCTTGATAGTATACAAAGCAACGATTACAAAAACAAAGAAATTATCAAAAACCGATCAAAAACATACCTTAATCAAATATTAGAAGTGTCGAACCCTAAAAAACTCTTTTTTTCTTTTCTTTTATTTTCTTCAATATCATCGGCCATATGATGGATAATGAACCAAATTTTAAGCTTTTGTTTTATTATAATTATCATATTAACTAAATACCAATTTTACCCTTTGTTATAAAACCATTTAATCAATAAACATAAGGCTATTTATGTCCATCCATTAAGCTAATGGTTAAATAACAATATAAGAACCCCACATTTAATAAAACATAGCAAATTAGCACTTCAACAAATAGAAGGCCATTTTTACATTTTACGCGATCAGGTCTTTTTTTATCAAATTAAGTACACAAACGATTAAATTTTCATACGAAACTTTGACGCATGTCAATTCACATATTATAATCATAGAAAATAATATTTAAATTTTTTGACTCAGATTTGTGGTCCCAAAACCACTATTCTGACTAGGGTCTAAACCGGACTGTTACAAGTCGTCACACTATCACAAATTAAATATGGGATGTATAGTTAGGCTCTTACACACGCTACGTTAGTCTGAGAATCGACTAAACTATAGCTCTGATACCACTAAATGTAACACCCCTTACCTGTATTCAACGCTGGAACAGGGTACGAGGCATTACCGGACTTACATCACAAGCAAACATACAAACCGAGTCATAAATTTTGCATCCAAATTAAAACTATTTGTATTCAATCATAATGCCTTTAATACGAGCCTACGAGGCCCAAAACATGCTTTGGAAATGATCCAAGACTAAACCGAGCTCTCACAAAACTTAGAAAAAATTTATTATAAACAGGGGTCACATGCCCATGGGGCAGACAGTGTGCCACACATGGCTTAGACACATGCCCGTGTCTCTACCCGTGTAAACAAAATAAAGGCTATTTACCAAGTCATTTGTCACCTTCATTTACACCTACACTTGCACAAGTTCAAGGCATAATTCATAGCATATACGAACAACCAATACATCCACAAATAACGCCAATTCATGTCATTTCATTATCCATACTCAACATATTTTCAACATCATATATTACCGTACCATATCACACCAAAATCCCATGCTACAAGTTTCAACATGGATGCCAATAACATGCATAATTTTACTTAGTTTCCTAGCATACCAATGAACCAACCTTAACCATTCAACAGCAACCTATTAAGTAACCTTCAACCATTTATCAAGCATTTATAAACTACATCACACGAGAGATTGTTGCACATGCATGTGTATATATATATATATAGGCTTACAACCAAATCAACCAAAATGAGCCAAGTTACATGGCCAAATACCACATCAAGCCTTTAACAATTACAAGCCAATACGTTTGGTCAAATTTACAATGACACATATAACAAAATGACCAAGTCCCTATACATGTCATATTCTCAAAATATTAAATCATCGGTACCCAAAATATCAGTTTGATAGTGTGAGGCGATCTCTGACAATCTCCAATCCGAGCTAGCTTGGTGACACTATAAAACATGGAAAATAAAACAGAGTAACCTGTATAACTTAGTAAGCTCTATGAAAGAAATAAGCTAACCTTACCATACATTAACATGCAAATAATATGACATAAGATAATGTGTTTTATCATATTTTCATGACAATAATTCATTCCATAACATCTTACCTTGAGTTAATCATTTCGCAAATTTAATAATCGTAAGTTTTGTGCACATACCAGTACCACTCATAATGGTTTCATACTTATTCTCATCTTTTGTCATACCCAATTAACCACTCGGAATAATAATCTTGGATACTCGGGGAATCTTGCACACAAGGTGCCACATATGTAGCCATTGCTACCTCTATCTCATATCACATATATTCTCGCTCTCGAGCCATTAACGGGCCTGCTCACACAAGCTGTCAGTCAAGACGTGGTTACTCAGTACTGCTCACACAAGCTGTCAAGTAACTGCAACATATGCCGGTATACTCAGCCACTGGTAGGATATACAGGACCAGCACCCGGATCACATAACATAAAACCCTAGTGACATGTCACTTGTATCCTAATCTATTTCTAAGGTTCGATTGGGATTTCTCGTTTGTTAGAACGTCGTCAAATGTGTCCGTAAGGTCGATTACATAATTCATGCATAAATTAAAGCATTTAAAACACATTTAAAGTAAATCTTAATTAACATACGAACTTACCTCGGTTATAAAAACGGTCAAAAGGACTTATTCATCAAATACTTTATTTTTCCCCCGATCTACACCCGAACTTTATTTTTCTTGATCTATAATACCACATTTAACTTATCTAATTATCTTATTATTCAATTTAGCCCAAAAACACATTATAGAAAAATTTACATTTTTTGCCCCAACTTTTCAACATTTTACAATTTAGTCCCTAGGCTCGTAAAATGAATTTCTTTCAATTTTTGTACAACCCAAGCCTAGCCGGTTGTTATTTACACTTATAACAGCCTACATATTTCATTTATTCACACTTTCTACACATTTTATAGACTTTTACACATAACTCCCTATTTGACATTTTTATCGAAAATCACCTTGCAAAAGTCGTTTAACAAATAAAAAAACATGCATTTTCTATCGTTAAACATCAAAATACATGCACATCCAACATGGGTAACATTTTAGACTTTGATTTTCTTTCAAATTAGTCCTTGAAATAGCTAGATCAAGTTACAACGATCTCAAAAATGTAAAAATCATTAAAAACAGGACAAAAATGGACTTACAATCGAGCTTGAAAGCTTGGGCAAAACCCTAGCTATGGTCTCCCCCAAAATTTCGGCTATATGGACTAAATTGAAGAAGATGACATCTTTTATTTTAGTTAATTTGTTTTTATTTTCTAGATTACCAAAATACCCTTCACTTAAACTCTAAATTTTTTCCTAACCATGCCTATTTTTGTCGATACTAAGATATAATGGTCTAATTACCATTTAAAGGCCTCTAATTTAGAATTTCATAACAATTTATTACCCTTTAGCCTATAGAACTCAAAATTTGCACTTATTGCAATTTAGTCCATTTAGTCAAATTGGACACTCAATCAATAAAATTTCTTAACGAAATTTTCACACAATTATTCTATCATGCTGTAGACCTTAAAGAAAAAATAAAATGAATATTTCTACTTCAGATTTGTGGTCTCGAAACCACTATTCTGATTTGACCTAAAAACGGGTTGTTACAATGAATTGACGAATTACAGATCCGTACACCTTGAGTGTACTATTTGAGTATCCATCGATATTTCAATAATTCAACGGATAAAACTCTTGACATGAGAAAATGATGAAATAAATAGAAATAAATTCTAAATGCTTCTGAATTATTTGATGAAGAATTTTTATGATGAGCTCATCTATGTTTATTTGATGTAAAAATATTCTATATGACTAACTTGCTTGATTGAGTATACATGTTTAGGAAAATTGGTCAAAATGATGAAAGCATTTTAATTCAATGCTTAATATTATTAAATATGATAGGTAAGTTTTAACTCTTGTTATACTAACTTACTAAATATATAATGCTGACTAGGTTTTATTTTCTCTGTTTTATAGTGCTCGGAAGCTCGCGAAGGTTGGAGATCGGTTGGAGCATCATCACACTATCCATTAACTTGTTTTGGTATAAATAGTAAACGTATTTTGGTATAATGGCATGTTCAGGTAACTTGGTCTTTGTTGGCATATGAATGTAATTTGCAAACTAGTTATTAGAATGGCTAGTAATGTTTTGTTTTGATTACTTACAAGGTTATAATATGGAAAATATGTATGTGTTAAGTATAATGAATATGGTTGATCAAGTTGCGTTTAAAATATAAGTTAAACAAAGGTAAGATTATAATCATGAATGTATATGATAAAATATCATATTATATGTTAGCATTGGCTTGGAATTAATGCTTGAATTGGCCGGTATATACTTGTAAGTTTTGGTGTAGGTTATTGGTAAATTTTGGGTGAGAAATAAAGTTAGGAAATGACTTTATTTTGTCCACACGAGTAGACACACGAGACTGTTACATTTTCTCTACTTGATACTGATATTACTACTTTGATTGATCCTGGTTCCATACATTCATATATATGCACAAATTTAGTGTCTGTTAAAAATTTACCTATTGAATTCACTAAGTTTGTGGTTAATGTTTCAAACCCCTTGGGCCACTATGTTATGATGGATAAAGTTTGTAAAAACTTTTTGTTGATAGTAAAGGGTTATTGCTTTTTGGCTGATTTGATGTTATTGCCATTTGCTGAATTTGATGTGATTTTGGGAATGGATTGGTTAACCCAGCATGATGCAGTGGTAATTTGTAAACAAAAATACATTGTGTTGAAATTTCAGAATGGTGAGTTACTCCATGTTGAATCTGATAAATTGGATGGGTTATCTAATGTTATTTCAACAATATCAGCACAGAAGTATGTCAGAAAAGGTTATGATACTTATCTTGCATATGAGTTGGATACTAAAGTATCTGAGTCAAAGATTTAGTCAGTGCTAGTTGTTTGTGAATTTCCTGATTTATTTTCAGAGGAATTACCTGGTTTACCACCAGTCAGAGAAGTGGAGTTCTCTATAGATCTTGTATCGAGGACAACACCTATATCTATAGCACCTTACAGAATGAATCCTACCAAATTAAAAGAGTTGAAAGCACAGCTGCAAGAACTGATTGATAGAGGTTTTGCTCGACCTATTTCTCACCTTGGGGTGCATTGGTTCTATTTGTGAAGAAGAAAGATAGATCACTGAGGCTGTGCATTGATTACAGACAGCTTAACAAGGTTACAATAAAGAATAAGTATCAGTTGCCTCGAATTGATGAGCTATTTGATCAGTTGAAAGGTGTCACTGTATTTTCAAAGATTGATATCTATTCTGGCTATTATCAGCTATGAGTAAAAGATTCTGATGTGCCAAAGATAGCTTCAGAACTAGGTATGGGCATTATGAGTTTCTTGTGACGTCGTTTGGGTTAACAAATGCACCTGCTGTATTTATAGGTCTGATGAATAGAATTTTTAATCGTATTTAGACAGGCTTGTGGTGGTATTTATTGATGATATTTTGGTTTACTCTCGAGATGAAAATAAACATGCTGATCATCTGAGAATTGTGTTGCAAACTTTACGTGAAAAACAATTGTATACCAAATTTAGTAAATGTGAATTTTGGCTGCGAGAAGTTGGTTTTCTTGGACATATTATATTTGTTGAAGGTATCAGGATGGATTCGAATAAAACTTTAGTCATTATTAATTGGAAACCACCGAAAAATGTGTCCAAAGTTTGAAGTTTTTTGGAACTAGCTGGATATTATTGGAGATTTGTCAAAGGGTTCTCGATGATGGTTTCTCTGATGACTCGTTTGCTGTAGAAAGATGTGAAATTTGAGTGGTCTAATAAATTCCAGCAGAGTTTTGATAGGTTGAAAGCCTTATTGGCAGAAGCACCTGTGTTAGTTTAGCCTGAATTGGGTAAGGAATTTGTAATTTACATTGATGCATCGTTAAATGGTTTAGGTTGTGTTTTGATACAAGAAGGTAAAGTAATAGTCTATGCTTCAAGACAGCTAAAACCACATGAAAGAAATTACCCGATACATGATCTTGAATTGGTTGCAAATTTTGTTTGCACTGAAAATTTGGCTACATTATCTGTTTGGTGAAAAATGTCACATATTCACTAATCATAAAAGTTTGAAGTATTTGATGTCACAGAAAGATTTGAATTTGAGATAACGTAGGTGGCTTGAGTTATTGAAAGATTACGATCTAGTTATTGACTATCATCTGGGAAAAGCTAATGTTGTTGCAAATGCTCTGAGCAGAAAATCCGTGTTTTCTTTGCGAGCATTGAAAACTTGTTGTCAATATCTAATGATGGTTCAATCATAGCTGAGTTAAAAGTTAGATCGACGTTTTTGCAGCAGATTTCTGAAGCTCAGAAAGATGATAGTAAGTTACAAGCAAAACAGATTGAGTGTGAATTAACTTCTGATTCAGAATTTCAGATCGGGACTGATGGTTGTTTGTTATTCAGAGGCAGAATATGTGTACCGAATAATTCAGAACTAGTACAGAAGATTTTGAATGAAACTCATAATGGTAACATGTCTATTCATCCTGGTAGTAATAAAATGTACAATGATCTGATGGTCGAGAATGAAACGAGATATTTCTAAGTTTGTATCAAAATGTTTGATATATCAGCAAGTAAAAGCTGAACATTCGTTGCTTTCGGGACTATTACAGCCAGTTAAATACTAGAATGGAAATGGGAAAGGATTACCATAGATTTTGTATCGGGATTTTCCCTGTCTCCAAAGAAAAAAGATGTTATTTGGGTAATTGTTGATCTATTGACAAATTTTGGACACTTTATTCCGGTACGTATGGATTTTTCCTTGGATAGCTTAGCTGAACTATATGTCTCTGAGATTGTTAGATTGCATGGAGTACCTGTCAACATAATTTCAGATAGAGATCATTGATTTACATCTCGATTCTAGACCAAATTGCAAGAAGCTCTGGGTACACAGTTACATTTCAGTACTGCATTCCATCCCCGGACTGATGGTCAATCTGAACATGTAATACAGATTTTGGAAGATATGCTTCGATGTTGTATTTTGGAATTTAAAGGTAACTGGGAAAATATCTTCCTTTAGTTGAATTCGCTTACAATAATAGTTATCAGCCCAGTATCAAAATGGCACCATACGAAGCTCTGTATGGCCGAAAATGTAGAACACCATTGTATTGGACAGAGCTTAGTGAGAAAGAGATACACGGAGTTGACTTAGTCCGTGAAACTGAAGAAAAGGTGAAAGTAGTTCAAGATAGTTTGAAAACAACCTCTAATCGTCAAAATTCCTATGCTGATCTCAAACGAAAAGCAATAGAATTTCATGTTGTTTGACAAGGTACTTTTGAAAGTATCACCTTGGAAGAAAATTCTTCAGTTTGGCCGTAAAGGAAAATTGAGTCCACGATTTATTGGACCATATGAAATCATAGAAAGAATTGGACCTGTTGCATATCGGTTAGCTTTACCACTAGAACTTTATCGGATTCATAATGTTTTTCATGTGCCTATGTTATGACGGTACCGATTGGATCCTTCACATGTTATTTCTCCGTCAGAGGTAGAGATTTAGCCTGATATGACATACTATAATGACCTAAAATTCACGGGCATCGGAAAAGTACATTATCGGGCCTCCGTCTTAGTGAAACGGGTTCGTAAATAATAATTAGGAATAATTATAAGTCTAGTAGTGTGTTTAATTAGGTTTTAATTAAGTGAAATTAGCTCAATTTAGAGTTATTAGTAAAAGGATTAAATTAAATAAAGAGTAAAAGTTGAATTATAGAGTAATAAAAATAAAAGGACTAAAATGGCAATTAAGCCATTTATATGAAATGAGGCAACAAATATGTATTAAAATCAAAGATTTTATTTAAGTTATATATAAATATTATATATATAATTATTATAATTATTAACCATTATTATGGTTTTATATTATTATTATTATTATTATTATTATTATTATTAAATAAAGTAAATAGTAGACAATTGTATGGTAATAAAATATACATGTGTAAAAATTATATTTGCACATTTGTAAACTAAACACTTAAATTACTTATAATTTAAATATGAAGATATTTTGTAATTATTAATTCTATTAATTATATTATGAGATTTTTATATAATAAATAAATTAAAGACATGACAAGTGTATGATGATGATAAGGTACAAATGTAATAATATTTATGTGTACAATTGTAATAAATGTAAATGATATTAAAATAGATATTTACTAATTATTATTATTAAGTTAAAGATAATTATTAAATTAAATAATTAAACTATAAGATTTTTGTTTGATAAACAAATTAAATAATGAAACTTGTAATAAAATTATTGGTACAAATGTAGAAATATATGTGTGACCAAATGTAAAATGAATATTGTTATTAAAATAGATATTTATTATATTCATTATATTATGTTAATAAAGTAAATAAAATATAAAAGAAACAAAAACAAAGAATTGAAACAGAATTGAAATGAGAAGCAGGGGAGAAAAAGAGTGTAACACCCCTTACCCGAAACCGTCGTCGGAGTCGAGCACGAGGTGTTACCAGACTTAGCTTACTAATTCAGGGCATAAAAATTTACTTTTAAAATTAATATAGTTTCATTCATTCATTATGTCCCTAAAAAGGGTCCTCGGGACCCTAAAACATGAAATTGAAACGGTTTGGGAACAAACTGGAATCAATAAAAATATTCAGATCACTTAAATAAATCAAAACAATTTATTTCATCTTTCATAAATAAACTGTCCATCTGCATCATAGTCACTAAATAAATCATAACTCGAGTCAAGAAACTCAAAATTCAAATCCATTAATTTTATCTGAAACTAGACTCGTATATCTTCTTACTAAATTTTTTTCAGAATTTTTGGTCTAGCCAATTAGTACAGTTTATTAGTTAAAGTTTCCCCTATTTCAATGTTTGGCTGCTCTGACCTCTGTTCACTACGAATTAATTTTCTCCCTATACAAAATTCAAATAACCATGCCGTTTATTTCGCTTAAAAGTAGACTCAATAAGGAATATATACATATAAATTATAACTCCTAATTATTTTTTTAAAATTTTTAGTGAATTTCTAAAGTTAAAACAGGGGATTCAGAAATCACTTTGACCCTGTCTTACCAAAATTTAAATATCTCATAAAATAAAACTCCTTTATTTACTCTATTTCTTTCATATGAAAATAGACTCAATAATATTTAATCTAAATCCATTTATACTATTTTTAGTGATTTTTCAAATTCACATCATTACTGCTGCCTGATACTATTTTAAAGCTAATTTCACCTTTTTCATGATTTCCATGGAATAACTAGCATTTAGGCATACATAACACCAAACATGTCCTTGATTAGCCATTCCAATAGCTAATAATTATCAAGCATTTACATACCATTCATTAGCCATATCATAAGATCATACACACAAAATGGCTATGATGTTATACATGCCATACTCAAAATGAAACGTCTAGCTATACAAAAATAATCCTTGTGATAGTGTGCCCAGACCTCCGACGTACTTTACGATCCCCGAGTTAGCTTGAAAAAACTATAAAAAGAATGAAAATAAAAGGGATAAGCATTAAGCTTAGTAAGTTTGCATGCAAATAAATAACAACATTGATAAGAATTATCTTACTACTTGGCATGATACTACTTAATGTACCTTCATTAATTATCATAGACATATTTTAAACTTCTTCACTTACTCACTTACTTAAATACTTACTTACTTAATCAAATTTATTAATACATTTTACTTACCTTTTTCCTTATCAAGCATACATGAACATTATATACTTACCTTTGCTCTTCTAGCATGAACTTGTCTTACCCTTTTTAGTATAACTCGTCTTACCTTACCTTACCTTGATATTCTCTTTAAATTTTCCCGTTGAACCACTTGGAATACTAAGGATACACGGGTACCTTACCATTGCCATGACTTGTCATGGTCTTACGTGGTATCCTTTTGAAACTTACCATTACCCTGTCTCGACATGGTCTTATGTGGTATACTTGCCTTATGAACTCACCAATGCCATGCCTTGGCATGGTCTTACATGGGACCTTTGCCTTATAGAAACTTATCAATGCCCTGTCTTGACATGGTCTTAAATGATATCCTTGCCTTAGAAACCTTACCAATTTCCATGCCTTGGCATGGTCTTACATGGTATCCTTAAACCCTAATGTCATGACATTTGTATCCTACACATTCCTAAGGTTCAACAGGGACTTTCTGAAATTACTTCTCAGTCAATTCATGCTTGAGTCTTCTTTGAATAATTTCATAAAATAAATTTACACATGCTGGAAATTAACAACATTAACATAAAATAATAGAATATTGCATTTATTTACCGCAAACTTACCTCGAAACAAAATACGATCAACTATATCGATTTAGTCCACTATCTTTTTCTTTCCCCGGTCTAACTCCGAATTTTGTTCTTCTTGATATATAATAACAAATTTAGCTTATTTAATACTCACATTTATTAAAACAGTCCTTGACTCAAACTTTGGAAAAATTACATTTTTGCCCTTAAACTTTTACATATTTACACTTTTTCCCCAAGGCTCGAAAATTAAACTTCATCCTATTTTCTTATGTTTTATGACACGCTAATCATTTTTCCCTTCTATTTCAACATCAAATTCTCACTCTAACATGTACTTATGAACATTAGGTATTTTTACTGATTATGTCGTATTACTCGTTTTCACGTAAAATTGCTTAGCAAAAGCTCCTTAAAACAATTTCAAACTTCATATTCTACTATAAAACATCAAAATAAACACATTTCACCTTTGGATATTTTTCCAAATATAAACCCTAGGTTAAATTATTGCTAGAATAAGCTTAATCAAGTTACCGGGACTCTAAAAACATAAAGAACATTAAAAACGGGGCTAAAACGGACTTACAATCGAGCTTAGAAGCTTGAAAAACCCTAGCTATGTCTTCCTCGTGTGAAATTCGGCCAAGGGGTTGAAGATGGAAAAAAATTGGCTTTTAATTCATTTTAATAACTAAATGACCAAAATGCCCTTAATTAAAAACTATGGTGTTTTATCTTCCTTTAGGCATTTTTGTCCAAACTGATATAATGGTCTAATTACTATCCAAGGACCTCCACTTTAAAAACCCATTACTCACAAGTACTTAGTACCTTTGTGAACTAGAACACACATTTTACAACTTTTGCAATTTAGTCCTAAATATCAAATTGGACCCTCTATCAATAGAATTTCTAAACGAAACTTTAACACAATCATGCCATAAACCTTAAAATGATAATAAAATAATTTTTTCTACCTCGAATTTGTGGTTTCACAACCACTGTTTTGTTTAGGCCCTATTTTGGGATGTTACAAAGAGAAAGAAAAAGAGAAAGAAAAATAAAAGAGAAAATTAGGGATTTGAAGCTTGAAACTTTGATTGGTAAGTTAATTAAGTCCTTTCTAGTCAATTTTGATGTTTTAGAAGTTCTAAACAAAGTTTTATTGAAATTAAGTTGATATTTCAAGAGTTCATAGGTTTTCAAGTAGGGTTTATGTTGGACAAACTATGGAATTAGGGGTTTAATTGAATGAATTTTAAGTTAGAATTGATTAAAGGATTAAATTGTAAACTAGGCTATAAGTTTTATGTTGTAGGGACTAAATTGAATAAATTTTGAAATTAGGAAAATATGCCGAAAATTAATAGTTAAATGTAAGTATGGATGAAATTTGAATAGAAATAGAGTGTGAATTGAGTTAAGAAAATAAGTAAGTTTAGTTAGAATTAAATTGAAAATAGGATATAAATTGAATAGAATTTAATTATTTATTTTAAACTAATATTGTAATTAATAGTGTAAATTATTTTAATTTTTGGTAGCTAATAAAGAAATCGAGGCGTCAACGCAAAAGGGGAAGGAAAAGATAGTCGAGGAGTAGCTCGAGAAAATTTACGGTTTGTATTACTATAACTCAAACTATTATTTATTAAATGTTATATTTAAATTTATATGTAAGGTAAGTACATTATAAGGTAAGTTTTAATATTTGAAATGAAGTATCGATAAGTATGAGTATTGAATTACATGTGGATTGAGATTGGAAGTATATTGAATGGATTGTATATTGAAATGGAATTGAAATTGATAGGAAAATGAAATTAAAAAAAAAAACCTATTAACTAGTCGGACTGTGTCAGATATAATTGGCATGCCATAGGATTTTGAGAAGGGATTTGGAGATGCTGATGTTTATATCCTTCGGATTTATCCAAAGAGGCACTCTGTGCTATTCTGGTGTGTTTTGGATGAATTATATTATTCTGGTGTGTTTGGGAGGATTATATGATACTGGCGTGTTTTGGAGGATTATACTAGTGTGTTTTGGTTGGACAGTTCTAGTGTGTTTGGATGGAATCCATGTATCTGTCATAGTCTGATTTATGTTAATAGGGTGACAAATGAAATGAGTAAATTGAATGAATTTGATTATTTGAATAATTGAAAATATGAGAAGGAGGTCTAAGTTGATTTATGAATCATTGTGATATATGTGATATGATAATATGTAATTAAAGCTTATGAATTGATGGATGAAGCAGTTGTAAAATGTAATATTGTTGATGAAATGATATAATTGTTATATGATATTAAATGGAAATTAATATTTATGATTTATAATGTTTATGATAAATACAATTTAAATTATTTGAATTATATAGTTTGAGTTATGGTAATACAACTGAGTATAAAATACTCAGTGCATTTCATTGTTTCGTCATGCAGTTAATAGAAGTCTGGAGTCCTAGTTCAGCATCCAAACGGTCCCGACTTCAACGTAAAATTTTTTTGGTGATGTTTTCTTACTTAAATGAAAGTGGCATGGACATAGGTATTATAATAGTTATTTTTGTATGTTATATGATTATGTTGTAAATAAAAGTATTTGGTGTTTTGATGTTTTAAACTAGTGAAATGGTATAAAATTGTTTATGGTATTAGTATGAATTAAAATGGTTTGAATGATTTTATCAATTAATTAGAAATGGTAATTAAGTTATCAAGTCAATATGTTAAGTATAATTGAGGTAAATTTGAGTATGTAAATGCATTGGTTGAATTACTGGAATTGGTATTGGTTGCTGTTTGAAAATATGCAGGGTAGGTTAGATATTTATAAAGGGGATATATTGAGTTTTTTTTAAATAATAATAAAAATATTTGAAAAATTTTGGAGTACTTGAAGAAGTCTCGTTCCATTTTTACTATACGATTTGGGCCTTGAGGGTCCTTTAAAGGGACTTTATGATTTAATTTTAATATGTTTGTTATTTATTTATGAATTGTACATAAATTGATTGATATGTTCAGTAATGCCTCGTAACGCTGTTCCGGTGATGGTTTGGGGTTAAGGGGTGTTACACATATAGTGAAGAACCGATCAAAATTTTGGCTCGTGAAACAAAAAAATTAAGGAACAAAAAAGTGGCTTTGGTAAAAGCTCTATGGAAAAAACATTGAATTGAAGAAGCTACCTGGGAATCAGAGGATACCATGAGAAAGCAATACCCGAATCTTTTTACTGGTCAGATTTCGAGGACGAAAATTCTTAAGGGGGAGAGTTGTAACAACCCATTTTCAGTGAAATCAGAACAATGGTTTCGGGACCACAAATCCGAGCTGAAAATGAAATTTATTTTAATATTATTGCATGGTCTGTATTACAATAGGAACGTTATATGATAATTCTAATAAGAAAATTTTACCGATTATGTGCTTAATTACAAAAATGACCAAATTGCATAAAATGTAAAAGTTGAATTCTAGTAGCTAAAAGGATTAAATAGCTATGGAGTTCAAAACTTGAGGTCCTTATATAGTAATTAGACCATTAAAGAATAGTTAGTAGATATTTTTGATGATTCATCCATGTAAAATTTAGAAAAAGGCAAGGACTAAGTTGGAAATGAGAAAAATTAAAGGATGATAAATAATTAATAAGAAATAAAATCATTTTATATCATCTTCTTCCCCAAATATTCCATGGAAACCCTAGGAAAGAGAAAGCAAGCTTTCTTAGCTTACTTGGGTAAGTATTCAAGTCCCTTTTTAGTAATTTTTATATTTTTGAAACTAGGATAGTCTAATCTATCTATTTGGGGGATTAATTTGAAAAGTTATCAAAGTAAAGAAATTTTTCCATGGATGAATATGCTGAAATTTTGAAATTTATGGTAGTAAATGAAAGGTTGTTGATAGATAAACAACTTTTACAAAGTGAATTATGATGAAAAAGTGATTTAGGAATTAAATTGTAAAGTTATGAAAATTAAAGAAAAATTCTGAATGTTATAGAATACATGTGCTGTAAATTTTATATTGAAATTTTGGTTAGGCTTGGAATAATGAGTTAATTGCATGAATTTCATTTTCCAAGCCTAGGGACGAAATTGGAATTTATGAAAAATTTAGGGGTAAAATGGTAATTTTTCCTAGGGTGTAAATTGAATTAAATTGAATATGAAATGTGAGAAATTAATGATTACATTCATTAATATAGATATGGAAAACGCAAATTCAAAGCTAGATTGAGGAAAAGAGAAAGTTTCGAATTAGTAGATTTTCTTGTACGAATTATTATCAAGGTAAGTTCGTGTAACTTATTTTTGCATATTATCATGTTTGAATTGAATGTTATATTTAATTTGAATGAAATAAATGTTTATGTGATTTATATGGATGTTATAGATATATAAATGATCATATGATAGAAAAGGTCATAAAGATGTTCAGTTCCGTTTGAATAATGAAAATTAATGGATACGCATGATTTTCCGTATATGAATATGATTCTGCCTATGTTGCAGACGGGGTTTAGCTCGGACAAGTAATCCCAATATAATCTCTTGAGCATATCGATGAATAGTTCCTACAAGCATCCTGATCGATAGTGATCTTGCATTTGTTTCACATTACCGCCGCTCTTTGTGAGCGTCCTAATACATGTTTCGATCGGTTGTGATCAAGCATATATTACAGACACAAACGCAGCTCTTCATGAGCGTCCCGTTAAGCTCGCTTGAACTCCCTGTTACCTTATCCGATGCTTTCTGATAGTTTCTCTTCAAAGATATCTGATAAGCTCTATGAGCTCCTTGAATAGAACTCTTATGAGTTTCCTAATATCCCAGTTAAGTGTCCTGTTACATGATTACATGACTCAATTGAGCATTCTAATACGTGGCTCGAGAGTGTGCTTTCTGAATAAGTGCCCTACTGGGTACCCCTGATTATGAATTGACGAATTGCAGATTTGTACACCTTAGTGTACTATTTGAGTACCCATCGATATTTCAATAATTCAACGGATAGAACTCTTGACATAAGAAAATGATGAAATAAATAGAAATATATTCTGAATGCTTCTGAATTATTTGATGAAGAATTTATATGATGAGCTCATCTATGTTTATTTGATGTAAAAATATTCTATATGACTAACTTGCTTGATTGAGTATATATGTTTAGGTAAATTTTTCAAAATGATGAAAGCATGTTAATTCTATGCTTAATATTGTTAAATGTGATAGGTAAGTTTTAATTATTATTATACGAACTTACTAGGCATATAATTCTTACTAGGTTTTATTTTCTCTGTTTTATAGTGCTCGGAAGCTCGTGAAGGTTGGAGATCGGTTGGAGCATCATCACACTATCCACTAACTTGTTTTGGTATAAATAGGAAATTTATTTTGGTATAATGGCATGTACAGGTAACTTGGTCTTTGTTGGCATATGAATGTAGTTTGTAAACTAGCTATTAGAATGGCTAGTAATGTCTTGTTTTGATATACTTACAAGGTTATAATATGGAAAATATGTATGTGTTAAGTATAATGAATATGGTTGATCAAGTTGTGCTTAATATATAAGTTAAACAAAGGTAAGATTATAATCATTAATGTATATGATAAAATATCGTATTAGATGTTAGAATTGGCTTGGAATTAATGCTTAAGTTGGCTGGTATATACTTGTAAGTTTTGGTGTAGGCTATTGGCAAATTTTGGGTGAGAAATAAAGCTAGGAAATGACCTTATTTTGTCCACATGAGTAGACACACGGGTGTGCGTCATGACCGTGTATGACACACGGCCTAGCACATGGGCATGTGATTTGGACATGTGTCCCCTGCATCTTAAATTTGAGAAACATAACACTCAGAATTGAGCACACGGGTAGAGACACGGGCATGTGTCTCAGCCGTGTGTGCTACACGGCCTAGAACATAGGCGTGTGTGTTGACCATGTGAAACTTGCACTTAATTTTGAAAATTTAAATTAACTACACGGTCTAGCACACGGGCATGTGGCTGGTCATGTGGCACAAGTTAGAGAGCTATACAAGGTCGGACACGGCTTGCAACATTGGCATGTCCTATGGTCACACGGACGTGTGTCTTAACCACACGGGCATGTGAGCCCTGTAACTAGGACAAATTTTAACATTTCGCGAAAAATTCTATGAGATCCCGATTTAGTCCCGATTCGATTCCAATGTTTATATTGGGCCTCGAGGCCCCATGCAATGGACAATAAGACCATTTACAGAAATTGAATAGTAATTAACCTGAATTATTTGTAACTGTTCTGTAAACTCTGGTAATATTTTGAAACCCTATTCTAGCGACGGATACGGACCAAAGGTGTTACAGCTTAGGTTGTGTCCTGATGCAAGATGATAAAGTAATTGGATAAACATCCCAATAGTTAAAATTACATTAACACAATTGCCCAACGTGCGATTTAGAGTTAGCCGCTGTGGTGTTTGCTCTAAAGATCTTAAGGCACTATTTGTATGGTGAAAAGTGTCATATTTATATGGATCACAAAAGTCTTAAGTATCATGTAACACCCTGAATTTGGGCCTAGAAGTATTAGGCCTTGAGTGGGGGTCCGTAAGGAGGTTGTATATAGGTATTTAATTGTGCAATGAAATGACACAATTAAATGTCCGCTTTGGTGGTTAATGGCCCTGAGAAGTGTTAGAGAAATCTTGGGTTCAAACTTGGGCTTTAGCAAAATTTTGGTATTAAGTGAAAAAACACGGATGCTTGGATGAGGGTTTTAAATTATTGTGTTAAATAAATGACACAAGGAAGCTTGTAGTCTAGTGGTTGTGGCGTCATTAAGGTTGTATGGGAGCTTGGGTTCAAGCCTTGGCTCTTGCAATTTATTTTGGGTTTTAAAGGAACACGGACTTTGGCCTTTAGACCTTATAATTAATTGGGGATAAAATATGACACAAAAAGCCTTGTGGCTTAGTGGCAAGTAGCGTGTGGAGCATTTAAGGGAGGCATAGGTTCGAATCCCATGGCAAGCAAAGAGCATTTATTTTGCTAATGGGGCGGCAAGAGTTGGTGTTGAATTTAAACTCTAATGTTGGAGGATCCCACATCGAAGCTAATATAAGAGTGGTTGTGAAGTCGGCTTTAAATAGAGGAACCATGAAGAGAGTAAATGTACCTTTCTTGGTCGATCCCTTTCATTTGTATGGCGTGCTCGTTTGGGTTGGGCGCGGCTAAGAGTGCTCTGAGCATGGATTAACTCTAGTCTCCTATCGGTGTGTATTTATCACTACTCTTGTTGTTGGATGGCTACTTGGACGCGATAATGAAAGGGGCCATATGGGCCCAATGGGCCTCGGCCCAATTGGATAAGTTGTTTGATTGTGTAGTAAATATTGGACTAGGCTAGGTGAATCGCATATCTGTGGCTAGGTTTAGGCTAAAAGGGCCACACGAGCGTGTGGGCCCATTTGGTAGAGAATAGGCTTTAGGCCCATTCGTATTGTTATCCATGTTTAGAATACTTTAGTTTACCAATTCTTGAAATGCCCTCGACTTGTAAAATTACCAAAGTACTCCGATTTACGAATTACCGTTTTACCCTCGGTTTATAGAATTCTTGTTTTACCTCGATTTGTAAAATTACCGTTTTACCCCGTTTTACCCTCGATTTATAGAATTCTTGTTTTACCCTCGATTTGTAAAATTACCGTTTTACCTCGATTTATAGAATTACCGTTTTACCTCGATTTGTAAAATTACCGTTTTACCCTAATTTACATAATTACCATTTTACCCCGATTTACATAATTATCGTTTTACCCTCGATTTACGAATTACCGTTTTACCTCGATTTCTGAATTACCATTTTACCCTCGATTTATAGAATTCTTGTTTTACCCTTGATTCTGTAATTCTTGTTTTACCCTCGATTTACAAAATTACTAAAATACCCTTGGTTTGTGAAATTACCGCAATACCTCAATTTGTAAAACTACCAAAATACCCTGTATGGTAAAATGACGAATATGCCCTTATGTTCCGTATGGTGATGTGCTTAGGATTTACATATATTGATATTGGATTAGTTAAGTTTGAGTGACGGTGGTGGTTATCGTGGCGATTGATTTTGGAAGTGTTTCAACTTCAACCCATAACAGTGTGTACTAACCTCTAAATAGCTTAGATTAATATTTTCGAAAAGTCAAAGCTTCATATTTTAGTGATTCGGAATTAATATTTAGATCTATTTTCACGCACGTTTAAGTTGGATTCACAACGGATATGGGGTAGGAAGGTATTTGGAACGTTCTTCAATGAGTAGATCTCTTGGTAAGTATTGAACCTTCTTTCCATTTGTATCTTGTGGTTTAAGAAAAGTGAAAACCCTCTCGTCGACTAAGGCTAAAAGGGTTTTGGTGTTATTTGGTTTGTTGGTGCTAGTGAGGATTAAAGGCTACCGATCGAGGAGTGTGTGAAAAGCTTGGATCATCGGAGTGACTAAATCTAGTCATCAACTTGGTAAAGGTATGAACCCAAGGGCCATTGTGGATGGTGGCGAATGTGTAAGTGATGATAATAGGTAGTTTTCGATTTGGTTTAATAATAACATGGTCTAATCTATAAGTGGTTGATTATAGGACAAATCGCATAGGAGATCTCATCAAGGAATATCGCAAATCAGGTGTGTAACGAACCCTTTCATAGCTTAAAGCGATAAAATGCCGAAAAGCAAATGCCGAAATTCGGCATTTCGAGGACTTATGAGCAATAACGCTCACTAGTTAGTTAGAATCGATGAGACGATGATCGAGAACGATAGAAACAGTAAGAATGTGATTTTGGCGTTCTTGGTAAGTTGGGCCTCGAGGGGCCGAAGTGGGGCCCATTGGGCTTTCGGGCCCATTTGGGTAAAAATTGGTAGAAAACGAAAATCTGTTATATGGCATGATAAGACTGTTAAAACCGTTATGGAATATAGGCTAAATGGGCCTAGATGACGAAATTGGCTAAGTAGAGCCCATTAGGGGTTTTAGGCCCAATAACTCGATTTCGCTAAAATGGGCCGTAATCACTGTTTGCACCCATGGATTGTTAGTAATCGTTAATGAACATGGAAACCATAATTTTGGTAAAATTATGAGATTACCCTTATACCATGAAAATGACCGTTTTGCCCCTAGGTAAAATGACCATTATACCCCTAGGGTTTATGTATGATTTTAATACATGGGATTTTGATAAATATGGTATGTATGAGATGCACATGACATGTATGATATGCACATGACATGTATGATATGCACATGATGTAATCATAACGCATTGGGTTGGGTTTTATATGGATGGAGGAAGTGAAAAGGGCTTATGCCCGATTATCAAAAGGGCTTATGCCCCGCTTATCAAAAGGGCTTATGCCCCGCTTATAAAAGGGCTTATGCCCCGCTTATTGAAAGGGCTTTTGCCCAGTTATTAAAAGAGGCTAGGCCTCAAATTATATGATAAAGCACTATCTTTGCCAAGAGAGAGTTTGGCGGGGTGGGTCGAGTTAATCCCACATGGTGTGTTGGTTGGTACGGTGGAGAGTAGCGGATGGTGGGTTGAGTAGTCTCCCCAAATGGGTTGCATTCTTTCATTGAAATTATATGTGACATTGAAATGGGCCTAAGGGCCATACTGTTTCTGATAAAGGCTTGCCCAAGAATATGAAATATGAAAAGGCTTGCCCAAGATATGAAATATGAAATATGAAAAGGCTACTGACCCAGTGCATGATTGAGATTGGATTTGGGCTTAGACCCAACAGCCGTTATTGTTTTGGGCTCGAAGGGGCTTGTTGCACATCGAGTTTCCAAACTCACCCCCTTTCCTTAACCTTGCGGTGAGCCTTGATGTGGGGACTTGGGTAGGAGAGGATTCAGAGTGGCCACGGTGATCATCTTTGGGCTTTTAAATAAGTGTTGGTTTTCATTTAATTTCCTTTAATTATTATTTATTTTTGGGTTGTAATAAGGCCAATTTTAACTTTCCTTTTATTTCTTTTCTAATTATTTTAATTTTAATAACTTTAAAATTGGTTAATAATTATTCAAATGGGCTAGACTTAGGACGTGTTTTCAAAATGATACTTGTTTTCAAAATATCTCAACACCACGATTAATCGATTTATCAAAGACGTCCACTTAAACAAATTTAAACTCGATATAACAAAGTGTGGCTATGGTTGTGGGCATGTCTAGGATTGGATCCAATTAAAGAGCTTGGTACTTAAGCGCTTTCATGGCTCACCTCCTCTGTCTCGGATACCTACACGGTGCCAAACTTCCATACACTTTGTTAACTCAATAAAATGTATGGTTTTAAAACACTAAAACGGAACGTGGGTTTTCAACTCCAATGTGGCACGTCAGATTCGGCCATAACGTCTGGGCCGGGTTTGGGGTGTTACATATCATCTCTCCTAAAATGAACTATATCTAAGGTAACGTCACTGGAATGAGTTGATGAAAGATTATGATTGCATAATTGACTACCATTTTGGGAAAATGAATGTTGTGATTGATGCTTTGAGCTGGAAATCAATGTTAGGATTAAGAGCAATGTTCACTCAGCTAAGTATTTACGAAGATGGCAGCTTGTTAGTTGAGTTAAAGATTAAACCTGTGTTCTTTGATCAAATAAAATAGGCGCAATATGTTAATGCCAAGTTAGTAAAGAAAATAAAGTTTTCTCAGCAAGGTGATATTAAAAATTTCAGAATTGATAAGGATGGTGGTCTTCGATTCCATAATTGAATTTGTGTTCCTGATAATATTGATTTGAATAAATTGATTCTACGCGAGGCTCACAATGGTTCTTTTGCTATGCACCCTAGTGGTGTGAAAATGTAACCTAACTTACCAGTATCTTATTAGTGGCCGAGAATGAAAAGAGAGATTGTTGACTATGTCTTTAAATGTTTGACTTGTAGCAAGTAAAAGACGAGCACCAAGTTCCCATTAGGTTGTTACAGCCTATCTCTGTTCTAGAATAAAAATGGGAACGAATTGTAATAGATTTCGTAGTTGGTCTGCCAACTTCGCCGAATAAAAAAAATAAGATCTGGATGATAGTGGATCAATTGACAAAGTCTGCTCATTTTCTGGCAATGAGAACTTATTGGCCATTTTCGAAGTTGGCCAAGGTATATATTCACGAGATAATTAGACTTCACGGTGTGTTTGTGTCTATTATCTTCGATGAAGGCCCTTGTTTCACCTCGAGATTTTGGTTGGGTACAAGGTTAAATTTCAACATAGCTTTCCATCCTCAGTCTGATGGCTAGTCAAAGCGAGCTATTCAAGTGCTGAAAGATATGTTGCAAGCCTATGTTATTGAATTCGAATTTGGTTGGGAACGTTATTTACCTTTAGTCAAATTTTTCTTTAATAATAGTTTCCAATCGAGTATTCAAATAGCTTTGTATGAAGCATTATATGGCTGACGGTGTAGAACACCCTTATGTTGGTTAGAGTTGAGTAAAAAAAAAATCAATAGGCCAGAATTGATTCGGGACATAGAAGATATGGTAAAGCTAACCAAAGGCAGATTGAAAGCAGCCTCAAATAGGCATGAACCTTATGATGACCCAAAATGGAAAGATATTGAATATGAAGTGGGTGACAAGGTATTTTTGAAAGTCTCTCCGTGGAAAAATATCTTGTGTTTTGGTAGTAAGGGAAAGTTGAGTAACAGGTATATTGGGCTATATGAGATCATTAAGAGAGTTGGACCAATTTCTTATCGTCTAACCCTACCATTAGAATTACAAAATATTCACAGTGTGTTCCATGTATCTATGCTCCGACGATATCGGTCCAATCCCTTTCATGTTATATCGGTGGAAGCAATTAAAGTTCAATCTGATCTGTCATATGAAGAACCATTAGAGATTTTAACTTGAGAAGTGAAAGAGCTAAAAAATAAGCACGTGCCATTGGCGAAAATCCTATGGCGAAGTCATAGCGCGGAGGAAGCAACCTGGAACCAGAAGAGACAACAAGATTTTAGTATCTCCACCTCTTTCCAGGTAAATTTTGGGAACAAATTTTCTTAAGGGTGAAAATTGTAACGACCTGGTTTCCAAAATTCTTCATTTTTAACTACAAACGTATGGTATCAAATTGTATTATAGTTTTTTTTTATTACAATGAAATACAAAAGTATTCTGAGGATTGAATCTAAGGGGTTGCCAAAAATCAGTAAACGTGTTATTATTAATCTAATCAAGTCAAAAATTAGTAGTGCAAATTAAAAATCAAATTGAGATTAAACTAATCCTAAATTTTATAGCTGTTAGGAATTAAGAAATTTCCTATTTCTCAATTAAACAATACAATTTCATTAATCTAAAATCAATCAATTAATTAATTAATTAAGCTAATATCCTAACACGATTGACTTGTTTACTGCCCTTAATTAGGAATATCCTCTTGGTCTCTTCCTACTTAAGGATTACTGTCTAAGCTATCCTTTCAGTCTCACTTAGATATACATTTACCAAATCAATACGCAAAAAAAGTTTCCTATCGATCTCTTTTGTCTAGGTATTCTACTAAAGGCATCCATTATAGTACTTTGAGCAATTTGACAAATTTAGGCAAAATACCTAATTGAATAAAGATAATAATCAATCAAACAATCAATTAATATATACAAAATATTCATAAAAGCACATATATCATGCGCATTATTATAAAGTATTTGATCAAATAAACGACAAAAAAAAATATAAAATGAGAATGAGTGGAGGAAATTCTCAATGATAAAATCCAGGTGATTGCAGAGTCTTGAATCGCCTCGAATCAGGAGTGTAGCTAAGGCTGACAGGAGCCCCGACCCCTCTTAAAATGAAAAACTTTCCATTTAGGCCCTTTAAAATTTTTTAAATTTAAAATTAATAAAGGTAAAATTACACTTTGCCCCCTAAAAATGATAAAAAATTGATTTAATTCTTTAAAATTTATAAAGATATAAACTATTAAAATAGTGAAGTTGTATTTTACTATCATAAAATTACAATTTAATTTCTAGCTAAAAAAATATTAGCTTTGCCCTTGTCTCCAATTGCAAAGCTTAATAAAATTAGTGATTCCATACATAAAGTGAAAATAAAAGATAAAAATAAAAATCTAATATAAGACAATGTCATAAGAGAAAACTTAAAACTACTAATTAGCCTTATATAACCACACAATCTTATTTAAAAATAAAATAACAAAAAACTACTAAAAATCATACTTTTAATACTTAAACTCCTAAAATACAATTTATCATTAAAATGATTTAATTCTACCTAAAAACACGTTGAAATATATACAAATGACAACAAATAAACATGACAAATTGTGACAGAGCAAATCTCCCACACACCAAATGATGTTGACGAAATTATTAATAAATTTAACAAATCCTTCAATAAAGATCCAAATTTTACGAAATCCCCAATTTTCTCAACCTTTAAACCTTAAAATTCTCGCTCACTAACTTCTCCATATGCTCCAACAAATGGGATAGTTTTTACTTGAGTAGATTTAATTTTTTGAAATTTTTATTACGTATTATTAAGTACAAAAATTCCATAATGTTATTTTCCAAATTAAAATGATGTATATAACACCCTAAACCCGGCCTAAACGTTATGGCCGAATCTGTAATGACCCAAAATTCACGGGTACCAGAAAAGTAAGTTATAGGGCCTCCGTCTTAGTGAAATAAGTTATTAAATAATTATTAAAAATATTTATGAGCCTAGTGGTGTGTCTAATTAAGATTTAATTAGGTGAAATTATCTTAATTTAGAATAATTAGTAAAAAGAATTAAATTGAAAAAGGGTAAAAGTTTAATTCTAAAGTAATAGAAAATAAAAGGATCAAAATGGCAATTAAGCCATTTACATAAATTGAGGCGTGGAAGAAAAATTAAGATTTTTCTTGAATGTATGTATTATATATATTAAAATTAGTATTTTGGTTTTATAATTATTATGATTATTTAATGAATATTATATTTTAAATAAATTAAATAGTTGATAAATATATGGTAATAAAATATACATGTGTAAAAAATTATATTGGTACATTTGTAATTTAAATACTAAATTATTTATTATTTAAGTAAAAGATATTTGTTAATTAAATAATTGATTTATTAATTTATGAAATTTTTGTTTGACAAACAAATTGAATAATGACAATTGTAATAAAAATATTGGTACATTTGTAATAAATAGATACATGTACACTTGTAATAAAATAATTAAGTTACTTAAAATTAAAGTAAAAGATATTTGTTAATTAAATAATTAAATTATTAAATAATTGTGTGAAAAAATAAAATAAAATAAATGGTGACAAATGTATGGTATTGATGGTGTACACTTGTGTGTATATAATTAAATGCTTAATAGATATTTAAAATAAATATATTATAATATATGTTAATTAAATAAATAAAGTAAATAAAAGAATAAATAAAAAGAAACAAACAGAATAAGAAACAGAGAGCATTCGAAAACAGGGAAGAAAAGGGAAAGAAAAGAAAAAGAGAAAATTGGATTTTGAAGCTTCAAACTTGTTTGGTAAGCTAAATTTAGTCCTTTTCTCTTAAATTTGATGTTTTAGAAGTCTTAAAACAAGGTTTTGATGAAATTAATTTGATAGTTTGAAAGTTTAAAAGCTTTTAAACAAAGTTCATGTTGAAGAAAAGAAGAATTAGGGATTTAATTGAATGAATTTTAAGTTAGAAATTGAAAAAGGGATTAAATTGTAAAAGAAGCTATAAGTTTTGTGTTTTAGGAAATTAAATTGAAATAAAATTTAAATTGGGGTTTTATAATGAACATTAGATTGTTAGGGTGAAATGGAAGGAAATTGAGTAGAAATGAAGTATAAATTAAGTTAAACAAATAAAAGAGTTAATTAGGATTAAATGAGAATTAGAGAATAAATTGAATAAAATTCAATTAATTATTAAATTAATTCTGTAATTAATAATGTAAATTGTTATTATTATTTTTTTTTGTAACTAACAAGGAAAAGCGAGGCATCGGCATTCAAAGGAAAAGAAAAGATCGTTGAGGAGTAAACTCGTGTTTGTGTTTGTATTACTATAACTCAAACTATTTATTAAATGTATATTGAATTTATAGTTATGGAATAATTAAGATAAGGTAAGTATTATATTTAAATTTAAATATAAGTATGTGTGAAAATTAATTTGTATATGAATTAAGATAATAGATATTTGAATTGATTGAGTATTGAAAATTTTTGTGTAAATGAAATTGAAATTAGAAAAAGTAAAATAATACTCTATTAACTTGTCGGACTAGATTTGATACAAATGGCATGCTATTGGATTTGTGATGTGATGAAGAGATTGTAGTTCGGCCGAAAAGATGTTTCTGTTATTATATACTTCGGTTTATCCGAAGAGGCACTTAATGCCTTACTGGTGTGTTATGGAGGATTTATAATATTCAGGGTGTGTTTGGGTTGGACATTCTGGTGTGTTTGGGTGGAATCCGCGTATCTGTCAGAGTCCGAGCCTTCTTAATAGGGTAAATAATTGAAATGAAATTTTGAAAATAAGATTATTTGTTTTGGCACTATTGAAAAGTATGAGAAAGAATGTATGAACTAAAATATGAATTGAGTTGGTATGAGAAAAATGAATTATGAATTTAAGATTTATGAAGTAAAATAATTATATATAAAATTAGTTTAAATAATTATAAAATTTATGGTTGATGTTTGTAATTTATTAATGTTAAATAGTCTTGATTTATAGTAATACCACTGAGTGTGAAATACTCATGTCACGGTTGTTTCGCATGCATGAGTTATTAGAGTTTCGGATCCGGTCTAGCATCCAAAACAAACCCGACTCAACAAAAAGATTTCGGTGATGTATTTCTTCCTTTGGTTAAGTGGCATGTACTAGGTAGTTGCTTATAAATTATATGTATACATTAAGTTAAAAATTATGTTAATGATATAAATATTAGTTATATGAATGTGAAACATTGGTGTTGGTTGTTTTGATTTGAATTTGCAGGGGGTTTTACGTAAAAATAAGCAGAAATGCTGCCGAAATTTTTATAAAAAAAAAATTTGGAACACTCGAGCAAGTCCCGTTTTACTTTTAATATGTGTTTGAACTTCGAGAGTCCAATATAGGGACTTAATTATTATCTTATACTATGAAAGTTATATTAATTGTAAATTATTCGTAAGTTGCCTGATATGTCCGGTAATGCCTCATAACCTCGTTCAGCGACGATTTGGGGTTAGGGGGTGTTACAGAATCGGAGATGTCACAAAGAATGGATTTTAATATCGAACTCTACATGTTAAAACCATTTCAATTTTAAAACTCGTACTTTCCTTTATCCATTGTCAAAATGTTTATTCAATTAATTAATTAGCCTTAAAACGTGTTTAATAGCGGAAGCTTACAAAAACGCTGTATTTCAAGAAATCACTTCGTATTTTTAAAAAAACTTTTGTTTTAGTATAAATCATAGTTTTTAGATATCAATCACAAGTTAAATACTAAAACAAAAATCCAAATCGAAAAGAAAATCAGTCAAAAAGTCCGGAGAGTCCAATTGTTCCAAAAATCCAGAAATAATCTTTAAAATAAAAATCATAAACATAACCAGTCTATGAACTCGTGGTCACCAAGAGGCTCCGTCGCAATGATCCGCCTAAGTCTGTGGATTACCTGACAAAACAGACAACAGATGTGAGTCTACGAAAACTTAGTGTGTAGCCCAACAGAATTAAGCATGCAAACACACAGCATAACATGCACAGCCAGACACAGATACAGATTTAGTTTCAGACAGATTCAGATAACAGTTTCAGTTTTAGATATGTAGAACCCTATCCCCCATCCACTACACACCAACTCCGACCATCTCATCATATCATATGGGGTTAAAAACACCTACCCATCCCTACACAACACGATGTGCCATTAATACACATATCAGATAGTATGCAGCCAAGCTGCCAGAATAAAGGCGATTAACGCCAAACAGAATACTTCCTCCTCATATACAAATCCCACCCCAAATCAGATACAGAAAATCACATATAGATTTATCAGATTTAACATGCTCGACATGCTTTTATACAAATAACAGATATACATATGGCAGTACAGTCAGGCATACATTTAGTATCCTACTCGGATCAGTCCACCAGAATATCATAGCATTCAAAATAGGGTTTAAATAGCCCTTATCGACCCTACAGTAAGCCACAGTCAATCGGAGCCACCCGTTTGACCCTAGGAAAAATTTCAGAATTTTGGGCCCATATGTCATTGTGGCCTGCCCGTGTAGCCCACACGCCCAGATTTAGCCTTACCTTTGTGGTCCACACAGCCTGGCCCAAAACCCACACGCCCATGTAGCATGCCCGTGTGGCCCAAGCGCCCAACTTGGCCAAGCCTGTGTGGCCCACACGGCTCGACCACATAACCGTGTCTCGACACTACCACCACACGCCTGTGTGTAGTGTCAATGAACAGCTTTTTTACCGCGCAAAACTCATTTTTCTGTGTTTCGAGAACATACCTGATTCATTTTTGCCGCAAAACCACTCCCGAGACCTCCAATACCTAAAACAGGATGTTCAACACTTTTTAGTAACCAAAAACGAGTGTAATACGATTCGTCCAATTATGCAAAACTGACTTACCACTTAAACAAAAACGACCACCACCTAGAATCAAGCCATCGAAAAGTAATTTCCTACCTCACAATCTTCTCCTACACCACAGAATTCGTCGATTACTTCCACTTATCGACTAATCATTAAGATTGCCCAGAATTCAAAGAAACCCAAACGATAACAATCGCCCAACTACTTACCAAACAGATTAACAATTCCAAAAACCTTAGTAACGATCAATTGAACAAGAGAACAACAAAAACCCAAAGAAGAATAGAAAAAATGAAAGTGAAAGATAAGAGAAGAGAGAAAAAAACATCAGGGACAGAAATTTTTGGAAAAAGAATTCAAACTGGACAGAATCAGCAATCTGATAGCCTCCCTAATTTTCTACCCACTAACCCACTAACTCACAACCTCCTTAGACTTTTAACTCCACTTAAACACAATCAGACAATCGAGCAAAAATATATTATCCACGCTCGCTCAGGGACTCGAACTCAGGACCCCCTCCAACACAACAACACCCTTTCCACTTGAATCAGCAAGCTCATTCTGATATGAATTTACAAGTAATTTAATATAAGCCCACTGAACAAGGATAAGGCTTGGATCCAAAAATAACAAAGATTTCCAAACGTGAGACTTAAACACAAGACCTCTCACACACTCAGAACACTTAGCCACTGAAGCAGACAGATACTTGTATAAAAATTTACAGAAACTGAAATAATAAAAAATAATTAGGGCATTACAACTCTACCCTCAACAGAAATTTCGACCTCAAAATTTACCTAATCAGAACAGATAAGTATACTGCTGACGCATCGAGTCCTCAGGTTCCCACGTATCCTTCTCAGTTGTATGATTCCGCCACAGAACCTTCACTAAGGGAATGGATTTCCTTCTCAGAACCTTAACATCTTGATCCAAAATCTGAACCAGCTCCTCTTTAAAAATCAAGTCCGGCCTAACCTCAATTTTCTCAACAAAGATAACATGAGATGGATCCGACCGATACCGACTCAACATCGAAACATGAAAGACATCATGGATACGATCTTACTCCAGAGGTAACACCAACTGATAAGAGACCGATCCCACATGCTTTAGAATTCGATATGGCTTAATAAACTTAGGGCTCAACTTTCCCTTACGACCAAATATCAAAACTTTCTTCTATGGAGAAACCTTAAGAAACACAAAGTCCCCCATAGAGTACTCAATATCATGTCTCTTCAAATCTGCATAAGATTTTTTTCTATTAGAAGCTGCCTTCAGACGATCATGAACCAGTCTAACTTTATCCTTAGCCTCGAAAACTAATTCAGGACCTAAAACCCGACACTCAGCCAACTTAGTCCAACACAGTGGAGTACGACACTTACGACCATACAGAGCTTCGTAAGGTGCCATCTGAATGCTAGACTGAAAACTGTTATTATAGGCGAACTCAGCTAGCGGCAGATAATCCTCCCAACTTCCTTAGAAATTAATAACACAACTCCGAAGCATATCCTCCAGTATCTGAATCACCCTCTCAGATTGACCATCGGTCTAAGGATGGAACGTAGTTCTGAAGTCCAATCTCGAATCTAGAGCCTCATGTAATTTCTTTCAGAATTGAGAAGTGAAACGAGGATCTCTATCAGAAATAATCGAAACAGGAACCCCATACAGTCTTACAATCTCAGAATTGTAGAGTTTCGCTAACTTCTGCAAGAATAGTCCATCCGAACAGGAATAAAATGAGTAGACTTGGTCAATCGATCCACGATGACCCAAACAGAATCTTTTCTAATGGGTGTTAAGGGCAACCCACTAACGAAGTCCATCGTCACTTGTTCCCATTTCATAAGAAAATCTTAACTGGTTGTAACAAACCCGAAAGCAACTGGTGCTCAGCCTTAACTTGCTGGCACATCAAACAACGAACAACGAAATTAGTAACCTCACGCTTCAAACCCAGCCACTAGTATAACTCACGAAGATCACGATGCATCTTATTACCACCGGAATGCATAGCATAAGGGCTACTATATGTCACCTTCAAAATTGACTGCCTCAACTCAAAATCATTCGGTACATAGATCTGTCCTAAAAAATATAGCAGACCATCATTATTCAACCCAAAATCTAAAGTACTGCCACTCTCAACCTGACGAAACTGCAAACCCAAAGACTCATCCCCCAACTACTTAACTCGAATCTGATCAACCCAAGTCAGCTTAACTTGCAACTCAGCTAACAAACTCCCATCACCAAACAGACTAAGTTGAGCGAACATTGCTCTTAAATCAGACATTGCCCTACAACTTAGAGCATCGGCACCACATTGGCCTTACTAGGATGGTAATCTATCATGCAGTCATAATCCTTGAGCAATTCAATCCATCGGCACTGCCTAAGATTCAACTCCTTCTGAGTAATGAGGTACTTGAGACTCTTTTGATCGGTGTAGATGATACACCTCTCACCATATAGATAGTGCTTCTAGATTTTTAACACAAAAACCATAACAGCTAACTCAAGATCATGCGTCGAATAGTTCCTTTCATGTGCCTTAAGCTAACGGGATGCATAAGCCACAACCTTTCCATCTTGCATCAACACACATCCCAAGCCGACATGCGATGCATCACCATAAACCATAAACTCCTTACTAGATTCGAGATGTATTAGAATAGGAGCCTGATTCAGAATAGACTTGAGCTTCTCGAAGCTTGATTGTTGCGCATCAGTTCAGACAAATGAATACCCTTACGCAGAAGTTTTGTTAAAGGAGTTGCAATAAGAGAGAACCCCTCGACAAATCACCGATAATATCCCTCCAAACCCAAAAAACTATAGATCTCAGATATGTTCTTAGGCTATTTCCAATCCAACACAGCCTCAATCTTCCTATGATCCACTCGAATTCCCTCAGCAGACACTACATGCCCCAGAAAAGTTACTTCACACAACTAAAACTCACACTTGCTCAACTTAGCGTAGAGCTATTTCTCACGTAGAATCTAAAGCACTACTTTAAGATGCTCATCATGTTCATCCTCGATCTTAGAGTACACCAGAATATCATCGATGAAGACCACGATAAACTGGTCTAGGTACAGCTGAAAGACTCGATTCACCAGATCCATGAATGCAGTCGGAGCATTCGTCAGACCAAAAGGCATAATTAAGAACTAGTAATGTCCATAACAAGTACTAAATGCAGTCTTATGAACATCAATTTCCTTAACCCTCAACTGATGATACCCAGAACGAAGATCTATCTTAGAGAATACTAAAGCCCCTCAGAACTAATCAAACAAGTCATCAATCCTAGGAAGTGAATACTTATTCTTCACAGTCAACTTGTTCAACTGCTGAGAATCGATGCACGTCCTCATGATCTCATCCTTCTTCTTAACAAATAGAACTGGTGCTCCTCATGAAGACACACTAGGACGGATGAAACCACGATCCAGAAGCTCTTACAGTTAAGCCTTAAACTCAGTAAGCTCCTTCGGTCCATACAGTATAGAGCAATAGACACCGGAGCTATACCAGGTAGAAGCTCAATTCTAAATTCAACTTTCCGATTCAAAGGTAAACCCAGTAACTACTCACGAAAGACATTCGGAAAGTCCTTTACTATTCTGATAATCACATCAAAAGAGTCCTTAGAAACGGAATTACTGACATAAGCCAAATACGCCTCACATCATTTTTTGACCAATTTTTTAGCCACGAGCACGAAGATCAAATTGGACAGATAATCTCAGCGCTCATAGATCACAACCACCTCATTCTCATCCTCAGTTCTCAGAACGACCCTCTTGTCACGCAATCTAAACTAATTCAATACTTAACCAAACAATCCACACCCAGAATTAAATCTAACTCCTCAAACGAAAGCTCCATCAGATCTGCCAGAAATACCACCCCTTGCACCTCTAATGGAACGTCCCCATACAGTTTACTAACCCAAATAGACTGCCTCGATAGACTCAGTATAGTAACCTCACTAGTAACACTCTCAACAGAAATCTCTAGGTTTTTAGATCCAGTGCTAGCTACATAGGAGTGAGTAGAACCTATGTCTATCAAAGTAGTATAAGGCACATCAAATATAAGGAACGTACCGGTGATGACATCAAGAGCATCTCTATCCTCTCGGCGTCGTACAACATAAACCAGTGCAGGCTATCTCACCTCAATCTAACTAGCACCCCTACCCAGTGCTCTCTGCCAATGACCTATACCATTACTACCCCCAACCTGTCCACAGCCCCTAGATGGTTGCTGAACTACCCTCTGAGGCAGTGCAGAACCTGGTCCTGAAGCTTGCATCTGATCAGCCCTCTGTGAATAGTCTCAAATAGGGTGCTCTAATAACCCATACCTAAAACAAGCCCCTATCCTCCTCCAACACTCGTCTAGATGGCGCCTACCACAATCATCGCACAACTGAATCCCAGTAGGAGCAACAGGAGCCCCAACTCTAATTGGCCCATCAAGTCTGGCCTTTTTTTTAGTCCACTGAATAGAACTAAAGGGCTCTGATTCCCTCTTATTCTTACCATTCTCTCGATCTCTATTCTGGCGCTCCACGCGCTTTACATCCTCGGCAATCTTTGCATTCTCAACTAAAACCGCAAACTCCCGCTCCCTCTGTGGAGCAATCAAAACCCTCAAGTTATCCCTCAGACTGTCCTCAAAGCGGAAGCACCTCTCATACTCAGACACCACCATGCCTCGAGCATAGCGGCTCAGCCTCAGAAACTCAGCTTCATACTCAGCCATAGATCTATCGCCTTGCATGAGATTCATGAAATCACGCCTACGAGTATCCACATAGCTCGCCCCCACGTACTTACTCTGAAAGGTGGTCTTAAAGAAATCCTAGTTCAGACAATCAGGCTGAGTACCCTCCTCAACTATTAACTACTACTAGTATGCCTTGTCACGAAGTAAGAAAACTGCACCTTTAAAATTCTGCTCAGGAGTACAGTCTAAATCGTTCATGATCCTCTTGGTGGCCTCCAAACAATACTCGGCCACATTAGGGGTGACTCTAGTGACACCCTTAAACAATTCAACACCATTAGACCGAAGTCGTTCAATTATCGAACCTCGGCCCCCAACTCCATAATGAGGTCCAGCGACCCTCTCAAAATCCTCAACATGGCTTGGGACAGTGCGTCATCCCCATCCGAGCAATTTTGAGACCCAATCTCAGTAGCAAGCGAAACTAGTGTCTCACTCATATCTAAGTTCGGCATACTACCCAGAGAAGAAAACTTAGCTTGAGCCCCCTACGGCCTCGAATGTCAAGTCCGCGAGTTCTATGAGCGCTCATTATATATTTCAAGTTTTATCTATATTAAAAATTTTATGCATCAGTTCCAATATTATTAGCAGACGTTTTATGCATAAATTATCAGAAGTTCAGAATTGTTTCCAAAGGTTTCCATCTTTAACTACTCAGTACAGTTTCAGAATGTACTATCTATAGTGTTTTAGAAAAGTTTTAACTAAGTTTTAGAAATACTTACAGGATCGACGCCGGAGACTCAGTGTACCACATACTTTCTCAAATTGTTCAAATTATTTAAATTATTTCAAAATCAATTCTTTTTGAAATATAATTTTGGAGCCCAAAATTCACAGTCAAGTTTTACAACCTAACTCTGATACCACTAAATGTAACACCCCAAACCTGACCTAGACGATATGGTCGAATCCGGAGATGTCACAAAGAATGGGTTTTAATATCGAACACTACACGTTAAAACCATTTCAGTTTTAAAACTCATATTTTCCTTTATCTATTGTCAAAATATTTATTCAATTAATTAATTAGCCTTAAAACATGTTTAATAGCAGAAGCTTACAAAAACGATATATTTCAAGAAATCAGTTCATATTTTTAGAAAAACCTTTGTTTTAGTATAAATCATAGTTTTTAGATATCAGTCGCAAGTTAAATACTAAAACAAAAATCCAAACCCAAAAGTAAATCAGTCAAAAAGTCTGAAGAGTCCAATTATTACAAAAATCCAGAAATAATCTTTAAAATAAAAATCATAAACATAACCAGTCTATGAACTCGTGGTCACCAAGAGGCTCCGTCGCAACAATCCGCCTAAGTCTGTGGATTACCTGACAAAACAGACAACAGATGTGAGTTTACAAAAACTCAGTGTATAACCCAACAGAATTAAGCATGCAAACACATAGAATAACATGCACAGTCAGATACAGATACAGATTTAGTTTCAGATTCAAATTCAGATAACAGTTTTAGTTTTAGATATGCAGAATTCTAACCGCATCCTCTACACACCAACTCCGACCATCCCATTACACCATGTGGGGTTAAAAATACCTACCCATCCCTACACACCACGATGTGCCATTAAGACACATATCAGATAGTATGCAGCCAAGCTGCCAGAATAAATGCGATTAACACCGAACAAAATACATCCTCCTCATATACAAATCCTACCCCAAATCAGATACAGAAAATCATATACAGATTTATCAGATTAAACATGCTCGAGTTACTTTTATACAAATAACAGATATACCTATGGCAGTACAGTCAGGCATACATTTAGTATCCTACTCAGATCAGTCTATCAGAATATCATAGCATTCAAAATAGGGTTTAAATAGCCCTTATTGACCCTACAATAGGCCTACGGTCGATTGGAACAACCCGTGCAACCGTAGGAAAAATTTCAGAATTTTGGGTCCACACGCCCATATTTGGCCTTACTCGTGTGGGCCCACACGCCTAACTTGGCCAAGCCAGTATGGCCCACACGGTAGTGTCTCGTACACGGCCATCCACACTGTCAGCCACTCGCCCGTGCAGTGTCAACAGAACAATTTTTTAGCTTTCGTCGAAACTCATTTTTCTGCGTTTCAGGAACACAACTGATTCGTTTTCGCTGCAAAACCACTCTTGAGACCACCACTACCTAAAATAGGATGTTCAACACCTTTTAGTAACAAAAAATAAGCCTAACATGATTCATCCAATTATGCAAAACCGACTTACTGCTTAAACAAAAATGACCACCGCCTCAAATCAAGCCGTCGAAAAGCAATTTCCTGCCTCACAATCTTCTCCTACACCATAGAATTCATCGAGTACTTCTACTTATCGGCTAATCATTAAGATTGACCACAATTCAAAGAAAACCTAAATGATAACAATCGCCCAACTACTTACCAAACTGATTAACGATTCCAAAAACCTTAGTCACAATCAGTCGAACAAGAGAACAGCAGAAACCTGAAGAAGAGGAAAAAAAAAAGAAAGTGAGAGATAGGGGAAGAGAGAAAAAATGTTAGGGACAGAAATTTTGGGAAAAAGAATTAAAACTGGACAGAATCAGCAATATGATAACCTCCTTAATTTTACACCATCAGACAATCGAGCAAAAATATATTATCCACGCTCACACAGAGATTCAAACTTAAGACCCCCCAACACACAAACTTCCTTACCACTTAAACCAGTAGGCTTATTCTGATATAAATTTACAAGCAATTTAATATAAGCCCACTGAATAAGGATAAGGCTTAGATCCAAAGATAACAAAGATTACCAAAGGTGAGACTTGAACCCAAGACCTCTCACGCACACTCAAAACATTTAGCCACTGAAGCAGACAGACACTTGTATAAAAATTTACAGAAACCGAAATAATAAAAAAAATTAGGGCATTACAATGTGGATATGCTTCCACATGTTAACTTCCAATTGGCTAAAATGGTAAATATTTTATGTGAAATTATAACTATTTTAGAGTAAATAAAAGTATCACAAGTTATTTATTGTTAAAAAGTATAGTAGTAATAATTTTAAATATTAATTTAAAAATATAATTGAAACTAAAGAATATTGTCGTTTGTTCAAAAAGTTTTTAAATTTGTGCTTTTACATATGTTACAGATTACAGAATAGAGTAAGATAACTCATTTCATTGTTTAAAGTAAGTTTAAATGTCAAAAAGTGATCGTAAAATAATTAAAATTATTAATCTGTTAATAAAGAACTACAATCAATTGAGTTCCAAATCAAAAATTAGCAATCAGTTGAACACTTAGAATTTAGTTTCTGTCAAAGCCTTTGATAAGCAGTTAAGGATGATGTGGTGGCTACCAGCCAACATGTGATATGGAAAAATGATTATGTGACAGTTGACATTGCTTTTAATATATAAAAAATCTAATGTGAAGATTTAATTAATTTTTTAATTATTTAAGTCTAAAAATTATTAAAATATTATAAGAATTATTAAAAACTATAAAATTAAAAATTATAATTTTGTATAATTTTAATATATTATGAAAAATAATAAAACATTATAAATATTAGAAATTGTAAAAATTATAAAAAATAGAAAATTTAAAAAATAATTAAATTTATAATTATTATTAATGTATTACGAAAAAACTATGAAAGAATCATAGAAATATTATAAAACTTTTAGAAATTATAGATAATTTATTAAAAATTATAGAAAACTATGAAATAAGTTATAAAATTTATTAATATGATAAAAATATATTAAATTTAGTAAAATTATAAATATATTAAATATATGGTAAATTATTTAAAATTAAATAATAATTTTGTTATTTTGAAGGTTGGAGCCTTTGGTTTTGGTAATAAAAAATAGGAAGCTTGATGTGTGATAGTGATGGGGATTGTGTGAGGTGCTGAGTGAGGATTCTAGTAGTTTGGAAGTTTAAAGTGAGTGATGAGTAATGGTTTTAATTGATGAGAAATGATGTGAGGGAAGTTGAGAAGGATAGGTTGGGGTATAATGTAGGGCAATGTGTGAAAGAAGACAAAAATGAGAATCAATTTGTTTATAAATTTTTTAAACTTATTAAAATATTATAGAATTATTAAAAAATTTGAAATTTATAGGAAAAATTATATAAATTATTAAAAATTTAAAATTACTTCTCCTTTTATAAATTTTGTATTTTTAATAAATTATATTTCTTTTATCATTTTATTATTTTTATATAATTTCTTTTTATAATTTTTAATAATTTTCTACATTTTCTAAAACCAATTAAGCCTTCGTAAAATAATTTAAAAATTAATTAAGCTCCCTGCATTAGCATTTTTCCATGTCAAACACCACAATAACCTCCACATCATTATTTTATCCACGTTAGCTGCCATTTCTACATTTAACAATTCGTTATGTGTTTCAACAAAAAAATATATATTTTAAGAGCTTAATTGATTGTTAACTTTCGATTAATGGCTTAATTGATTCTAAGAGAAGATTAAATTATTTCTTAATTATTTTGTGATTTTTTTCCTTTAGGCCTTTAAAACAATATGAATAATATTTTATTATTAAATATGAATTGAATAAGATTGAAACTTAGATTAACAAAATTTACTATTTAAGACTCGATTGAGATGAATCAAAACTCTTGAATAAGGGAGATTAAAGGTGTCAACGGATTAAGTTCATGTATGATATCAATATCATAGATAGTTGATCAAATCCAACCGTGATTAATATGAGTGTCAAATTTTGCACAAATCTATCTAAATTTATAAATGATTAATCTGAGGCCGCTTAAGCATGCACATATACATTATTTTTATTTAATAGTTAGTAATTATATATTTCTTGTATTACCATTATATAGTTTTTTTAATATTTACATTATAATATAAAATTTTAATTTTCATATAATTAGAATAACATAATTAAGTAAAAGAAAATAAAAATATAACATTTTATAATCTTAAATTAAAGTCTAAGTTGAACCCATTATTTTAACATTATAGATTATTATCTTATGATATTTGCTATGTTTGATACGATATAATTAGAATTACCCATAGTTCCTCCCTAACTTTTAAATAGGAGAATAATGCGCTTCAATGCAATCGAACTCATATCCTCCTACATTAATAATAATACCAATACCAATCGAATTAAAACTCAAACATTAAATTCAACAATTTTTAAACAAGATACTTTTGTTTAAACCCATATGGATGAATTTTCAAACTTCAACGAGCAAGTCCATCTTTGATGAGAACTTTGAAACCTCTAGTTTTCTTTAATCGGTTTAATCAGTTAGTTTAATTATATGCTGGCCATTTTTGTCTATAATATCCAAATCGGAGTACCGCTATAAATCTTATTCTTTAAATTATAAGTAGCAAAATATGTGAATGTATGTCCACAAAATCATTATCAAAATTTGATACCATAAAATAGCGATTGTATTTATTCTTAAAATGTTGGAACAATTACAAACAAGAATTATTAATATGTTAGTTATATTACATGAAAAGAATTCAAATTCAAATTTAAGAGATAATATATTAAAAGAGATAATTATAAAATTAATTTTATGTATCATAAAATATATACATAAAAATACCTTAATTATAAAATAAAATATTTTGGCCATTTTACTCAAAAAGGCCCTTTTCAAAATTTAATTACAGAAATGAGTCAATTTTTTTATTATTTACCGAAAAAAGTTAAATTCCGCAAAAACACATCCACGTCAACGCGATTTCAGGGGATATGCCAGCAAAACGCTTCCCTAGGGAAGTGTTTTTGCCATGTTAGCAAAAATCGCACCCTCATGGACGTGCTTTGCTGATGTGGCAAAAACGCTCCCCCAAGGACGCGTTTTAGCCCTGGTTTAAATTTTCAAAAAAGGTCATTTTTTAAATATTATAAAAATAGACCAATTTTTTTAAAAAATTTATAAGAATAGACCTTAAAAAAGGCTCAAAGTGACAACACCATTTTTTTTTTAAGGTTTCACCAATTAATATGGAAATAAAACTTACAAGCAAATCTTTATATAGACTGAAAGTCCCATTTCTGTTGTTTTCTTAAGCAATGTGGGATATGAGATATTTGTAAAAATAGACTCATGAATAAGTTTGCAACTTGTTCCTAAACAATGTGGGATTCCTTCCTCTTTTAACTAACAACATGGACTAAATGCCACACTATATTTTATAATATTTTTACAAAACAATTTCTATTTTTTTATATTTTGTTAACATTTTCTCATATTATAAAATTATCCAACATAGCCTCAATCTTTCGAGGATCAACACAAATCACCTCAGTGGAAACCACGTGCCCCAGAAAAGTTACTTCACCCAACCAGAACTCACACTTGCTTAGCTTATCGTAAAGCTACTTCTCACGCAGAATCTGAACCGCTACTCTAAGATGCTCATCATGCTCATCCTCAGTCTTAGAGTAAACCAAAATGTCGTTGATGAAGACTACGACGAACTAATCCAAATAGGGCTGAAACACTCGGTTTATCAAATCCATGAATGTGGCCAGAGTATTTGTCAGACCAAAAGGCATAACTAGGAACTCCTAGTGTCCATAACGAGTTCTAAATGCAACCTTATATACATCAGTCTCCTTAACCCTCAACTAATGATAACTAGAATGAAGATCAATCTTTGAGGACACGGAAGCCCCTCTGAACTGATCAAACAAGTTATCGATCCTTGGAAGCGGATACTTATTATTCATAGTCAGCTTGTTCAACTGTCGATAGTCGATGCACATTCTCATGGTTTCATCCTTTTTCTTAACAAACAGAACTGGTGCTCCCCATAGAGACACACTAGGACGGATGAAACCATGGTCCAGAAGCTTTTGTAGTTGAGCCTTAAGCTCGATAATTTTTTTCGGTGCCATACGGTAGGGGGCAATGGACACCAGAGCTGTACCCAGAAGAAGCTCAACCTCAAACTCTACTTCTAGGTTAGGAGGTAATCTCAGTAACTCCTCAGGAAAAACATCTGAAAAAATTCTTTACTATTCTGATGTTCCCCATAGAAGAGTCTCCAAAATTAGAAAAACTTAAGTAGACCAATTACACCTCACACCCTTTTTGGACCAGTTTTTCAGCTACTAGTATGGAGATCACATATGACAGATAGTCTCGACACTAACCAATCATAGCCACCTTCACATTATGCTTGGTCCTCAAAACGACCTCTTAGATGTGCAGCCCAAACTAACTCGGTGCTCTACCAACCGGTCCATAACTAGAATTAGATCGAACTTCCCAAACAGAAGCTCCATCAGATTAGCCAGAAAAATATTCCCTTGCACCTCTAATGGAACATCCCTATAGAGTTTACTAACCCGAACAGACTGCCCCAACGGACTCAATATAGTAACCTCACTAGTAGTGCTCTCCACAGAATCCCCAAAGTTCTAGATGCAGAACTAGATATGTATGAGTGAGTAAACCCTATGTCTATCAAAGCCACGTAAGGTCCATCAAATATAAAGAACATACCGGTGATAACGTCAAGAGCATCTCTGTCCTTTCGGCGACGTGTAGCATAAACCAAAGCAGGATGCCTCGTCTCAGTCTGACTAGCACCTCTGCCCGGTGCTCTCTATCTACGACCAACACCGTTACCACCCCTAGCCTATCCATGGCCCCTAGGTGGCTACTGAACTGCTCTCTGAGGCTATACAGTACTTGGAGCTGAAGCTTGTATTTGATCTACCCGCTATGGACACTCTCTAATACGGTGCTCAAGAGACCCACACCTCAAACAAGCCCTAATCCTCCTCCAGCACTCGACCTTATGGTGTCTCCTACAATCTCCACAAGGCAGCATCCCAGTAGAAGCAATAGGGCCTCTCACTCTAACTGGCCCATAAGATCTAGCCCTTTTCTTAGGCCTCTGCACAGAACTCGAGGGCTCTAAATCCCTCTTGTTCTTACCTCTCTCCCTATCTCTATTCTGGCGCTCCGCGCGCTTAACATTCTCGGCGATCTTCGCCTTCTCTACTAGAACAGAAAACTCACGCTCCCTCTGCGGAGCAATCAGATCCTTTAGATTATCCCTTGTTCTTATATGATTTAACTGCAGGATATACTTGTTCTTATATGATGGAATGATATTTAGTTGAGTTTTTTTATCTGTAATTAAATGTAATTGTTTGGTATTTGTTCGTAACATCCTATTGCTCGAGCTCGGTGACTGGACCGGGTAAAGGTGTTACATAGGGTTCGCATGTCTAGCACATGTAAGGTTCGCTTAAATAATATATATGGTTTGCATGATATTCATATGGGGTTCACATAAATATAAAAATGGACCGCATATTGATTTTTATAAGGTTTTTCATATAGGTTCACGATAGGGTTGGCGCATATCTACTACAATTTCCCTAGTGGAGTTCGCATATATAACAATTTACATAAGGGCTCGCACCAAGGGCTCTCATTCATAGGGGTTTGCACCTATAGGTTCACATTCAAGGTTCACTTATAGGTGTTTGAATACAGGGGCTCACCTATAGGGGGTTCGCCTATAGGTGCATACAGACTACCTACTTTCTAACACTTTAATTAATTATACACAATGATTTAGGTTTAAATCCCATAGCTGATTTGAAAATACCCAAAAAAAACCTTAATTTAGATGAGGAGATCGACAATCTACAGGGAGAAAGGGACGATTTTGAAAATATTTGAAATCCTTGGTTGAAAATTGGTTCATCAATAAAAGAGAAAAGAAAGAACTTTAGGAATTTTTCTTGAAAATTTCTTTAGATAAAAATTCTAGGGTTTGAAAAGATTGGTTATAAAACTCTTTTTCCCTAATTGAAATAGGTTTTAGGAATTCATGTAGAATTAGGACTCTTTTAATTTAAGGAATAAATTAAAAAATAGTTTTTGGCTGGGCTATTTTGAAAATTTGACACTTTTATGGGGTAAAAATAAGAAAATAAAATTTTTTGGCTGAAATGTAAACAGGGGTTTCAAACCTAGGACTTAAGGGTAAGCTAAAATTTTACCACTAAACCAACGCTCATTCTTGTTAATTCCTTAACAAAAAATAATTTTTAAGGCATACTAAATTCTCTTACCTTATGCTTAAAAAATAAAAATCTAAATTTTATCTCTATTTCTTCTAGCCCTATTTTTGGGATGTGAGAAAGAGTTCTTATTTTCATAATTTTTTATTTTTAAAAATTATGATTTTAAAACTTTTACCTGTTTTTAATGTGAAAAAGTTTTTGGGCTTCCCAAAACCCAAATTGGCACCAATTGGACTGGGTAAGGGTGTTACATAGGGTTCGCATGTTTAGCACATGTAGGGTTCGCATAAATAACATATTGGGTTTGCATGATATTCATATGGGGTTTGCATAAATATAATAAGGGATTACATATTGATTCCTATAAGGTTTTGCATATAAGTTCGCGATAGGGTTCGCGCATATCTGCTACAGTTTTCCTAGTGGAGTTCACATATATAACAATTTACATAAGGGCTCTCACCTAGGGTTCTCATTCATAGAGGTTCGCACCTATGGGTTCGCATTCAAGGTTCACCTATAGGTGTTTGAATACAGGGACTCACTTATAGAGGTTCGCAACAGGGGCTCACCTATAGGGGTTCGCATTCAAGGGGGTTCGCCTATAGGTGGCTGCATACAGACTACCTACTTTCTAACACTTTAATTAATTATACATAATGATTTCGGTTTAGATCCCACACCTGATTTGAAAATGCAAAAAAAAAAAACTTAATTTGGATAAGGAGATCGACAATCTACTGGGAGGAGAGGGACGATTTTGAAAATATTTGAAATCCTCGATTGAAAATTGGTTTGTCAATGGATGAGAAAAGAAAGAACCTTAGGAATTTTTCTTGAAAAATTCTTTAGATAAAAATTCTAGAGTTTCACAAGATTGGTTATTTATAAAACTCTTTTTCCCTAATTGAAATAGTTTTTAGGAATTCATGTAGAATTAGGACTCTTTTAAATTAAGAACTAAATTAAAAAACAGTTTTGGGTTAGGCTAATTTAAAAATTTGACACTTTTATAGGGTAAAAATAAGAAAATAAAATATTTTGGCTGAAATGTATACAGGGGGTTTCAAACCTAGGACTTAAGGGTAAGCTAAAATTTTTTCACTTAACCAACAATCTCATTCTTGTTAATTCCTTAACAAAAATAATTGTTAAGGCATACTAAATTTTCTTACCTTATGCTTAAAAAATAAAAATCTAAATTTTATTCCTATTTCTTCTAGCCCTATTTTTCCTATTTCTTCTAGCCCTATTCTTAGGATGTGACAAAGAGTTGTTATTTTCATAATTTTTTATTTTTAAAAATTATGATTTTAAAACTTTTACCTGTTTTTAATATGAAAAAAAATTTGGACTTCTCGATGCCCCCAATTGGCACCAATTGTGTCGATTTGAGCATAAGAAAATCTAATTTCTTTTTACTATTCAAAACATATCATTTGAGTAAATAAAAGTGGGTGTATATTATTTAGGTAATAAAATATTATTTTAATATTATGTGGCGTTGTATGAGGGGTTCGTTCCTTGTTATAGTAAGCTTCTTCAATGGGGAGTTTCCATTGATCCGAGATGTTTTCATTGTCAACAAGCGGTGGAGGATATTAAGCATGCTCTCTTTCACTGCACATATTCTAGGGATGTTTGGAGGTTGATTGGAATTGATAGTCATTCTCTTTCAGTTATGGAGTTCATTAATATGATTTGAACCGATCATTAAGTGGTGTGTCAAGGGAGAATACTTTTCACCATATGAAGTATATGGCTCCATAGAAATTTCGCACTTTGGAAACGAACAGAGTGCATTGACTAGCATGCGAATGGGTATCTTCATGGTTGGCTGGCAGCTAGTGTCATTCATGAGGCTTGGGTTTTTTCCCAACAATTGAGCAAGGGTGGTAATGGTAGATGGCGTAAACCACCTTTGGGTAAGATTAAATGTAATATAGATGGGTTGTTTTCACTGGTAGATCTAAAAATACGACTTAGGGTTGTAAACTTATATTAGAATTGTTAAGGGCGAAGTTAGGAAATTTTTTTGGGGGCGAAATTAAATTGTATATTTTTACGATAGTAAAAATATAATTTCACGATTTTAATAGCTTATCTTTATAATTTTTAGTGGATTAAATCAAATTTTTATCATTTTGGGGGGCCAAAGTGTAATTTCATCATTAGTAAATTAAAATTTTATAAATTATAAAGACTATAAATAGAAAATTTTTCCATTTTAGGAGGGTCAGGCCCTGTTAGCCCCCTTAAATCCGCCCTTAGTTGTTTTTATGAACAATAGAGTTGTTGGTTGGGTAGCCATCATGAGGAGTTATTCGGGTCATTTTGTATGTTGCATAACTAGGTTTAAGTTGGATATTTTGTACCCATTTATGGCTGAAGTTATTGCTGCTTGTTAGACTCTCTCATGGCTTCGATCTTGGCATGCGAAGGATGTCCTTCTGGAAATTGATAATCGTCGTTTTTGGACAGCCCTATCTCATGGCTCTTTTGTTTCTTCAAATTCAAAGCTACTGATTTAAGATTGTATCCACCTTAGTACTTATTTTAATTCTTTGTCTTTCTGTTGGACTAGCAGAAACACTAATAAAGTTGTTCATCCTCTAGCAAGGACGGCTTTAATTCAAATGGACTACTCTGAATTTGTCATTTCTCTTCCTTCTATTGTGGATATTTTAATTTCGGATTGTAATGGTGATAATGAGGAAGGCTAAGATTGGGTACATTGGGTAAGTTTATTGAGTTAGGGTTAATTTTTTTTTCTCATTGTCTCCAATTTTTCAGATTATTGTAATGCTATGATAATTTTGTAAAAGGAATGATAAATTAACATGCGGTTGACTTGAGTTTGAAAATTGGCTAATCATTAGGAAACCCTAGGAATAATACCGAACACAAGTTCATGGATGTCTTTGATGATACCTATAATTTATAGCTATTGGAAACCCCTTTTTATTTATATATTTTTTCTTTCCTTATTTGTTTCCTGGTGACCTTAATCTAGTCCATATTTCATTAAGTATATTCAATAATTGAGCAAAAGTTCATACCGAGTATTTGGGACCTTAATAAGAGGACCATAATTGAGATATATATACTAAGTCGGCCATATGGCATTATGCAGCACGTGAATTTTCATTGAAAAAAAAAAGAAAATAAATCATAACCAAATGAAATTAATGGGAAAAAAAAATGTTTGAAAGATTGTTCCGCTTGTGGCAATTGATTGGGTATACGATGTGATTACAAGCACCAATGTAGATAAGTAGTAGTGGTTTTGGTCTCTCAAAAATAGTAAATTTATTTTTAATTTTTAAAATTTATAGATTTTTAAGTTAATATAATAATAATAAATTACATTTTAACTTCAATTTATGATTGATTTTTGGTCTTCTCTAAAATAATTTTATAACTTTATCCTTGGTTACAGATTTTGACATAAGTGAAATTAATGATAGAGTAAAATACATGAAAAGTAAATAATGTTTACATAGTTTGGATTTAATCTACGTCTATGGGATCTTATCCAGAGAAAAAATCAGTACTAAACTCAGGATACAAACAATGATTCAAACTCAATCTATCCTAAACCTTATATAATTGCGACCTCACCCTAATATATTTAGTATGAATTTTCCCCAATCATCCAACTAAAAGATGTTAAATTAACCACTCAAAGGTGAAAAACAATAAATTACCAAAATTCCTTACAATGAACCAATCAACTCTCTCATGGTACACCACCCTTAAATCTCACGAATCATTCATATATAAATGCTACAATGTTATCTCCATGTAAAATGGGACAAAAACCATTTAAATTCAAGAGCTTTATGTTGATTTTTTTATCTTAAAGGCTTTTCAAAAATGATAACAAGGCAGCATCTACACAAGTCTCAAATTAAAATGGAGTTGTTTCAAAGGAGAAGACTCGATTTTAACTCGATAACTCTAGATCGAATCCTAGTATTTTATATAGCAAGTAAGGTGAGTTTTTAAACTTTGGAAGATGCTTTCTTGATACCTAAGAACACAAAAACAACAAGTATAATAATTAAAACAAAACTAAATAACAAGATAAAAAAAAAAGAAAAAAACAAAAACAAAAACAAAAGGTGGGAGATGGAATAGATAAGCCAATGGAGATGAACAGAAGAATAAGTTTCCGATTGAATCCTTCGAAAAAGATTTTTTGACAAACTCAATCAATGGCTTTAACAAACCTTCCAAAAACGAATTCTTAATAATCCAGAGCTTGAAAAACTTTCCCAAAATCTTGAACAAGATTAAGCAAAAAGAATCTTTTTAAATAGAAACTATGAAATGACCTAAAAGACAAAGACACAATCAATAGAGTCGTTATTCTATAAAAAAAATAGTGACAAATTATTTATAAGAATAAATTTTATTTTCTGAAAAGTTTAAAGTTTTTTGTTCCCATAGAGAAAAATTAACTTTCTCACTGAAAGTTAATAAAACTTTTCATTTTGTGTGTTTAGTTCATTTTGATTGAGCCTACACTCAAAGCAATTCGAGATTTAAAGATAGCGTAGAAGATCATTTGGTAGAAAGTCGGGAAATGACTTAGACCGCTTCGCACGAAGCACATGTAATTAATAATTTGGTTTATGGTTTATTACTATAAATAACACCAAAAATTTTGAACTTTCAATGTGCCTAAAAACACTGTTCAACATTCTCTAGCTCTTTTAGTGCTAATATGGCTACACATCAAATTTCTTCATCAGTTCAAAATCAGGTGCATGCTCACTCTCAAAAACTTGTAGCTCTCCATCCCAGACAGTTCTAGATGTCTAGTGGTTCTTAGTTTGCCAAAACAGTTCTCATGAGGCTAACGCATGTCTATATCAGCCTACATCCTTTAATCAGTTCTTGATGCATGACATTAACATGTGTGACAATCAAAAGATGACAGTTTCTTCTTCTTGCCAACTCATGGTTGTCACTCCATTTGGTATCTGGATTCAAAAGCTACAGCTCATCTTACAAGTGATGCAACCAAACTGCTAGCACTCAGTATAATAGTACAGGTAAAGTTGTGGTAGCAAATGGTTCTCCCTTCTGTATTTCTAGCCCTGGTCAAAGTTCTTTAATCTCGAAGTCTAGATTGTTGCTTTTGAAGAATTTATTTGTACCAGGAATAACTAAGAATCTAATTTTTGTTTCTAAATTCACTAAGGGTAATGGTGTTTACTTGGAGTTTCACCCCACAAGGTGTTTTGTTAAAGATTCCCAATCTCATCGGGTTCTCTTACAAGGCGTTGAATAGGGAGGCCTTTACAATCTAGCTGCTGATTCTTAAGTTTTGGCAAGGAAAAAATTTCAGTGTTGCACAATAACAGTTCAGCCCGAGAATGTTTCTAATTCTAGTGTAGTCAAGTCAGAAGTTTGTTTACATGATCTTTTGCACTGGAGACTTGGACACCCCTCTTTTGATGTAATGTCCAAAGTCTTGCAATCATGTAATCTCAATATTCCAAAGAATAAAAATCTCTCCGTTTCTGCTGCTTGTCAAATGGGAAAGAGCCATAGGTTGCCCTTTCAAACATTTGATACTATATACACTGCTCCTTTGCATTTGGTTGAGTCTGACCTTTGGGGCCCTGCTCCAGTTTTCTCCAATGGGTGTCGATATTATATCTCATTCGTTGATGCGTATTCGAGGTATACTTCAATTTATCTACTTAAGGAAAAGTCTGATGCCATTCTTGCTTTTCAACTTTTTTTAAGAACAAGCTGAGTTGAAATTTGACACTAAACTTAAGGGGCTTCAGACAGATTGGGGTGAGAATTTAGAAATTGTTCTCAGTTGCTGGTGAATCAAGGCATTAAACATAGGCTGACATGTCCTCACACCTCTTAGCAGAGTGATTTGGTTGAAAGAAAACATCTTCAAATGGTAGAACTTGGTCTCACCTCGTTAGCTCAGGCTTCTCTTCCACTTGTTTACTTTGTCAGTTCACCAGCACCGTAATATCCTGCTACGGTTGCTGCTCCATGAAGTTCAGTGGCTTCTACGCCAGTTTTTGTAAATAATCATCTCATGGTTTCAAGGGGAAAGGAAGGTATTTTCAAACCATAGGCGTACTTGACAAAGGGTCTTGGTGACCAGGTGCCCAAGGATGTTCATGAGGCCTTACTACACACACCCTCATTGGAAGAAAGCTGTTGAAGAAGAAATTTCAGCTTTAATTAATCAAGGCATATCGAGCTTAATTGATTTACCTATTCATCGAATTCCAATTGGATGTAAATGGGTGTTTAAGGTAAAAAAGAATGTTGATGGTAATGTAGCTCATTACAGGGCTCGACTAGTTGCCAAGGGGTACTCTCAAACCCCTGGGCAGGATTTCAAAGAAATTTAGTCTTGTTGTTAAAGATACTACGTGCTCGCACTTGCTTTGACAAATCATTGAAGATTAAGACAAGTGGACTTCAATAATGCCTTTCTCAATGGAGATTTGAAGGAGGAAGTCTACATTAATCAGCCTCCTAGTTTTGAACAGGTTGGTGAAGGTCACAATCAGCCGGTGTTCAGGTTTCATAAAGAACTATATGGTCTCAAACAAGCCCTCGGGCTTCGTTTGAGAAATTGAAAATTTACTTGAGGTAACTTGGGTTTTGTGTATTCTAAAGCTGATGTAGCCTTGTTCATTCGTGTAGTAGAGGGTAAAATGATCTATTTATTGGTCTATGTAGATGACATAGTGACAATGGGAGATGACATAACTGAAGTTGATAAATTGGTCGTATAGCTAAACAAAATGTTTTCATTAAAGGACCTGGGGGACTTGAATTTTAATCTTAGTGTAGAGACTCACAAGGTTGGTGAAAATGTTATTTTGAACCAAAAGAAGTATATCCAAGAGGTAACACAAGTTGTTGCGATGGCAGATTGCAAACCTTTAGCCACACCTACGGTTGGCTCACCTAAGTTAGAAGCATCCGCAAGCTATTTTCTTCTTAAACCTTCTCAGTACGGGAGCGTAGTTGGCAAGCTTCAGTATCTTTGTGCCACAAGGCCAGACATTATGTTTGCGGTGAGCAAAGCAAGTTAGTTTATGCATCAGCTTATGGATGGTCATTGGCATGCACTGTAGAGGATACTTAGATATTTCAGAGGCACAATTAACTAGAGGATTCTATTCAAAGCAACAAAAAACATGAGTCTTGTTGCCTTTGTTGATGGGGACTGGGGGAGCAGTCTCGAAGACAGGCGCTCGACCTTGGGTCATGTGGTATTCTTGGTGGAAATCCAATCTCTTGGAGCTCCAAAAAGCAACCGGATGCTGCTTCGTCTACAGCAGAAGCTGAATACAAGAGCGTAGCCAGCACAATGTCAAAGCTTATGTGGGTTAGATTCTTGTTGGAAGAGTTGGCAATTAAAATTCCCTACCTGCCAGTTGTCTGGTGTGACAAAACCAGCGCAGTAGCGATGTCTGAAATCCAGTTCTTCATGCCAAGTCCAAGCATGTGGAGCTTCATTGGCATTTTATGTGAAAACATGTAGCAACTCACAAAATGGAAGTGAATGACGTACCTACGCAGGAGCAAGTGGCTAACATCTTTGACCCAGCCTTTGATTGGTAGATCTTTTGTGTATTTCAAGAGGAAACATGGTGTTTGTTTCAGTTAGTTTTTTTAAGACCAATGGGGAATGTTAGTGTAAGCCGGTTCAATCAATATCAGTTGGGTTAGTTATACAATATTAATCAGCTGAGCGTTTGTTGAAAGGAGTTAATTTCACAGTTGCATTATTTTCTCTGAATATTTTATCGAGTTTTTCATAGTTTGATCCATCCAATCTGAGGTGATAGGGAAGGTTTATATAATCATTTCTCGTCAGGAAGACGCGCGAGTGGCAAGAAGCAGAGACCAATAGAGAGAAAAAAAGCAATCAATGTTCTTTTAGGGCTTCTCGTGCAAAAAACAATCATGATATGATGAATTATATAAATATTTAAAGCACAAATACAGAAACACAAGGTCTAACAATTCTGTAAAAGAGAAACTAAGACTCTTATTGAATATCAATGGATTACAATTTTTCTTTTTTCTCAAACTTGTTTTTAATTACAAAAAAGGATTTGTTGCCATTGCCCCCTATTCTTAATCCCGTCTTCCCCACAAAATACTAGACTGTCCTCAAATCGTCCTTTTCAGTATGGGCCTCCCGACTTCCTCAACTTACTATTCAAATACTGCTTCACGCATGTTTGATTTGTCTCGAAGATGAATGGCATTCCCCTTATCTGCAAATAAAAACCACCATTTACAGCTTAAAACTTCTCAAAATGTTCATATCCCAACCCGAATATGAAAACAACTGCATGCATGTCACTGTCCAATACCCATTACCACATAATTCATGAAAAACAATATCATCATAACAGTACCTCAATCAAACAACCCGAATCAAGGCTCAGGCTTTGTCCAGGACCTACTTCCTTGTTATTTATCGATACCGAACACTTGCCGAGATTTTTAAGATGGAATGATCCATCGTCTTCCAAGTTGAAAATTGCCTAAACACATGAGAGGAACCATAGAAAATTAGTATGGCAGCTTATTATACAACAACGAATTACTATTCTCATGTATTACTACTATCTTCTCTATAATCCATGAATTTATCAAGTCATGGCATATTCCACCTGCCGCCTTGACACTTTATTAGCACACCCTTCTCTTCCCAAGTCGATGTCAACAACAAAATCTTCCGTTGTTCTACCCAGTAATATCTGCGAAATCAAAATTATAATGTATTACTGAAATTTTCTTTCATCAATTTTCATTTATTCGCCTAAGAACAAAAACCCTAAAACTGCTACTAGCTTCAGATACTGATAAGCAGTTCAGAAAGCATGGTTTTCTTACTGGACTTTATTATGTGTACAATTGAGAAACCATTTACTTCAAAGATTAACAAAATATCATTCAAATCATAAAGGCAACATTGAGTAGAACGGTAAAAAAGTATGGATATGGTACAAAAGCTTAAAAATAAGGACTTAGTTGTAGAATACCTCAGGTTTCTTAATATAATGTTTGGAATGGCGGCCATACAAAATGGCAAAAGCTCCATGGGATGCAATGGCCCTTTGCATGTAAGAATGGGAAACCTGCTCCAGCCTAATAATTGCTTTTTTATAGTCCTCATGCTGATATCTAGCAACTGCACAGAAAGTAAAAATTATCTTGCAATTCTAGAAAACAGATTCAAATACAAAAAATTAGAACCCACAAGAGGTGGAGACGGGGAAGAAAAATAACACTTTTTTCTCTCTCTTCAGTAACTGCAGATATTACCAAACTACTACAGCAGGGCTTAATGGATAAAAGTTAGCAATTTAAAATTTATTCGGTCAACATACTACCTTCCTGATCCCACAACTCTTGGTCATCAGGATCCAAGTCCATATCAAGGATCTGTTCATAAAGCATAAAAGAACATGAACAGCAGACAATAATGATGACTATAATAAAAGTGACGACCAGTAGTAGTTCAAGACATACCATTGCCTCAATATCTGAGAAATAAGGAACATCATCATCACTTTCAATCATTAACTCTTCAAGATCTGGAGGTGGATGATCAATAACTGGTTCTGGAGAAATAATATCCATGGGCCCCACCTCTGCACTAGTGGCTTGGTGATCTTTAATCTTTTCTAGAGCATCCACTTCTTGTTTAATGGCAAAAGAATTCAAACTATTGTGGTCATCAGAACAAAGAGCAGGTTTCTCTCGTAAAGAATCAACAGAAGTATGACCTAAATGCTTTCCCGATATTATACTTTCACTCCTTTCCTTCAGCAGTGTCGGTTGGAGAGTGCCTTCAGTAATATTTTTGGAATTAGTTTCAGCTGAAACATTGGCCAGAAAACCATCGGTTTTAAGTGCTGCACATGAAGAATCCTCGCACTTAACTCTGCAATTGTTGACTGGATGAAGTTGACCCATTTCTGGTACCATTTGTGATTCTTTCATTTGAAAGGCTCCAATAGATTGCCCAGGATCTCTTTGATCTCTCTGAACCAGAAGGGGACCTCCATCAGTTTTCTGACCCCCAGAAAAATCTTTAAAAGATGCAGAAAATGGATTGCCAGCTTCTTTGAAAACGTATTGTGTTGAGGAAACAACTGATGGGCACAGCTGTTTGGAGAACACATCTTCATTGCAAGGAATTTCTGGGTCCTCAGTATTTAATGTGCAACAAATGATACCATTAGTCAGTTCAGGGAACTGACAATTTGAAGTTAATACAGAAGAAAGCATCAATGCCTCTGAATCACAAGAAACAGGCCCATCTGCTGCAGAAGATCCTGCAACTTCATCCAATTCACCAAGACATGAAGACGCATTTGCGAGATTATCTTGAGCTTCCGATGCCATAGCTTCAGTTACATCAGGCATTTGATCTTGATCACAGTTATTAGGTGAACTTGCCAAAAATGAGCTCAGGCCATCAAAGTAAGACTTATCAATCACATCTTTCGCATCAACATCCATGAAAAATGGTTCATCATTCATAAGGGTGTTAGTAATTTCCACCAAATAACCTTCTGTATCAGCTGTTTGATGTCCCATTTCTGCACATGGCATGTCAGGTTCCAACTTAGAATCAGTAGCAACACCATGCTCTACTGCATGATCACTCTTAGTATCGATGTCACCAGGAAGTGCATATACATCTCCCTGGATATCTTTTTCCTCATGACCGTCAGTGGGAATAGCAGATGCAGACAAGCCTTCATCAGTTCCCCATATAGACAATCCACAATCCATAACTGGTGAGTTGAAGACCTGGTTGTCCTCAAACTCAGAGCAGATATTCTCTGGATCATTGTTAATTTGATCAAAAGTAGATGAAGGTTTTACCATTAAATCATTAGCAGAAAACAAGCTGCTTACAGGCAATTCCTTAGATTCATTCAATTCCTCAATGCCAGACCCACTCTCTAGAAGAAACTGATTCTCTCTGAGCATATGAGGAATTTCCTTATGTAGATTAACTGGCTCTACAGGAAAACTACTATTATCTGGATTATGATTAGTAGTCTGAAAGCCATCTGTTGTGCACTCATCCCCCACTCCAGCACCATCATCAGCTAACATTTGCGGAAAAGAACAACTCATTATATTCATATTTGTTTCTTGAACTCCAAACTGATCTGAAATTGGATTGCCAAGCATGCAGTTTCCAGGTAGAGGCTCATCTTCAAGCCCAACATAGTTGCCATCATTAGGTGCGATAAGGAAACTCAGGTCCATCGTGTTAAAAGGCTCATTGCAAATTCTTTTGCGCAATGCATAGTAACAGCTACGCACACTCTCAGACTTTCTCTTTCCACCCAAACTTTTGCCATCTTTTGAATTTCCTGTTCTGCCAAATTTCGAAGACAAGGAAGAAGCAGAACGCTCAAACTCAATTATGCGAGAAGAAGCCTCCTCGGAAACAACTGGATCATAAAGGAGAGAATGCCATCGATCTTGCAGTTCTCTAACCGAGAATTTCCTAGAGAACTGCACTGCACCCTTAGCAAGAGATTCCAAAGAAGCACCAGCCTGCAAAAGGATACAAAGAAATAGACTGAAACAGGGTTCAATAAAGTAGAGACACAATTCATAGGACGATAAGAAAAACAAAACAAGGTGATAATGTCATGCTAAATGCACAATTTGGATCCTTTTTCCTGTTGATGTTCATGCACTCTTTGCAAATAAGGGCACTACCAGACCAACCATAGTAATGTCATTTCATGTTTTAGAAAAACTATTTGCATCCATGAATAGAAACACTTTGGCACAGCGCAAACCATGTTTATTAGTAATATTTCTACATCGCATTCTCACAAGCAATCTATCTACTGACAAATTTTGGCATTATGCAATAGTATTCCTCTGAAACAACAACAACAACAGGAGGATAATCTTATGAATATCCTAACTGTATAAACATAATGCAAGAATCGTATAATTTTTTTTTAATACAGCCAACTTATATTGCAATGAATCCACGCTTTAACAAAATAAACCCAGAATTTGAAGACTAGAACAGTACCAGTGCCATACATCCAAAAGACTAAGAAGGACGCGTAAATAAGCTCTGCAACTCTAATAAATAAAACAATGAAATAGAAGGGGCGAGAAATTTAAAAGAAAAAAAAAAGGCATTATTTTCTAGCTACTAGAAAAACAAAGAAGACTTCAAGCTGACAGCAAATACGAACAGAAGAAAAGTCGAATTGAGACCACAAGTAAAACCAATTCCTGAAACAAGTATGAAAAAGACCCAATCTTTATTTTATTCCTTTTCTTAAAAACCAATGAAGGAGAAAAGAAAAGGCAAGTACCTCAATAGCGTTCTTCAAAAGAAGGTCATCTTCAGGTATCCAAGTGGAAAGGACTGGAGCCAAAGCCCCCATCTATTTTGGAGCACAACCAAGCAAGAAGGAGCCGCCTTTCAACCCCTCCCCCCTTTTATTTATATTCGTTTTACAACTTTGTCTTCCCACGATTTCTGTCTGGCGAAGCGTCGGTTTGGGTCTCTCCAAGTGTATAAAACATGAAAACGAAAAACAAAAGTACAAAAAAGAGTGTGTGGGAGGGAATTTTAAGAGGAAACCTAGAACTAAAAACTGAAAGCAGGGGGATGGTGGGGTTTTACTGTCGAAAATGGGGGACAAATTAGATTTGATGATTGCACGGATTTTCAATCAAATCGGAGTGTGGTAATGCCAACCAAAAGTTAACTACAAATAAAAGCTCCCCTCTTTCTTTCTTTTGGGGGTAGAACTTGGCTTCTTTACCTTCACTATCCCTTTCTCTCGCTATCTCACGGTAATTCTTCAGGTGACTGCACCCGTATTGGCTGTTGGTTGCGGCGCCGCGTAATTGGTTTTGACCGTTGACTAAAGCGTCTATCACATACCTTCAAAGTGGTATTGATTTTGATTACGGTAAATTTTAGGTTTTTTTTTTTAAATTTATTTTAGATTTAACTTAGTTTTAGGGCATACATCGTTTTTAACTATAACAGTAAATTACATTGATTGAAATTACTTCATTTATATTTGATATGAAAGTGTATATATATTGATAATCAATAATAATGATTTATCGTTTTAGGTGTAATCTGATTTCGAGTCGTACTAGTTATATTATTATTAGAATTTTGATTCTTCTTTTATAATTCACCAAAAATAAAAAAATCTTGAGATTAAGTTAAGAGAGTTATTGTCGCAGGACAAGGCGAAAAAGATTAGATCGAGATACAATCAAATATCTGTGACTACTCTCTCGCCCTCTTTTTTTATATTTTTTTAGAATTAGATAAAATAAATAAGGAAGGTAGAACGAAAACAGTGCATTCAACCTCATCAAAACTCGGGTTCAAGCTCCAATTAAATTACGAGTAGAGCGAAAAGAGAAATGTCTAGTAAAATTTTTAAAGTTTAATGAGAATTTTTTTAAAAATTTGGGGTCTAATTAATTTTTATGAGATTAATGTGAATTTTTTAAAAAATTAAAGTAACTTATTTAAAATTTAAAAAAACTAAAAAAATATAATGAGAATTTTAAAAAATTGAGGCGGTCTAATTGAATTTTTCCAAAACTTCAAGGAAAAATGAAATTTTCAAAAGTTTTGAGAGACTCTAATTAAATTTTTTTTATTTGAAGGAAAGTGATAGCGTATGATATATAGAGGTAGCTAACTAAAAATTGAAGGATTTTTATATTGTTAAAACTTTGTAATTAATTTGAATTTAATTTTTAGTTTAAATTTGATTTTAAAATTTTTTATTTAGTGATAATATTTTAGAAAAATCTAACTAAATTTTAGTACTAGAATTGCGTATATACCTAGTTGCTCTAGTCAATTAAACTGACACTTGACCTTTGGCATTCAATAAATTCTTTATTTTTTTTCCTTCCTATGTCTCTGCGTCTTCTATTCAGCTGTTTTATTTTTTTTCTTTTACTTTCAACATTTATTGGTTTAATTACCTTCTAAGCGCCCTTCCCTTTCCACCTTCCACAATTCCATTTAAACCATTTATTTTTAAGTATGATTATTTCCATAATTAACTAAACCCCTATTTAGCTTTAGTTTAGAAATTGCTCCAACAAAACAATCGTGAGATACGAACCCGCTCAAAAAAAGATCTTAACGCAGTATTTTCTATCTCATGGTATATAGGATAGTATAAATTTGTCCCTTAAAGTTAATTCAACTTCGATTCAAAGTGTACGTTGGGTTGGATTTGTTTGGCGTATAGTTGGGAAGTCGAATCAGCCGTGTTATGTTCAAATTCCAGCAAAAAATTGACGTGTCTAGGTGGAAAAAGTCAGTTGGATTATGTTAAGGGAGATAGAGATCAGATTTAAACGACCTATGCGGTTGAGGCCGTTGATTCAAGTTGGGCTTTTCAAATCGCAAGGCTGTTGAAATCTTGAATTGCGAACACGTGTATCGTAGTTAGAAATTTGGCAAGATTTGGTTTGCAGGTCGTACCGAGATCGACTACATGAGGAAAGTTAGCGGTCAGGACGTTCTTGATCACTGTAACCAACTTATCGCTTGGAAAGGAAAATCTATTTTAAGGATCGATTCAAGATTGGAGTACACCGAGGCTAATGCCAAGCTTAAAAATATTTTATTTATCAATTTATTTTATTTGCTTAAATTTATTTTTGCAATTTCGAATCTATTTTTACTTTTTATTTTTATTTTATTACACTACGTATTTCCTTATTTTATTATCTTTATCAATTTAAACCCCCAATTTTTTATTTTTCAGCATTGCTACACATAGGTCGTGGGCACGACTGTAACCGTGACAACGATTCTGGTCATGGAAAAAGGCAAAATTAGATAGCCACTCCCTGTGGATTCGACCCTACTGCTCTATAATGCTATTTAGTGTTATCTTGTCGTAGAAATTGATATTTGGTAGTTTCTACACCCATCACTAATTTATAGAATAAAATTTTAAAGGTGCAAAATATACTTTAAATTTTTAGTCTTTATATTTTATTTTTAATAAATTAGTTTCTCTACTTTTCAAATTTAAAATTCAACTTCAATTGTTAGTACCATTAAAATTTTCATTAAATTCTTTGAAAATGACCTTTAGAATTTTATTTAAAGAATACTCACATAGTAACCATGTAACCAAAAAAAAATATTGTAATGGACATGAATTTAATGGATAATTTTAATGTTGTTAGCAACTCTTAAAATTTGTATCATCATTTCAATCAAAATAAAGTATTTAGACTAATCAATGACAATGTAAAAGTTGAGATACTAAATTATGTCAAGAAGTTGAATTATAAAAATTAAATCTTAAATTTAGACGTCATATAGGGACCAAAATTGAAACTTGACCATTTTTATATAATCTATTGAAAAATGTCACTTTACCATGTTCGTAGTATTTTTTTGTTGCCGAGTTCTTATAAATATTTGAAAAAATCACATTCACCTTTCAACTACTAATAAGTTTTTTTATTCTTAGACAATTGTCAGCATACAAAAGATATGATAGTTAAATAATAGTCGAAACCACCAAATATAAATTTTCTATGCTCTAACTTAATTAAACAGTAGTATAGAGAAGTAGGGTCGATCCCATGGGGACTAGGGCTCCTAATATCGTTTTTACGTTACTAGATTCCAAAGTCATGGTAGTTGTCATGCCACGATTTGTCGCATGCTAAACTAAAGAATAAATAAAAGGGGATTTTAGTTGATAAGGGTTAAAATAATAAAATGAATAGAATGAAATAATAACAAAACGATAATTGCAAATTAAAATTAAATAACTGAAATTAAATTGGTAAATCAAATACGTGAGTTTTTAGCCTTAGACTCGGTAAATTCCAATCTTGAATCGATCCTTGACAGTGGATTTTTCTTTCCAAATAATAAGCTGGTTATATCAACTAAGGACGTTTTAACCATCAACTCTTCCTTGTGTAGTTGATTTTGGTACAACCTACAAACCAAACCTTGCTGACTATCTAACCATGTAACACGCGTCTGAAATTTAAGATCTCGGTAGCCTTGCGATCTAGAAGAGCCCAACTCGAATTAACGGCCTCAACCACGCAAGTAGTTTAAATCCGATCACTATCTCCCTTGTCGGAGGTTTAACTTCCCCCTTACCCACTTGGACACGCCAATTTGTTTGTGAGAACCTAAATGCAATAGACAATCGACTCATTTTCCCAACTATATGCCAAACAACTCTAACCTAATACATGCTTTTTGAATTGAAATTGAATTAACTTTAATGGACGATTGTGACTATCTCATATTCCAGAGAGATAATGAATATTATATTATAAGGTTTTAGCGCAATTCATATCTTATGATTCTCAATCGAAATGATAACCGATCTAAGGTTAAATGAAGATTAGTTGAACATTAAATTAATCATACTCGATTGGTGTTTAAGAGTGAAAAAGGCAATTGTACCGAAATATAAAAAGAAGAAAGAAATGGCAGAAAGCTTGAACAAGAATATGCTTAATTGCTTTCTAAATTCAAGTGTAAAATCAAATGTGTTTTTAAGTCACAATTACAAGTCTTTATATAGGCCTTTCAAAGAGATAATTTAGCATGGTTTTCTCCTAAAATCATGTTTAACAACCAACACAAAGTCAAAATGTTTTCTAATTATAAGATTTGACCAAGTCAAAAATATGATTTTTTTTATCAACCCAAAAATAATCTTGCAAATTTCAACTCAGCCCCTTGTCTTGCTTTTTGTTCCAATTTAGCTTGATTTTGCTTGTTTTTGAACTTTAGCACTCCAATTGTATCCCTGACATTTAAGCAAGAAATCACGAGTTTAGTAGTATTATATTCAAAAATTTCCTAAAAATAGGTACATTAAACATACGAAATTAGTTTGCTATCAAATTCCCCCTACTTAGCCGATCCTTGTCCTCAAACATATTGTAAATTCCCATACTAGAAACTATTCAATAATTTTGTTCCAAAATCAAGTCTCATTCAACAGCCATGTACAATGCAAATAATTTAGGTGTTAGCATGAATAAGAACTTACTCATTTTTAACTAATCAAGTGTTTATAAAATTTTAACAATGTCCAAAATCAACCATTTCACTAAATTGAAGCTCAATCAAACTTGCAAGACAATTGTTCTCGATCAAATTATTCAACAAATTTGGGACATAGTCAAATCTTTTTACGCGAGATGAGAATACGACTCAAGCACTTCACCTCAGTTACTTAATTTGATATGTTTCCAAATAGATTAATTTTCCCTACTCATGGCAGCCTGATTAGTGGAGTGTTTGCAAGTTTCAATTTGTCACTCAAATCTTTTGACGCAAGGTGAGATGACAACCCAAACACCTCATCCTGGTTACTCAATTTGGTCACATTTTTTAAATCTTCACTCATAACAAAGCCATCAGCGGAGTAGTATATACATACAATTTTATTTATATATATATTTTCTATATATATAGTCTCTCTCTCTCTTTTACTTATTTTTATTTTTATTTATTTTTATAGTAACATAAAATAAAATGACCAAAATGATATAAGAGTACTTTTATTAAGCAAGTTTAAAGAACTAACAATTTTCATGAGATGTTGATTTTACCACAATATTTTCAATTCTATAAAACACTTGTCAATCAAACTAAGCAATAAACAATTATTCATGAATCACCCAACCATTTGAACTAACTAAGCATAGGAATTAAAGGCTCAATTTCAATCAAATTAAGGGATAATCTTAGTATGAGAATTAACACATGCAACGAATAGTAAACAATAGCATGACATGTCCTACGATTTCCCATACTTAGCCCACATTTCCTTCAATATGCAATAATAAAAGCATAAGAAAGAGAAGGGTCAAGTATACTCCCTGTGTATGTTTAAATTGGCGGGTTGGTTCGATCGGGTTGGGTCGGTTTGGTTTGGTTTGATTAGGTGTTTGTTTCAACAAATGGTAACACTGAAATTTGACACGGTGTGCCCCCACCATAGAAGATATTCATTTCTAATTTTTAATGAGCTTCTATAAGCCTCAACCACGTAATTAACTTATCACATGGGCACGTCTTAGAAGCATTTTTCGCATTTTTAGGTTGTTGCCTTCACCATGGTTCTTAGAAAACAACACATTAAAATAGCTTAAATAATAATCATATTATATTTTTTTCAACATAAATTAAACCAAATTCAAAATTAAATAAATTAAAATAAATAAATATGGGTTGCCTTCTATAAAGCATTTTTGTTTAACATCGTTAGCTCTACAACCTGAAAATGTTGTCTGTTTGATTACTTGAGAATTAACTTTTCCTCTACGTTTACTTGGAAGTTCAAAGGTTTCAACCTTTGTCCATCGAACTTGAAACTCTTTTCGAATTTCTCACTCTTAATTTCAACTGCACCATGATGAAACAATTGAGTAATAACGAAAGGACCTAGCCATTTGGTTCAAAGTTTACCTGTAAAGATCTTTAATGTGGGATCATAAAGCAACACTTTTTGTCCTACTAAAAATCATTTATGAGATATCTTCTAACCATAAAACACATTGGTTTTATCTTTATAAATTCGGGCATTTTTATATGTATCATGTCAGATTTCTTCGAGCTCTTGAATGTTTAATTTTTTATATTTTCCTGCTAAATTTTTAATTATAGTCATGCCAGTTTTCTTAGGTACTACGTGAACTAAGCTAACCCAACTACTGTCTGAAATTGGGTATATCCTTTTGGCCTCTAGTAATTTCTAAATTTCCTCTAATCATCGATGGATTGAGGTGTCTTTGAGCCTCTCCGTTCAAGGTCGCCTTTTCCTCTATCGAAATCCTTAAATGTTCCAGTAATGGTTTAAGCTTCAATTTTGGGTTTTGCGAAATGGAAGGCAAGAGTTTAGTTTACGAATGAGTTAATTCAAAATTTTTACCTAAACTTCTGGGAAACTATAGTGCCTCTATGTGAATGACAGCTTAATGTATTGTTTTTTTACTGTCAATAATTCTTCTTGTTTTTCCTTAACATCGAGATTTACGCTCTTACAAAGAAAAGTTTGTAACTTATCCTTTTCAAAATGTAAGTTTTTCAATGGTTCAATTACATCGACGTTAGGGACATTTTTTATTGCACTAGGGTGACCCATATCCCCATAAAAATTGAACTTGACCACTTCATCGTCAAATTTCATATTGAGTGTTCCACTCTGAACATCAATTTTCGTTCGTTGGTCAGCTGTTTAACGTCAGAGCAATAATGTGCAAGCGTACATTGTCGATGTAAGTATAGTAGATAGATATGAGTCTTTCGGATATCGATCCCACGAAGATAGTTGTCTTTTGCTTATCAATATTAGTGCATTAAATGGACGGAAACGAATAAATTTTGAGAGTAGGTGTCGAAGCAATAACTTCAAAACAAGAAGATAAAAATGATAAACTAGGATCCCCAACGTGAATATTCAATAGAATGCTAAGTGCTCACAAGGTATAAAAGGATAGGTGGTTGTCGATACATTAAATTGCAATGAATATCTTACCAAGCTTAACTTCTATATGTAATCCAAGACTTAAACATGCACATTAACCCCACCTTCCGCTGCTGGCAATGGAACACTATTAAGAATAAGTGGAACCCTTAAGCAATTTTCGTTGTCATGCTTGTTAGCTTGAATTGTCACTGCACCTTCTCGTGTCAGTGACCGCAATAACACTTCCGTGCTAAAAACATTCAAACCCAAAGATTAAATAGTAGAAGCAAGATTGAATAAAATAACATTTAGCCTAAAAATCATGTGTACATCCATACTAACATGAAATAGAAAATAGTCACCAGTGTTTAGAAAAGAAAAATAAAAGAAACAAGTGGAGAATACTATTCCGAGACAACTCGACTTGAATATCTCTATTCCCTCTTGTGTTACACTTAAGGCTCATCGTTAGAAGCTGGTCTGCATCCCTTTCACGTCGATTCACCTGTAAGAGACTTAAGCTGCCATAACCAAAAGCTTCCAAGATAGGTTGAAGAAGATAATTCTCTCAAAGGCTCTTATTTTTTTTCCTTTTTATGTGAATATTTTTTATTTTTCCCAAATAGCCCAAGTGTCCTTTCATCAGAATCATGCTGCTTCTGTACGTACAAGTTTGTTGCACTAGACTGGACAGTTCATGCATTTTTGTTCCTATCCAAACAGCTGTTAGATGTGGCTACAATTTTAGGCACAATCTAAAAATACTAATGCAGCGACATTAATACCAAAACATGACAAAATTAAGGATAACTAAGTTAAGATCCACTAAGTTATAAAATGTAAATTACTAAACTGAAAATGCTAAAATATGTGCTAAAGATAACTAAATGGGGAAAAATTAACCAATAAGTAGGGAGAAAACATATGTTGTTTCTAGTATTATCACTCGTGTGGTGCTTAAAAATGGTTTCCCGATTAGAATATCAAAAGAATTTGTTGAGTTGTCATCCTCCATGTCAACGATGTAAAAATTTGCAAGAAAGATTAGCTCATTTACTTTGATGAGGACATTTTGCAACACCCCTTCCAAATACACAACTGACCTATCTACTAATCGAATGATCACCCCTATCTCTTTCAAAGGACCTGTGTTTAGTAATTTGAAAATAGAAAAAGGCATAATGTTAATAGATGCACCTAAATCAAACATGACCTTTTTAATGTTAACATTATCTATTTTGCAATATATATAAAACATACCTTGGTCCTTACACTTAGGTAGAATTTTCTTTTGTAAAATTGTGGAGACACTTTCTCCTACACTTACCCTTTCATTACCTAAGAGTTTCTTCTTGCTAGTGCTTACACTTTATTGTATCAAGCAGAGGTATGTTAATTTCAAATTTCTGAAACGTCTCTAGGATTTCTCTCTCTTCTCGCTCCTTTTTACATTGGGTGAGCCTTCTAGGGAATGAGGGTGGTGCCACGATCGATTTCTATGGAGTCGACTTCATAGTAACTGCTGGATCATGTTTCTATTTTTCCTATCTGGTTTTATAGTCATGATTTGTGTCAAGTTTTGGCCCCAAAATCATTTCACTTTTTAATGTCATAGCACTTACATGTTGTCGTGGATTTGGCTTTATTTGAGACAACAACTTTCCTTTGGATTCCAAACGACTAACCATAAGTACAAGTTTATTCATTTGCTAATTTAATTCTTGTAGGTGCACTTCTGTATTTTGTTGGAACTTTTCAGTACTAGTAGCTAATCTCTCTATTATAGCCTCAAGAGATGTCTTAGGGGGTTGAAATTGTTAAGTTAGAGGTGGCATTGGTTAATACAGTTGGTTGTATGGAGGATTCAATCCAAAGATTAGATTTGGTGATCATTTCACCGCGTATTATAAGTATGTGGATCATATTACCTTTGGGATGCCTTGGGAAGTTCCCAATGGCATCTACTCATGTTGTTGTATCCTCGTATAAAATCAAACATGAGTCTGTCGAATGATCAGGCAAGACACAAATTTCACACAACTGAGCTGGGTTCATTTTTCCTGCAAGTAAATTTTGAACTATATTAGTGAGCTTGTTAATTTTATCTTCTAAGGATGAAATACTTAGCCCATGAACCCATTGGTCAAAATTGTTGGGAACTCGTAGCCATAGTTGAAATCAATTCCCTTTCTTTTTGAGGAGTCATGTTAACAAGTGCCCCTTTACTGGTGGCATCAATCATCTTTTTTTCCATAGGGAGTAACCCCTTATAAAAATATTGAAAAAGCGATTGTTCAGTTATGCCATATTTTTGGCAACTTGCACACAATTTCTTGTATCGTTCCTAGTAGTCATAGAGTGATTTGATCTTCTATTTTTGTATTCTAACAATATCTCTCCATAATTTGGCTGCTCGAGCTGCTGGAAATAACCTATCAAGAAACAAGGAAGACATGTCAGACCATGTATTAACTGAACCTAGAGGTAAATAAAAAACCACTCCCTAACAAAGTCAGCTAACTAGAAAGGAAAAGCTCGAAGTTTAATTTGATCTTTGGTTACTCCCTGATGTTCCATGCTTAAGTAAACCATGTGGAACTTTTATTGATGAGTGTGGGGGTTCTCATTTGCAAACCGTGAAAAGTGGAAAATAGATGAATTAAGTTCAATTTTAACTCAAACGATGTTCCTCCTATCGGATAAGTTATGCACAATGGCTGTTGCTCATATGGTGCCACAGCAAGTTGTCAAATGGTTTGATTCACCATTTCTTCTGGTTCGTTGAGTGTATCATAAATGTTTTATGTGCAAGATAGTGTTTCGTATTTGGATACTTTCGCTTGCGGTTGTTTTCCGCGTCAAATAGCTTATCTTCGTAGTGATCAAGCTAACTTTTTAATTTTCGATTCAAATTCTAAGCTTCTCGGTTCTAACCTAGTCATTAGTAAAAAAAAAAAAATTAGAATTATTTTCCAAATAGCAAGGGCACAAAATTTAACGACTGTTGAAACCACCAAATATAAATTTTGCTACGCTCTAACTAAATTAAACAGTAGTATAGAGAAGTAGGGTCGATCCTTCAGGTACTAAGACTCCTAATATCATTTTTACATGACTAGATTCCAAAGTCGTGGTAATTTTTGTGCCTACGACTTGTCGAGTGCTGAACTAAAAAATAAATAAAAGGGTATTTTGACTTTATAAAGGCTAAAATAATAAAATGAAATAATGATAGAACGATAATTGCAAGTTAAAATTAAATAATTAAAATTAAATTGGTAAATCAAATATGCAAATTTTTAGCCTTATACTCGGTAAATTCAAATTTTAAATCTATCCTTGAAAATGGATTTTTCCTTTCAAATGATTAGCTCGTTATAGCGACCAAGGGCGTTTTAATCACCAACTCTTCCTTGTGTAGTTGATTCTAGAATGACCTACAAACCAACCCTTACCGACTATCTAACCATATAACATGCGTCCATAATTTAAGATCTCGGCAGCCTTGCGATCTAGAAAAGCCCAACTCAAATTAACGACATCAACCGCGTAGGTCGTTTAAATCCAATCACTATCTCCCTTGACGGAGGTCTAATTGACCCTTACCCACCTGGACACGCCAATTTGTTCATGGGAACCCGAATGTGATAGACAACCGACTTATGTTCCCAATTATACGCTAAACAACTCCAACCCAACATGCGCTTTTTGAATTAAAATTGAATTAACTTTAAGGGACAATTGTGACTTTCCTATATTTCAGAGAGATAATGAATATCATATTGTATGCTTTTAACGCAGGTTCATATCTCATGATTCTCGATCGGAATGATGACCGGCCTAAGGCTAAATGAAGATTAGTTGAGCATGAAATTAATCATACTCGATTGGGGTTTAAGAGTGGAAAGGCAATTGTACCAAAATATAAAAAGAAGAAAGAAATGACAGAAAGCTTGAACAAGAATATGCTTGATTGCTTTCTAAATTCAAGTGTAAAATCAAGTGTGCTTTCAAGTCAACATTACAAGCCTTTATATAGGTCTTTCAAAGAGCTAATTTAGCATAATTTATCCTAAAATCATGTTTAACAACTAACACAAAATCAATTTTTTTTCTAAATATAGGATTTACCAAGTCAAAAATCAGATTTTTTTATCAGCCCAAAAATAATCTTGCAAATTTTAACTCAGGCCCTTGTCTTATTTTTTGTTCCAATTTAGTCCAATTTTGCTTATTTTTGAACTTCGACACTCCAATTGCGTCGCTGATAAAATTTAATTGAAATCACAAGTTTAGTAGCATTCTATTCAAAAATTTTCCAAAAATAGGTATATTAAACATACGAAATTAGCTTGATATCAGTATCACATATAAGTATGTAAATTATTTGAATGAACTAATGCCATTATAAAAGTAAAGGACCAAAATAAAGTTAAAATATAAAGATTAAATATCAAAAGTGAGCATAGTAGAGAAATCAAAATTGCAATTTTACCACTATCTTATAATGATTAAAAGGGAAAAAATCCATATAATTAGTTAATCTAAATAATAAGGACTGTAAATAATTTTGGTAGCTAATGTAGGTTTTTAATAAAACTTATTTCAACTCATTACGCTAAAATAATTTTTTTTTTAGAATCGTATTTTTTAAAAAATTAATGCCTAAAATTTTATCAAAGTAATCAACAATATTAAGTATCTGGACTAAATATTATAAAAATTTGGGACCAAATTATTGTAGAACTTTAAGTATAAAGATTAAATCTTAGTTTTAGGCCTAGTTGAGGGACCAAAATTTATATTTGACCATTTTTCTATAAAACGCAAAAAAGGAAAAAGAAAAGAGAAAGATGTGAACATGTGTCAAGTAGAAGGACCAAAAATGATATTTGACCAATATTCTATAAAGTGTAGAAAAAAAGGAAAAAGAAAAAGGAAAAGAAAAAAGAAATATTGAACACTTTGTGAAGTATGAAGGTCCTTTGAAGCTTTCTTTTATATAACACGTATGAGTATGATTATTGTTTGTGTCAAATTATAAAGGAATGTTAAAATATGCTCTAGGTCTTTGTACATTTCGTGTATTTAGAATTTAGTTTCCCTACATTTATATTAAAAAATTAATGCCTCTAGTTTTCGTATTAAAAATTCAAGTCTAATTATTACCATTGTTAAAATTATTTTATTAAATTTTCTAGTGTCACATTTTCAAATTAAAAGAAAAACTTGATAGCCAACAATAAAAATAACTTTGAGAATATTGGTGAAGATTTTTTTTTAAAACACTCATTCAAACTTGTTATAATAGAATAATTATTTCATGTTGGAAAAGTATTCTTAAGAAAAATTGAAGTCATTATTTTAATTGAAATAGTTAACAATAGTAACTATTTACACTAATTAATGATTTTATAAAAATAGAGAGGTCAAATAATGTCAAAATGAAAAGTATATAGATTAAATCTCAAACTTCAACATGATCTAGGGGCCAAAATTAAAATTTGACCATTGTCTTATAATGGGAAAAATGCGACGTAAGCCTAAAAGAAATGGGGAGTCACATGTCAATCTCTAGGACTTTTATGACATTCAAATTATATATAATCATGTAATATTTTAATTGAAAAGTTAAAAATATTAATTATTTGGACTAATTAATAATATCATAAAAATATAAAGACCAAATTATGTTTTAAATAAAGTATAAAGATTAGATCTCAAATTTAAACATAATAGATGGACTAAAATTAAAATTTAATCATTTCTCTAAAATATAAAAGGAAAACTTTTTTTTGAAAATTAAATCAGCTGATGCATTAAATAAGGGAAAAGAAAATAAATTACAAAAGCTTAAAATCAGCTTAGCTAGCTATCCTAACCTAAGGAATTCTTGTGGGTGGTGCCTTGAAACAACGCAACTGCCAAAATATCACAAGGCTTAATAAAGATGATAACGAAAACCACACATTTCCTAAACCAAGGCTCCGTTTGTTTGACAGTAATGTTTTCCGGAAAATGATTTCTGGAAAAATGATTTATTTTTTTGGTGTTTGGATAAATCTGTTTAAAATATTTTTCATTGTTTGGCGATTTCAAAATATTTTCAAGAAAAGCTGTTTTCACATATATTAATAAATTTATATTTTAAATTTTTTATATATATTGCAATGATTTATTTATAAATAAATAAATCAAATTAAATATATAATAATACTAAATATTAAGCTAGAATATTAACCGTCATAAATTGAAAACAACCAAAGTCAAATAAATTATTTGTAATTATGTTATAAAAAATAAAAACAAGGATTGAATAATTATAAATTAGCCTCTAAACCACAATTAATACTAGAAATTAATAATATTATCCAAATGCATAATTAGTAGTACACCACATAATAACAACAACATTGTCTAAGTGCATAACTAATATTACACCACATTAAAAGTATCAATATCTTCAACCTTGAGAAAATTTTTGAAGCCAATTTTTTCTATGCTTCTTACTTTTAACTAAAAAAGCTTTGGCCTCAGATTCATGACTCATTAGATAATCAAACACAGAACACAGGAAGTCATCATCAAATCCTTCTTCCTCCATCGACATCACTTCTTCGTAAAGATGTGGTGTCTTATTCGCAGTAAATTGTTCCAAAGCATTAGCAATTTGGCCAAGTTGTTCACCCACAAAATGAATTTGTTCATCAACGACACTTTTTTGAACATTTTTTCTTTTACGTTTGGATGTGCTAGATGAAGATACTTTTGTTCTTACTTCTTCAGTCTCTTCATTGCCGCAGTTTATAGGCACTGAATCTTGGTTACCATCATCCAAATTTATGTCAACAAATGTTCTGGCAAAACTCCCTGTTGCTATATCTTTTCCAACAACCAAAGCCATTTTATCATAATGATCAATGCTTTTATTCAAAAATGGTTCATACTTCTTGTGTGCCTGTTGGATATTATACACAATTAGAATAACAAGTAAAAAACAATTGAAATATACTTAACATATATATACATATATTACCATCACTGTTGCATCATATATCACTCTATCACATGTGATCATTTTCAAGTTATCATCCCATCCAAAACCACTTTCACCTCGAATTGTGCATATAATTTGCCACTGGTCTTTTACAGTCCTCAAATGATTTTCCACATGCTTCACATCGCATTGGACTTGAAATCCTTCAGAAATGGCTTCGGCAACTCGATTAATAGAAACTGCTTTGAAAGTATTAGAAGGCTTATTTCCTCTCTAGGCCTTCTCTGCTAGCATTTTAAGAAAAATATGTTCCATAGGTTTTGTCCACTTGAATTGCTTGGAGGTCCCTTCTTTGTTGCCCTTATCCATTCTACATTAATAATTGTCATTTTCAATCATTTCAATATCCAACAAGCTTAAAACATAATAAAGTCAATATCCAACAAGCTTAAAACATAATAAATTCAATATCTAACAAGCTTAAAACATAATCAATATCTAACAAATTCAAGACATAATAATTTCAAAATCCAAAAACTAAAATTTCAATATCATTATCCAACCAACATTAACAAAAAAAAAAACAATTTTAATACTAAAACATACATAACATAGAAACAATAACCCTAAGCCCTAAACTTACCTAATATTTCTAGCCATATAATCAGTCCACATAGTTTGTGTAATTCCGTCTCTTTTAGCAGACTCTCTTGCTTCTTCTCTTTCTTCTCGCTTCGTAAGAGTTGGTATTATCAAATCAGACTCAGGCTCCTCGTATAATCCTTGATTAAGTAAATCACTAGGATCAACTCCCATTATATGATTATGAATGATACAACAAGCCAAAACTATATCTACTTGAGTTTGAAAATTCCAAAATGATTCAGCATCTAATACATGAAATCGTTTCTTCAAAATCCCCAAAACACGTTCAATAGTGATTCGTAATGATGAATGATGAAGATTAAAGAGTTCCTTTGCATTTTCAGGCCCTTGAGCACTAAACTCTTTTAAATGATATCGAACACCACGATATGGGGTAATATATCCATTTCGGATGCCATATCCAACATCATCAAGATAATATTTACCTACAATTTTACAAAACATAATTAATACTAATAAATTATGAGCTTATTAGAACTATTTGGTATTTAATGATAATTATTACCTTCCGAAATTCTTAATCCTCTTGGGCGTGAAAGTGCATCACTTAAAATACGAGAATCATGTGCACTACCTTCCCAACCAGGTAGAACATAGGAAAATTTCAAATCAAATGTAATGGCAGCCAATACATTTTGTGTCGTCCCCCTTTACGACTACGAAATCTTCTTTAAATGCTAAGTGGAACGGATGCACGAACATGAGTTCCATCTAATGCTCCAATACAATCTTTAAAATAAGGATAAACCTTGGATTGTTTCTAATTTCACTAGGAGTTGATTCATCAGGTAATCTAATAACTAGTTTATACAATTTCAAAATAGCTCTCAATACAACCCTAAAGTAACGGCGAATTGTCTCAGTTGATCTATAATATCTAGATCCAATCACTCGAAACCTTACATTATGAGCAATTATATGTAAAAATATAACTACAAATTATTCACAAATATAGTTGATTGTAACAAATTATTCCTACTAAGAATATCATACAAATTAAAAAAGGCAATCGATATCATCCTTATCACATCAATACAATGCTGGTCACCACTATATAAAATACTATTAATATAATTTTCTCTTTCATAATCCCGATTCACACGAGGGTGAGAAGCAGTTTCCTTTCTAATTTTTAATTTTTTAAGTCAAAGAGCCCTAAAAGCTAAAACTGAAGCCACAACTCCGACAATTGTATTTTGATCTTGATTACGATCCATCTACACAAAATAATGCCACACAAATATTTGATCACTACAAAAAAGATGCAAGATTTTCATAAGATCACATATATGACTAAAGTTACCATGACTAAAGTGCATACATACATATTAAGCTAATTATAATTGCATTAATAATTTTTTGAGAAATTAAGCTACTTTCGTTGTACCTATTTAGTGACACAACTAAAATTAGATATGATTCAATTTGAGAATAAACCAATGATTGGTCATAATATAATGTACATATGTAATGTTGAAAATGGACACCAGACCTATACTTATTCATCATTTCATATCGTTATTCTATTCTTAAATAAATATTGCAACCACTTCCCTCTTCTTTTTAAGTTATTTGTAGATGACATGATGTATAGTGGCGTAGTCGAAATGTTATTTTATTTAATATTTTATTCTTCTATTTAATATTTTTATTACACTTTCTCTTTTGAATGTACATATGATTTAATTAGATTTTTTTACTTCAAAATTTTTGGACTTAATTATTCTAAATTTTATATCAAAATAATTTTTAAAATTAAATATTTAAATTGTAAAAAATATTTTATTATATTAAATTTTAATTTATTTTAATGGTGTCATTATTTCATTACATTTTTTATTAATGTGAAATTCTTCTAATTAATGTTTTTAATTGTATCTTTTTGGCTAAACATTAAAGATAGGCATAATATCAAATTTAGCCTTTAATGTTTATATTTTGTATCAATTTGGCTCTTCCAATTAAAATCTCAGTTGTAGATACAATTGGATACACAAGTCAACCTTTGTATTATCATAAGAATTCACAAGAAGAAACATAATATTAAAATTCACATAAAGCAGAGGATAAGGTTAAGAGTTAACAAAAGGATGATTGTGGATAAAAACACCGCGTTAATGATGTATGATAATATATTATTGACAGATAAAATTTTTTAATCCATAATGAAAGCTGAAATTGAAAAAAAAAAGTAGGCTAGCATATACTTAAAACTCAAAACAATACAAGAAATGCATTAACAGTGGCAGTAGTAAAATTATCTGAGTGTTTTTTCTTCTATCCCTTAATTTAGTCAATCATTGTTTCCTATATATAACATCACTCATGAGTCATGCCTCAAACTCATAAAAAAGACACTCGACCAACATTGGTACATGCCCCTATATAAGTTATAGAAAACTATATATATAGCTCAAATAATGAAGGAAGCTAGAAATGGAGTTGGTTATAATCTTTAAAAAAAACCATTAGTCCCACAGAATATGTGCAGTGGGAGGGCTCTACCTTTCAAGCTAGAAAAAAGAAAAAAAGATTGCATTAAGGGAGTATACAAATATAGATATATGTAATAATGACGTAAAAATTAACAAAGCAAAGTGGGCTAAATATTGAAGTGCAGCAAGCTGAACTTTTGAAGAATGATGAGTAGATCATCAAACAAACAAAAAACACATCACACATCGATTTTTGTGTATATTAATTCTATGCTTTTAGGATATTATATCAAGAACAGCGTTTGGAACCTTTTTTGAACAAGGAAAACAGATCTTTTTTGTTATAAGAACAGCAAATGCAGTTTTTCTCTCTCGCAGTTGAAAGCCTAAATATCCCAGGCTTGAGGTAGTGGTGATTACCCTCTTCATTTTTCCTTTAAAATATACCTCTATCTAACACATCATCCCTACCAGGTTTTTGCCTACTAAAAATAATAGAGAGATATGGAGACTAAATAAGGAAACTAATGAATCAATTCAAGCACTGATCTGAGCAAAAAATGAAACAAGAGAAGAATATTCAAGTTTCCTTATTCTTTTCTAAGAATGCTGAAACTATAGGATAGTGGACTCACTACTTGTGGTAATTAGCTGAACCAGCTTTTAACTACTAAACTGATGCACATGGACATGAGAAATACATTAATTTAGTATATATTATATCTACAATATCTAACTTCACTAGGATATGAATTTCTTTGAACTTCATGGTGAGTCGAGCAGTTATTCTCTTGATTTTGATAAGTTCTGGTAGTGTGATCATGCATCATTGATTCTTTCGGCATTTCTACTAACTGAATTAGCCAATCCCTAGAAGTAACTAGTTTTGGAAATGATTCCCTACTCGAAGAAACTTGTGGTGAGGCTTGTCTTTTATAGCTTATAGATAAACCCATTGATGTGGAAATTGCTTTTGGCTTAGCAAGGATTGATTTTAGCCCAACGTGGAAACTGTAGTGTTATATTTTTTGTTAACACTTACTGAGGGTAATGTAACTTTATAAAGAGGAACTGAGAAAAAGAAAATCAGAAAGAAAACAATTTGTTTGACTATATAGAGCTAATAACTTATGCATGAACTCGAATGTTGGATTACATGAGAAATGAGTTCAAGTCAAAGTTCAATTTTACCAGATGAGAAAAAGGGAAATTTTACAACATCTTCTGTTCTGTTTTAAGAATCTTTGCAAACATATCAATGCATTACCAACTATAACAAGGAGAAAGTAAGTTACCAAATATCTATTACTTCAGAAAATCAAAAAAAAAAAAAAACAAATCTAAGGTAATAGAAGAGAAAGCATAAACTGAATGATGCAAAACCCAGAAACAAACAGATTTTAAATAAAGCATAAAAAAGGAAGAAGAAGAAGATTCTTCAACAGACAGATGCAAAATCCAAACAGATTAAACAAACAGATGCAAAATCCAAACAGATTCTTCAACCAAAAAAAGAAGAAGAAGAAGATTTGAATGAGAGAGGCGACAAATTGAATGAAATACAGAGTGAAGCATAAAAAAGTTACCTTGAACTTTGTTTCAGGAAGGGAACTGGTCTAACTGGATGAAGAAAAAGAAGGACAGAAAGAGGAGGAAAGATGGAAAATGTCTTGCAGAAATAAAATCAGTAAGATATTTTCCTTAAAATCCCTTCTCATTTTCTTGTGTTTCTGAAAATGTTTTACCAATATAAGTTATTTTCAAGCAAACAAACACTGGAAAACTAGGAAAACATTTTCCAGAAAATGTTTTCCTGGTAAACAAATAGACCTTAAAAGAACAACTCTAAACCCTAAACTCTTCCCCTTCTTTCCTTTCTCTGTTGCTCCGGCATTGCCGATGTTCTATATATAAAAAACCTAGTTCTCATCACGTCGTTTGCATGAATGTCTTCAACTAAACCTAGTCCCTATGTTTTGAGTTCATCGAGTCTCCGGTCGCCATTAACTGCTCACCCCAGACTTAGATTTTAAACACTTTCAGATTTTAAAACTGTACTCTTATATCCTTTATTACCGTGAAATCAATCTTCGGTGGAACCTCCTCTACCTAATAAATCAGTGACTCGTACTCTCGACCCCAATTGACCAGTTCATGTGCTACCTTGTTTGCTGAGCAATGAACGAACCAAAAAGATGAGCTCCTAAACTTCGCAACTTTAAGTTTTATTTCTTTTAAAATATTGCATATCACAGACCTATCATCTTCCTGATTGTTAAGTTTTTTTTATAACAGTGAGAGAGTCTCCTTCTACCACAATGTCTCCAAATCCCATTCCCTCTGTGAATGTTATTGCTTGAAGGCATGCAACTGCTTCAGCAGTGGTTGGATCTCAAATGTTGATAACTGGGTACACACATGCTCCCATAACTAAGCCCATATTATTTCTTACAATGATGCCTAAACTTGCACTACATTTTGACTGCTAATAAGAAGAGTCGAAGTTAACTTCGACTCATTCTTCACTTGGGGGCTCCTAACTTTTTATTTGACTACTGGATCTGTGAATAGATAGACTCTCAAGATAGCCTAGATCAGCTATATATGCTTTATTGAATCCCACCACATCGCACACTCTTTCCCTCAACCTTTAATGATAGATCTTGTTTCTGTTATGCCAAATAGCCCAATATGCTATTGCTATGCTAACACATTGTTGACTACCGTTGTTGTCAAAAAGTTGTACTAACCACTGTAACCACTCCTGGTTTTCATTTGTGGACAAGGTTAACACTCCTACTTCCTGAAACACGACCTTCGTAAATAAACAGTCATGAAATAAGTGGGCAATCATTTCATCATCTTCTCCACAAACTAGGAAGAGAGTGTTGGTCCTCAGCTTTGCTTAGCTTTAGATTACACATTGTAGGAAAATAGTTTTTAGTGATTCTCCATAGATTTATTTTAATTTTACTGAAGATATTAAGGATTCAAAGTTTTGAATAATAAGTTTTTGTAGCATTTATATGTGATATGTGTTCATTCTCCAGCAGGATCTACTTTTCTGTAATGCTCCATCTATAGCCATTTTTTGCTGTATAAATTTGAAATTTATCACCTTGCCATGCTAGAACGCCTAGTTGAGATGTATTTACCAGTGATATGGAAACTATTCGTTGGACTTGATCCTTGCTAAACAAAGAGTCTAAGGTACTAACATTCTAGCTCTTTAAGTCTTCATCAATCAGATCTGCTACCATTGTATATCTCCAATTCATGTTTTGACCTTTTATTCTTCTTCAACAGGGTAGGGTAGCCATGGGTCATTCCAAATGTTGATTGTTTTTCCATCTCCAATTTGCCAACCTATGCCCTTTTTCAGAATGTCACAAGCACCCCAAATGCTTTTTCAGGTAAAGGAAGGGTAAAAACCTAAACCTGCCTTATGAAATCGAATCTCAGATAGTACTTGTTTTTCATTACTTGAGCCAATAGATTGGTGGGTTTGGTTATTAGCTTCCACCCTTGCTTAGCAAACAAGGCTTTTATAAAAATTGAAAGATCTTTAAAACCAACACCCCTTTACGCCTTTGGGGTACATAATGATTTCCACGATTAGTTCTTAGGTTGCGCCACCAAAATCTACATAATAATGCTTTTAATTCACGATATAAAGAAATTGGCAAATTAAAGCATTACATAGCGTAGATTGGGATAGCCTGTAAAATAGATTTAATAAAAACCTCCTTGCCTCCTATTAATAGATTACAAATACTCCAGCTTTTTATTTTTGTCAAGAATTGTTATTTGATTCCAACAAAAGCATTTTTCTTACGTCATCCTACCATTGTTGGTAACCCTAGGTATTTCTTAAGGTTATTGGCAATTCTGACACTCAACTCCCTACCTCATTACAACTTTGATTCTTCTAAATTGTTGCTAAAATATAACAATGATTTATTGAAATTTACCATTTGTCATGAAATTTTCTCATATTCATTTACCACCGCCTTTGTTGCCATAATTCCTTCTTTTGTTGCCCTCCCAAATAAGAAGCTATCGTCTGCAAAAAAATAAGTGAGTTATTGATAAGCCTCATTTCCTTACCTTTGCTCATTCATTTTTCTTTTCTCTTTTAGCTATGTTGAGCAATTTCGAAAAGCCCTTTGCACAAATGATAAATAAATAAGGGCTTAAAGGGTCTTCTTGCCTTAAACCTCTTGAAGGTCTAAACTTGATTCCTTTTCCTCTATTGAGCACCACCGAATAAGATACATTGCTAACACATCTCATGATCAAAGTTATCCATGCTTCACAAAATCCAAATCATCTTGTCATTTTTTCCACAAGTTTTCATTCAACTCTATCATAGGACTTGCTCATATTTAATTTTAGAGAAATGACCACTTCTTGCATATTTTTTTTCTTAAAAGAATGTAATAATTTGTATGCCACTATAATGTTGTCAATAAGTTATCTCCATAGCATAAAATCACCTTGAGTTTCTTCAGTACAATAATTTAGGGCATTCCTAAATCTGTTGGCAATTGCTTTTAAGATTACCTTAAGAGGACATTACAAAGGCTAATTGGTCGAAACTGACCCATATTTTTAGCCACAAAGACTTTAGGAATTAGAATAATATGTCTTGTTCACCTCTCCAATCTTTTTTTGATTATTTAATATTTCTAAACAAAACCTCTTTACATCTACCTTCACAATGTGCCAATGTTTTTTATAAAAGAATGTGAGAAAACCATCCTTTCCTGATGCTTTTAGTGGTACCATAGATTTTAAAGCTTCCACCAACTCTTCTTCTTTAAAAAAGGCCAACAATTCCTCATTCAAACTACTAGGGATACTTGGATGTATTTCTGCTAGCAGGTTTTCACAATTATAGATTGTCTTAGATGTGAACAGATCCACAAAGTATCTTCTTGTTATCCCAATTAACTTCTCTTCTCCTTCGACCCACTCACTATTCTTGTTTTCAAGGCCTTTTGCAAAGTTCCTCTTCTTACATTGATTAGTAAACTTATGGAAGAAAGATTTATTACGATCACCCATCCTAAGAAAATTTGCTCGTGCTCGTTACTCCCAATAATTTTTTTCTTTCTCAGCTTCTATGTTCAGTGCTAGCTTAACTTTTGTTACCACTGCCAAGTGGTTATCATCTGGTTCTTCTTCATTAAGCTGTTGGAGTCTTTAAGTCAACTCCTCTTTTATTTTAACTTTTTCCATTCATTAGATTTGGCCTATTCTTTTAGAGATCTTCCTAGAACCTTTAAGTTTCTAGAGAGCTCCAAGTTGCTTGAATTCCAAACCATCCTAACATGCTTTTCAAAGTTTATTTCGAGGGCCCAAACGACATTAAAATGGAATGGAACATCTCTTCGTGAACTAACGACCCTTCTACTCCCTAAGGTAACTAATAGTAATGGACAATGGTCCGAAAACCTATGATTGAAATGTTGTAAGGAATAATCTAGAAACCGTGCCCACCAATCCACGTTGGCCACTCCTCTGTCCAACCTTTCCCTGATATTGTTTCCTGCCAAGCGGCCTTTCTCCCACGTGAACCAATGGCCTAAGAACTTTAAGGCACCTAAATCACTCTCCTCTAATGCATCCCTAAACGCTGCCATTTGTTTTTCCTCCTGAGGTCTACCTCTTCTCTTTTCAAATGAGTACATTACTTCATTAAAGTCCCCCATAACTAACCATGGTAACTAACTTCCTACTTTCAAATTTCGTAACCTATTCCATGAATCCATTTGTAAGTGTTCTATCGGGGAGCCATAAAACCTCGTAAACCTCCAATCTTCTCTTCCACCTTTCTTATTTATTTTTCACATCAATATGAGCATTTGAATAGCTTTTTAGATCAACTGATAAATTCTCCTTCCATCACAACGATAATCCCTTTTGAACCATTTATACTTATATCAATTCCATTCACGTACCCAGACTTCCTTCGAATATTTTCCATCTGCCAATGCCAACTTTTGTTTCTAATAGAAACAAAAGTTGGGGATGATATTGTCTCAATAGGTTCTTAAGACGTATGACCATTCGAGGTTGCCCCAACCCACGAATATTCCAACTTAAGGTTTTCATTATGACCAAACGGCTTGCTTTTCAACGACCTTCGATATAATTATGTCGAAAACTATATCCATCTGTGTTATTAAATTGTCCCCCACTTGTGACCTCCTTTGTTTTCTACCTTTCTATCAATCTAACTGGCTCGTCTTCGTGATTTACTCCCTCTACCGTCAAATTGATGCACTCAACTCTAGTATCGCTATTGAAGCAACTATTTTTCTTTCGACCCTCCTCTAATCTACCTCTCATAATTGGTGCATCATGTGTTCCTCTCTCTCACATATGTAGAGCTCTTTTCCTATCCATTGTTCACTGTTCGAACCTCCTCTAACCAAAGCTTTTGGTTCCCCCATGTAGTCATTTACTATCTACCGGTAATGATTTGTTCAGTTGTGCTTGTAAAGAGCTATCCCATTCTAGGGTTACTTATTGGTTTCCCAATGATAATCTTACGGGCAGAAACTTTCTCCATGCCCTAATCTTCCATACAAAAAACAAAACAAGGAAAGTTTTTTGTATTGAAAAATTGCATAGGTCGATTTACCTTGACCATATATGACACGTTTCTTCCTTTTAAGGGGGCTTCGCACATCTAGTTGTACTTTTATACACGTAAACTTTTTCACACCTCTTGTTACTATTGTGGTGTCATATTCTATGAAATTTTCGATAAAATTACCCAACTGTCTTGCCATCACTTCCGACATGGACCCTACTAGGAGGTTATAAATTTGGACCCAAAAATTTGAGAATACTAGGGGGACTTGAATCAGATCTTCATGTTTTTTCCAGCTGATGAAATAGAATTAGTGTCTATTAAAAAACTAGGGAATCCTATCTAAAACTCTTTTGAGATCCAACTTATTAAAGAATCGAAACATGCTCTTCTTTTCCTCGATTTCAGTTATAGAAATGCCTTCATCGGATTCTAAAGTTCAACGAGAACATTTCTCATTAACAGAAAGTGGACTGCACTGCTCGTTAGAACCTTCCCTACCAGACACAGATTAAAATCATCTTCGTTTTCCTCTTCTTCCTCTTGATCATGGATGGGCTGTTCTTCCTCGTCGACAATATTGAGATTTGCTAATTCTTCCTCCATGGATTTTTCAATCGTATTGATCTATGGATCTTGGAAATAAAATTATGCCCTATTCAGATTAATAAAAGGAGGAGTCTCTCCAAACCTGCTATTAATGGCAGACGAAAAGAAACTTTTAGAGAAAAAAAATCCTACGACCTTCTGGTACTGTAGGCTGACTTTTCTTCTATAAGTTTTTTATACCATGTGAAGTAAGGATTCTTTAATCACTGTTGTTTATAAAAGGAAAACTTAAAGGAAAAAGAGAATGCGTGAAAGAATGAAAACATAATGAACATTAATTTAATATATAGCTATATAGATAAGTATAGATATATGGTAAAAATATATTAAATTTAAATTACGTCTAACTGAAATAATTTTTATGTTTCCATTAAAAATAAAATTATTATCAATGAATGATACTATTTACAGAAAGATGTTATAAACATAAATAAACTAAATAATTAGTATATATTCATCGCAAAATTGCATCAAATTTTAAAAATATAGAGTTACGATTATGGGAAGTTAAATATAATAATGATTTTGTCGATTGTGTCTTCGTTTAATTGGTATCGGTATTGTTGCTAGTGCAAGTAAACATGGGTTTGAGTGTGCTGAAGCTCTTCCTATTTAAGAGTTGAGAATGGGCTATGAATAGTTTTAGGTATTGTATAAAAAATAATATATATTATAAGAATCTATAATAAGATTTAATTTCAATATATATAATATTGATTATTCATAGTAAATTTGTTTATGGAAGATAATTAAATCGTCAAATTTTTGCTGAATGACTTCTAAGTCAAACGGCCTTCGTTTGTTGACACATGCCATTTTTAGTTTTTCTTTTGGGATAAATTACACCCAAGGTCATTAAATTTAACTTTTGGTCACTCATTGAAAATTATCACTTAATTATTCAAAATTTAAGTATTAAAAGATTCTAATTATTTAAAAGAACTAATGAGATTATAATAATAGTGGGAGCAAATTAGATCAAATAAAAATACACAAATTAAATCATTAATTTTAATATGGTAGAGTGATGAATATCACAATATGACTTAAAAGACAATCTATACATATATAGCACAATCATTTTTTTTTTTGTATATATAGTCATTGAATGTATAATAAAAACTAAATATTCAACATTTTCTATCTATTTTTTATGGATATATATATATTACATATTTGGATATTAAATATATTATTTAGTATTAATTCATAGTGTCTAAGAATAATTACTTAAATTTACTTTAATTTTAATACAAAATTTTGATATTAAAATTTGTTACTAAAAATTGAATTACTCATAAGAATGAAGAGTTTGGGTATTTAAATTGAATTTTCATTTTTTAATAATTTAAAATTAATTTAGTAAATTTTAATATTTTCAAAAATCTAATTAAAATATTTTATTTTTATTGTAATTATATAAAGCAAACAAAAGAATCATCTATTCTTTTCAACTATTTTATACTTTTTTTTATATTTTGTATTTTTATCTTCAGAGTAAAAAGATAATGATAATGATAGAAGTAACTGGCCAACTTTCATTTCTACAAAATAAGAAAGTGAAATCTTAATAATATAAAAATGGAGCTAAATTTTAATTTTATGAATTTTTAAATTAATTTAATAATAAGTTGATGTTTTTCTTTAAAAAATATTTTAATTAACCTTTTGAAATTTTAATTTTTACCTTTTCTGCCGGTCTTTTCTTTTTCCTAGAAAATTAAATAATTTCATATTTAAGGATGAATCTTTTAGGGCATGAGTAAATTTTACGTGCGAAGCAAGAGATTCACACTAGTTTTTATAATTGTAATACTATAACCTTATTTATAATATAAAAATCATATATATGTAACTATAGACAATAAAATTAGGTCAAATTGTATTATTAGTCCCTATACTTTTGAATTTATCAAATTTAATCATTATACTTTTTAGAATTTGAAATTTCAATCTTGGTCCAAATGGCATCAATTAAATTTGTTTGATTAAATTCTACTACTAGTTATGTACTATGCATAAAATTGTTATTCAATCCATGCTCTCCAATAAATCATTCTTAGTCACTATAATTTTTTGAATTTCGAAATTTTAATCTTGACACAAACAACAAGTGTTAAAATCATTAACTTTTTTTTTTGTGAGAAATAAGAGGAAACAACAAATTGACATAATATTACACATGCGATAACATGTTTATTGCATCTGAATTTTTTGAAATAATAGAATTTAACTTAATGAATTTAATAATTATCATTAGATCAAGACAAAAATTTTAAAAATCAAAAAGTATAAGACTAAAAATGACCATATTGAAGTACAAGGACTAGATCTAAACCATGCCTTCCTAGTTGTTTCAACGACGACGGTGCCAACTTAACTAAAACTTAATATGCCTAAATTATATATATTATACACATGTTATAAAAGTTTTCAGCCTATTTTTAATCGGATCTCAATTCAATTGTGAAATTGACAAAAATTCTTTTTCTTTATAAATTAAGAAATATTACAATGTGATTTTTTATATATAAAATCTAAAGCAATAAGCGCATGAAGAAATTGAACCTAAAGCATTTTAGTCTTCAACTTCTCACCTTTACCACTCAATAAAAGTCTCATTAGTTTTTACATCAATTTTTTTATAAATATATTTATTATTCAATTTAAAAATATTAAAACTCTCTTTAAGAAATAATAAATATTATTATGAGAATATTTTTATAAAAAATCCAACCTTTAAAATCAAATCCTATAAAAAATGTAAACGATCCTATATAAGACCTATAGTTTTCACAAATATTCCGTCATATATTATATCATGATTGATTCTTGCTTTAAAAACCCTAATCATATCATTATTATATCAATCTTTCTTTGAAAAATTTAATATTAATCTTATTTTATATAAAAATTACAATCAAAAGAAAATTTAATAGCCAAAACTGGCGTTTGACGCTATAAACAATTATACTTATACATAAATTCAATATTAAAAAAAATAGTAACAAATTCTATAAAAAGTTAAATTTTGCTACTACTTCGTTTGCTTTGCAAAAATTGTGGATTTAATCATTATACTTACTTTGGTCATTTTTAATCTCTACTTTTTGAATTGATTAATTTTAGTCCATGTACTTCTCAACTTTTGAAATTTTAGTCTTGACCTAAACAATAGCAGTTAAATCTATTTTGTTAAATTAAATTACTAGTCTTGTACTATGCGTACAATTGTAGATTTAGTCTACATTCTCCAATTGGATCGTTCTAAGTACCTATACTTTTTGAATTTTAAAATTTTAGTCTTATCGCAAATGAAAGTTGTTAATTCATTAACTGGACTTTTAGTGAGTAATATGTGGAATTAATAAGCTGAAATGCCATTACACATGTGATAATATGTTTGTCGCATTATATTTTGGAAATATAATAACTTAACTTAACGGATTTAACAATTATAGTTTAGTGAGGTCTAGAGTTTTAATATTTAAAAAGTACAAGGTCTTAAAATGACCATGTCAAAACCTTTTTTTTTTTTTAAATCGACTTTGATTTTGAAAATGAAAAAAAAAAAAAGGGAGTCGCCACCAATTATTTTTTTTATGAGGCGTGATCGAGTCACCTTGTAACTTAATCATTTTAATAAGAGGTTCAATTTATTAAAACAATATTTTTTCGATCTACAAAAATCCAAAAAATGGGTTCAGGAGTCGGTTACGTACGAGGAAGGATTAGCACCCTCATTACGCCCAAAATTGGTACCTAGTTGATCACTTGATGTCTTTAATGTCAAGAATTTAAAACACGATCTCACTTTGCATAATGTTATTTTAAATTAAAATCACTTGAATAAATCAAAATGTATGTAAAAGGCTCTCTTATCTCGAGGTAAAAAAAGGTCATATCCCGTAAGTTAGGACAGGACATCTCGAATCCTCAAAAATAAGCTTGCTCTTTATTTTAATTACTATTTAAATCTCATGTGTTTTAATCTTAAAAGGAATGTTCAGTTATCTAGGTTCAAAGAGAAAGTCGGACCCCGTAAGTTAGGGCACGACTTTTCGAATCTCCAAATACGGAACATTGCCTTAATTTTAAAAATTTCATTTTTATGCATCGAGTTAAAAAAAAGTTATGTAACACTTAAAAATGGTACATATATTTAGTTTATTCGAGCATCGTATGAAAAACAAATAAATGTGTTTAAACATAGCGTATAATACAATGATAATAAAATAATGTGCGGTGACTATATGGGTAGAATACTAAAATAATAAATAATAAATAAAGGAATGATATAATAATAATAAAGTAATACTAATAATAAAATACCAAATAATAACAATGGCAATAATCCTATTAATTACTATTCTAATACTAATTAAATAATAAAGGAAAAATAAACAATAGTAACAATAATAATAATAAGTGCAAATAAAGGAATAAATGACAATAAAAAGGGTAAAGAAATAAATAAATGAACGAATATATAAATAAATAAATAAAACAAAATATAACAATACATATAAAAATCTATAAAAGGTTGAAATTAAATGAATAAAGGATTAAATCAAAATTTAAAATGAAATTTAGAGCCTAAATTATAACAAAATAAATGAATAAATATAAAAGGACTGAATTGAAATTTAAATGGAATTTAGGGGCCTAAATTGTAAAAAAACTAATAAAACATAATAAAGGACCAAAATGAAATGCACGAAAAGAAATAAGAACTAAACGGGAAAATATCCTAAGGCTCCTGGACACATGTCTTTCCCTAAGGGGTTAACAGTCTGAGGACCAAATTGAAAGAGATTTAAAATTAACGGTGCAATCTAAAAAGAAAAAAAAAGGAATTAGGACCTGATTGAAAAACAAAGAAAAAGCGGAAGGGCCAAAAGCATAAATAGACCCTTAAATTAAAAAACGCGCGAATCCTACGCGGTTTGGGTCTGGTAGTCGGGCTTCGCATTGAAACGACGTCATTTTGGGGCGTTTGAAGCCACTTCAAATCGGCGTCGTTTTACTTAGCCTATATAAGTTAAAAATTTTCAAAAAAAAATCATTTACCCTTCATTTAAAAAAAAATCTGAAAGCCCCTCATTTTTTTCTCTCAAGCTTTCTCAAGTCCAGCCTTTGAACCGCCGTGGGTCACCGTGCCAGCGACAGTGGCCACCGTATGTGGTGGCTGAAAACCCCAAAAAATGCCTTTTTGACTTCATTTAAACCGTTTTAAAATCCCTTTTTAAAACTCTTTTATCCCGATTTAAAAAATGACAAAAAGAAATGGAAATCTTTAAGAAACCTTTCGGTTTCTCCTCCAATGGCAGTACTGTCTTTCATCGAAGACAATGTCCTCGGCTTTGCACGAACGGCATAGGTAAGCAGAAATTTTTTATCTTTCGCAAAATTAAAAAAATATAATAGATAAGAACAGATTTAAAACAAAAAGATTATCTAGTTTTTTTTTTAAACTTGCTGATTTTTTTTTTGTATTTCTCCTTGTAAATATTACAAACTATGGTATTGGCCTTTATAGCCATGAGTTACATACTGTTTGTTATTATTTTTTTTTTTGTGTTTTCTCGTTGTTTCTGCTTTCTTTTCTGTCATTTTTGCAGGCGTTGGCAAGGCCAACGGAGGGGAGAAGGCAGACCTTTTGCCACTTTGGTGAAACGGTTGTAGCAAGGGTGCGTCAAGCCCCGAGACTAGCTGAGGGTTGCGAGACCGAGGAGGAACGGCGCGGGGGCTCTAGGGTTTTTTGTTTTACTGAAAATGTTTAAACATTTTGGGCCATTGGACTTGTAATTTTTTTGGGTTAGGTTTTTGTTTTGGGCTTGAATGTAATTGGACTTTGGGACTATAGATTTTTATTTTTATTTTTATTTTTGGTTTTTTTGGTTTCTGTTTATGTTGGGCCCGGGCAAAATAGCCCATTACAGACCAAATTAAAGTATAGGGATTTAATCCATAACTTTTCTAAAATACATAAACTAATAGTAAAATTTAACCAAAAACAGTAACAAAGCATGGGTGGCTATAGAAATTTTAACATGAATAACATTTCAAAATTTCTTTATTTCATGTTATTTAAATATCTATTAGAAATTCTATCTCATGTGTATGTGTATAGAAACTGCATATTTAGGATACAAGTATTTATTTAAAAATAACATATAATAAATAAAAAATATATGATTTGAAAATAATAATAATAACACATGCAAAAATAATAATAATAAAACATGCAATATTTATTAAATCAAATATCCACTATGTGTGGATGAAATTTTTGTGTAATAGTATTAAAATGTATAAAGAGATATCAAAATGAAAGATTGGTTCTAGCGTTAAAGCTGATGTTTTATCCATATTGATAGCATTGTTTTTTTTTTGAAAAATAAACAGAATTACAACTAAAAAACTTCTTTAAGAGGTTTAAAAGTTTTGTCTTGTTGAATAGCCTTAACCACTGAATTTATCATTTGCAAATTTTTATTGATTTTATTTAAAATGTAAAAAAGATAAAAGTACCGTTGTAAGAATATAACTTATTTCCTTAATCGAGTTGGTGTCTAGTTGACTCATTGACACCAACTTTGTTGATCCAAATCTATATTATTAATTAAATCTTTAATCGAATTAGTGTTACAAGACAACCAAATATTAACTCTATTAGAAATTTACTAAAATATCTATTTATATACCATGAAATATTTTTGTTTTTAATAATTTTATAAACTCAATAGAAATTCAATCATCACTACAAGAAAACTGCATTAGCAAGCAAAATTTTCAAAACATTTTATGTCATTCTGTAATACAACAACGACATTAAATGTGGTTATGTAAAAGTCAAATATTTGCAATGATTTTTAAATGTTGTTGCTGAATTTAATTTTAAGATACTATTAATTGCAGTGACTAGGTTTGTCAATGCAAATTATTACAATTATGGATAACAACAAAATAAATTGTTTTATATATTATAATATTAGCAACAACTTTACAATGTGGTTAGGCAGTTTAGTTTTCTACTTGTTAATAGTAATGACACAATTTACCGTTAAGAATGTTGGAAAATTTGTATTTTATAGGAATTTTGAGGCATATTCTCAATTGGTAAAAGTTGAGAGTTGAATTATAAAATTATGGTTTTATATTCTACTTTATGAGACCTTTACAACAGTATATCATATACTCAAAATGGTTCAGTGATGAATGAGAAATTGGTGCTCAAAGTAAGCTACTTGTGAATATTTATTGAGGAAAAGAAAAGCTTAGATCCCATATTGGTTAAATACTAAATGTGAGGTATGTAGATATATAAGAACCCACTTAAAAATGGTTGAATGACTAAGTTTGAAATCTTGTCTTGCGTGTAGGGGGTGCAAGTCCAAACCTGTTGGGGTTGAGGTGCAGCTTTGCACGACGTGAGCGATGCAAAATGTTCAGTTCGATCAAGCCCGAACATAAATATTTTAACCCAACACGAAATTTATTTTTTTCTCAACAAATATATACAAAATATGATTTATAAGGACATATATCCTGATTTTATTTTACTCTAATAAATTTGATTTGATTTTAATCAAATTGTTTTAATTGCCTATTTAATGTAGATTTTATCCTCTTATACATGGATATTTCTAAAATGCCTCCAATTTGAATGCATATAAAAGGCTAAGATTTCATTAGAAATTTTTTTCTCAATCTCAATCTCTCACACCGAGATTATTTTTCTCTCCAAAATTCTTCTCTTTTCCTCTCAATTTTTTCCTATGTTTCGGTGATAGAAAAAGGTAAAGTTTGTTCGTTGATCGCTGCAGAGGTGCTACTACTTCAATTATCGTGTTGTTATATTCTGGACGACATTCGACCAACGTTTCTCCAAGTACCATAAGAGCGGCCGAATCTGTCTTAAGGAAACTATGTATAATAGGCCTCAACATCTAGTAAAACTCGTTTCTTCTTTTTGATTTTTGGTTTTTATTATGTTATTTATTGGTTTTTCATATCCGATAATTTCAATATAAATTATTCAATTTATTTTATTATATATATATTTATTTATTTATTTATATTTATATATTTTTGTTTGCTGACGTGGTTTGTCCAATAATCTTAAGACAGATTTTATATTATTTTACAATTTTCTAATCCGAGACGAACGAGACACCAAGGCGAAAAGAAAAAAATGTTTTTTTTTAAATAAAAATTATTCTATCTTTGAATAAAATCTGTTTCGGGATTTATTCCCAGCGATCAACATATTTTATTCCATTTTTTATTTTGTTTTCAAATGAGAAATTAAAATTAAATAAAATTTGTTTCGGGATTTATTCACGCCGTTTAACATATTTTATTCTATTTTAATTTTGTTTCTAAATAAAATTAAATTGAATAATCTGTTTTGGGATTTATTCACGCCGTTTAACAGATTTTATTCTATTTTAATTTTGTTTCCAAAATAGAATTAAATTGAATAATCTGTTTTGGGATTTATTCCAGTCATTTAACAAATTTTATTTGATTTTGATTTTGTTTCTAAACGAGAAGGCTTAATCAAATAATTATGTTTCGAGATTTATTCCCGTCGCTTAACAGATTTTATTTTGATTTTGTTTCCAAACAAGATTTAATTAAATAATTTTGTTTCGGGATTTAATCTTGTCATTCAACAAACTTGATTTTGATTTTGTTTCATAATTTTAATTTTGTCATTTAACAAATATAAGAGAAAATTTTCTGTTTATGGTGGCCTTAATTGTGGCTTTGAATTGTGAAAGCTTAAATGTAGCTTCAAAATTTTGACATCAAAGGAAAAGAAATTTATCAACAGATAATTAAAATGACAATATGAGAGTGCATCTCTTTTAGGGTTACCTACCTGATGCATTATTTCATTGTATTTTTCCGTATAAACTTTTGTTTCGGGTTTTATTAAATTTCTGCCATCTAACAAAAGTTGATAAGTTTTCTAATTCTAGTTTTGTTTCTTAACAGAAAATGGAAACTCCTAACAATTCAATCAATTCACAATTTGAAGCTTTGGTTCAAGCGCAATCTTCGATCCAAAACTCAGTGTTACCGGTGGCAGCTGCTGTAAGTGTAACAACTAGTTTTCAGTTTGTGGTTCACTTTTAGAAATAGATATAAGTTTTCTAATTCTAGTTTTGTTTCTTAACAGAAAATGGAAACTCCCACCAATTCAATCAATTCGCAATTTGAAGCTTTGGTTCAAGCGCAATCTTCGATCCAAAACTTAGTGTTACCGGTGGCAGCTACTGTAAGTGTAACAACTAGTTTTCAGTAAAATTGGAATAGGGGTTTCGGGACCACAAATCCAATTTTAAAAAATAAATTATTTTAATATTATTTTATGATCTATAGAATTATAGAATTATAGAATTATCGTGTGAAAATTTCGTTAAGAAATTTTACTGATTACATATCTAATTTGATGAAAGGACCAAATTGCATAAAATACAAAAGTTGAGTTCTAGTAGCTATATGTATCAAATAGCTATGAAATTCAAAATTTGAGGTCCTTATACGAAAAATAGACCATTAAGAAAAGTTAGTAGATATTTTTGATGAAACATTCATGGAAAATTAGAAAAAGAAAAGGACTAAATTGGAAAGTAGGAAAAATAAAAGATGATATAATAATTAAATGGAAATATCATATGATTATTATCATCTTGTTCCCTAAAAATACATGGAAACTCTAGGAAAGAGAAAGAAAACTTTCTTGGCTTAATTGGGTAAGTAATCCTTTCTCGTTTTTATTAATTTTTATATTTCCGAGATCAGAATAGTTTAATCTATCTATTTTGGGGATTAATTTGTAAAGATATCAAAGTATATAAAATTTTCTATGAATTTAAATGCTGAAATTTTGAAATTTATGGTAGAAAATGAAAGGTTATTGATAGATAAACAACTTTTACAAAGAGAATTTTGATGAAATTGTGATTTAGGGACTAAATTGTAAAGATGTAAAACCCACGGAAAAATTATGATTTTTGTGAAATTCATGGGTTGTTATTGCAACATGTAAAATTCAGTTAGGCTTGAGATAAAGATTAAATTGCATGAAATTCATTTTTCGAGCCTAGGGACAAAATCGTCATTTATTAAAAATTTAGGGGCAAAATGATAATCTTGCCAAAGATGTGAATTGAATTGAAATGAATATGAATTGATGTTAAATTTACTCGTATAGATCCGGATAGACCAAATTTGGAGTTAGAACAAGGAGAAGAGAAAATATCGGATTAGTAGATATTATGTACACGAACATTTGTCGAGGTAAGTTCGTGTAACTAAATTATGTATATTTATATGTTTGAATTGAATGTTGTGTATAAGTGAATTGTATAAATACTATGAATATATGAAATTGATCATATATTCTAAAGTGCTTGATAAAAGTTAAGTCCCGTTTGAAATAATAAAATTCGATGGATACAGGATTTCCCGTATTGGTTGTGGTTCAGCATATGTTGTGAACACACCATAGCTCTTATGAGCATCCTATTATTAGCCCTCTCGAGCTTCTTGTTATATAGTTTCGCGAGCATCCTGATCGTTAGTAATCCTGCATGTGTTGTGGACTACTGCAGCTCTTTGTGAGTGTCATGTTATAAGATCGATTGTGATCCTGCATATGTTGCAGACAAAAACACAGCTCTTCATGAGCGTCCTGATATGGCTCGCTTGAACTCCTTGATATATAGCTATCTGGAGCTCCTGTTACATGGTTCTTTGTGAGCATTTTTGATAGGCTTTTCATGAGCTTCCCAGTTAAAAGTTCTTTGTAAAGTTCTTGTTTATGGTTCTTATGAGCATTCCTGATTTAGCCACGATAAGCTTCTCGATATGGCTCTTTGTGAGCTCCTTGTTATATGCTCGAGAGAGTGCTTCCTGATATGTGTTTCAATGAGCACCCCTGAACATGAATTGACGAATTTCTGATTTGTACACTCTAAATGTACTACCTGGGTATCCATCGATATTTTAAATGGTTCAATGGGCAAAATCTTGACATGAAAAGAATTATTACAAGCATCTACACGAATTATATAAGCATGACTTGTACATGATATTTGAACACATGATAAGGAAAGTATATGAATATGAAAATTTGATTAATGTTGAACTCATACATGATTCTTGTTATTCATGAAAAATATATGATTAATCTGAGTTCAAAACAAACTATTATTGGTACAAGCCTGAAGTACATGGAAATGATATCACATGATATATTAAAACATGATGTATTTGAAACACGAATGTGGAATATGCTTGATGATTTTGTTCATTCATGATATATTGAAAAATGTGATGGAAGAAATATGTGTATGAATCTTGCTTGATGACTATGTACATTCGTGAATTTAAGCTATTATATGGATTATAGTGACTAACATGGTTAATGAGGATATGTGTTTAGGCATTTGGCTAACATGACTTAGGAATGAAATGTATGTTTACCTTATATTTATAAAATAGTGGTAAGTTAAATTCCCAGTTATACGAATTTACTAAGCTTAAAAGGTTACACTGTTTTTAATTTCCTTGTTTTAAAGGAATTCGAGAGCTTGTTGGGTTGGAAGCTTGGTGGAGATATTTCATATTATCCATCGGCCTATTCTGTGCAAATGGTAAAAATTATATTCTGTGCAAATGGTAAAAATTAATTCTGGTTATAATGGCATGTATAGGTTAATTTGACCAATGATGGCATGATAATGCTTTGGTTGTAACTGGCCATTAGAATGGCCAGTATTAAGCATATTTTGATGAAAATTGTATAAGGCTTTATTTTTGTTTGATGTGTTTGAAATGGTTGTGTGATGAAAAGCATATAAACCTAATGATAAATGGCTTTAAGTAAGCATAAATGAGAAAATATACTTATATGTATATATATATATATATATATGTGTGTGTGTGTGTGTATTTGGTAATTTTAAACACTTGAACATAGGAAATGATAAGTCATGCATAAGACTCGGTTTTGACTTGATTTGAGCGTTTTGTTTTGACTTGGGAATGTGTTAAAATGAAAATGTAAGTGGAAGACATATTTGGGTGAGAAATAAGGCTTAGAAATGACTTTGTTTTGTCCACATAGGCAGAGACATGACTGTATGTCTCAGTCGTGTGTGACACACGGCCATGCGCACGAATGTGTGGTTTGGCCGTGTGTCCCTTGCATCTTAAAAATATATAGAAATAGAATGCTCAGAATTGGTTACATGAATAGAGACACGGGAGTGTGTCTCAGCTATGTGAAACATATGGCCCAGCACACAGGCATGTGTCTTGGCCGTGTGAATCCTGCACCTATTTTTGAAAATTATAATTTTCCACATGGCCTAACACACGGGTGTGTGGTTGGCCGTGTGACCCAAGTCAGTAGCTACCCTAATTTGAACATGGGTTGGGGTACGGCCGTGTGCCTCACATTGAATGCCCACGCGAACAGAGGCGTGTGTCCCTTGCATCTAGGAAAATTTTGTAATTTCGCAAAAAAATTTTTGAGTTTCCGATTTAGTCCTGACTTACTTGTAATACATATTTTGGGCCTCGAGGGCTCTTATAAGAGACTTAATGATTGATTTCTGATATGAATACCATATAAATGTGAAATATTTGTTATTTGATATGTAATATTTGGTAATGCTCATAACCCTGTGACGGATTCGGGTTAAGGGTGTTACAGTAAGCCACAACGAGAAACTTAAAAAATTCACAGGACAAAATTTTAAGACTTGGCAACAAAAAATGTTGTTATTTTACCATGTTGAACTTCACCAAGATTTTGAAAGATAACCCTCCTACTGTTAAAAAGGGCGAGGTAAATGAAGTTATTGCTTTCACTGTTATTGAAGCTTGGAAACATTTTGATTTCTTGTGCCAAAACTACATCTTAAATAGATTATCGGATGCACTGTATGAAGTGTATAGTGTTAAGAAAACAACTAAGAAATTATGGACATCATTGGACCATAAATACAAAGCCGAAGATGCTAGAGCTAAAAAGTTTTTAGTTGTTAAATTCTTGAATTTTGTAATGGGTGTTTCTAACTTAGTTGTGAATCAAGTGCAAGAACTTCAACTGATCATTCACGGAATTCTTGCTGAAAGAATGATGATAAGTAAATCCTTCCAAGTGGCAGCCATTATTGAGAAGTTGCCTTGTGCTTGGAATGACTTCAAGAATTACCTAAAGCACAAAAGAAATGAAATGTTAGTAGAAGATTTAATTGTCAGACTTTGGATTGAAGAAGACAATAGAGGTACAAAAAAGAAAAGCTCAACAAAGCAGCAAATGACAATGGTGCTAGGGCATACGTCGTAGAAGTCAAGAAGCACTTCGAGAAGGGAAAACAACCTCAGGATGAGTCTAAACTGGGACCAAAAGGTGGCATTTCCAATAAGCAAAAATTTCAAGGAAAATGCTTCAATTGCAACAAAAAAGGGCACAAGTCATCCAACTGTAGGATCCCAAAGAAAGTTAGAGCTAACGAGGCCAATGTTGTGGAAGAAATTTCTAAGGAAGTGTTCGGTATAGACTTATGTGCCTAACATACGCAAGAACTATGGATAAGAATGTTTCTTTCTAAAGGGGGAATGTTTGTGGGAAAGGAATATGTATTAAAGTAAATGTAATCTCTGTAAAAGCAAAACTATAAATAAGAATGTTGCTTCTTTTTCTGTTTATATGCTTAAGTCATTTAGTTTATGGCATAGTAGGCTCGGACATGTTAATTATTATACTTTACGTACATTAATTAACTTAGAGAACATTCCTTCATTTCACAATCATTATAATTATAAATGTGTAACATGTGTTGATGCAAAATTAACAAGGTCAAAAACCATTTGATCTAATACATAGCAATGTTTATGACCTAAAGTTTATTCAAATGAGAGGAGGGAATAAATATTTTTATTACCTTCATTGCTATATATATTTATTTAAGAGCAAAGATGAAGCTATAGAGAAATTTATTCTTTATAAGCTGGAAGTTGAAAAACAACTTAATAAAATGATTAAGATGGTGAGAACTGATCGTGGTGGTGAAAATGTTGAATCATTTGAATACTGTACACAACCTGACATTATTCATGAAGTAACACCATCATACTTTCCTCAATGAAATGGAGTACCCGAATAGAAAAATCAAACTTTTAAGGAAATAATAAACACTTTACTAAAAAATCTTTGGGTTATCAAAGGAAATGTGAGGTGTTTCTATGAGTTAATTACCTTTTAAATAAGGTGCCCCACAAGAAAAGGGACAAGACACCATATGAGTTATGGAAAGGTAGAAAACCATCCTACAACCACTTGAAAGTGTAAGGGTGTCTTGCTAACGTAATGTATAATGGTAATTTAAGACATATGCGTCGTCGACACAATACCTTTAAACAACTGATCTCAAACGGAGTTATCACTATTGATTTTTGTAAAATCAAAAGATAACATTGCAGATCCGCTAACTAAAGGCTTAAATCGAGATCATGTTTATAAAACATTGAAAGGAATGAGACTAAAACCCATGAAAATAAAAGGCACTATGTGAAGGAAAACCCTACATAGTTGACTGGAGATCCCAAGTTTAGGTTTAAAGGGACAACCTAATTGTATAGACCTTGTGAGGTCACTGTGGGGTACTTATCCCAAGTTCATTCCTATGATGTAAACAGTGACTAAAAATTGGATAGGTTAAATAGTGCTTTTAATGACCATTGTGTATTTCGATGAGCCAAACAACATAAGTCACCTATGTGAGAGTGAAGTGGGGCCATTTCGAGGAGACTATTTTGGCATAGTTCTCTCAAACTCTTGCATAACTAGGAGATGTTCATGGCTATATGAATATACCCATGATAACTAAAACATTGCCAGGAAGGTAGTTGTGTGAGGTATATCATCGTTTACAAAAATGGCAGAACAATTCAAGGACATCACGTTTACTAGTCAGCTAGTAAAGTAAATATATTTTCACAAGGGAAGGTTCAAGGGTGGATACCTACCTATCCTATGCAACTATCAATCGTAGATTCTATCACCACATCGAGTCAATTTTTCATTAAAACTATCAATTTTCATTCATGTGGGGGATTGTTGGAAAAAATTGTAATTTATGAGAACTTTGAGGCATATTCTCAATTGGTAAAGGTTGAGAGTTGAATCATGAAATTATGGTTTTATATTCTACTCCATGAGACCTTTATAATGGTATATCATATGCTCAAAATTGTTGAGTGATGAATGAGAAATTAATGCTCGAAGTAAGCTACTTGTGAATATTTGTTGAGGAAAAAAAAAGCTCAGATCCCACATTGGTTAAATACCAAGTGTGAGATGTGTATATATATGAGAACCCACTTGAAGGGTGATTGAATGACTAAGCTTGAAACCCTACCTCGTGCATAGAGGGGGTGCAGGTTCAAACCCATCGTGGTTGCGGCGCACCTGTACGACGTGGGTGATGTGAAATGTCTAGATCGATCGGGCCCAAAATGGGCTTACGGTTATTTTAGCCCAACACAAAATTTATTTTTTTCTCAGCAAATATGTACAAAATCTGATTTAAAAGGACATGTATCCTGATTTTATTTGATTATAATCAATTTGATTTTATTTTAATCAAATTGATTTAATTGCCCCTTTAATGCAAATTTTGTCCTCTTATACATGGATATTTCTAAAACGCCTCCACTTTGAATGCCTATAAAAGGCTAAGACTTTTTCAGAATTTTTTTCTCGATCTCACTCTCTCACGCCGAGATTATTTTTCTCTCCAAAATTTTTCTCTTTTCCCCTCCATTTTTTCCAACGTTTTAGTGATAGAAAATGGCAACGTTTGTTCGTTGATCACTGCAGAGGTGCTACTGCTTCGATCATCATATTGTTGTATCCTGGGAGACATTCGACTAAGGTTTCTCCAAGTACTGTAGGAATGGCTGACTCTATCTTAAGGAAACTGTGTAAAATAGGCCTTAACATCTAGTAGAACTCGTTTCCTCTTTTTGATTTCTAGTTTTTATTATGTTATTTATTGGTTTTTCATATTCGATAATTTCAATATAAATTATTTAATTTAATTTATTTTTTATATATAAATATTTGTTTATTTATATTTATATGTTTTTGTTCACTAACGTATTTTGTCCAAAAGGGAATTCTTTATAAAATGTGTAACAACCAAATAAGTTGTTGTTAAACGTTAAAATATTAGCAACAACCTTAAAATGTCATTATATAGTTCATTTATTATTTTGCTTATTAATCACAACAACATGCTTTGTCATTGCCAATTATTAATAGAATTTGTAACAATAAAACAAGTTGCAATAACCTTGAAATGTCGTTACGTAACTTATTTTTCTACTTATTAATCGCAACGGCACAATTTGTCGTTGTGAATTATGAATAAAATTTGTAACGATAAAATTTGTTGTTGTTAAATGTTAAAATATTAACAACAACCTTAAAATGTCATTACATAATTTGTTAAACATTAAAATATTATCAACAACCTCAAAATCCCTTTCTGTGTTTCAATTTTTTGCTTATTGATTGCAACAACACGATTTGTCATTGTGAATAAGTTTATGTGGTGAATGCGTTGTAAAAACCGTGGCCCTGTCTAGTGCAAATAGGTCGGTGATTGTGCTCCTAAATTTCAGTATGCGAACTAATTGATAAATTGGTCTTTCTATTTCATCATTGGATGGTTCTAAAATTTTAACATTATTTAGATCCAACATATTTCAACCAGTATAATAAAAATAATAAAATATAATAATTAATATAATGTACTACTACTATATATGACTGTCATTACATTTTATATTATTATAAAAGATATAATAATATATGATATTATAATATTCAATCATTGATGCATATATATATATACATATATATATATATATAAACTATTAATATATTATATATTATATGATATGATATAACATTATATAATATAGTAAGAGGGTTAACTTTCAAATGTAAGAAAAGTATAAAAACTTAAAGCATATTTTAACCAATATAATAAATAATAATATATGATAATAATTAATATATTATATATTACTCTACTATTATAGTATGCTATTTAATAATAATGAAATAATATATTTTATAAGTATTAATATAATAACTGTTATTATATTATATATTATAATAAAAGATATAGCATCAATAGTTATGTGTAATTTAATATATTAAAATACATATTTATAATTATAACTAACCATACATAAAATTTTATTAAAATTTAATATCTTAATAAAATATTAATTTTTAAAATTAGATTTTGAATTGGGTTTTAACTTTTACAAATTGTGTTTGGATATTAAACTTTATTTTGGACTTAAGATTTGGACTATAATTAGTTTATTTTCAGTTTGAGCAATAATAAATATATTATTTGGGTTTGGATTTAGTATAATATATTTGAGTTTTATAATAAATATTTTAGAATGTAAATATTAAATTATAGATTTAATAGGAAATATAAAAATTATTCAATTGTCAATAAAAATATTTTCATTGATTTATATAATCTCATAGAATAATACATTTTACATATAATAAACACTTTAATTATTTTATATAAAATAATTTTATTAAATATATATAATTTATGTTATTTATAAGAAAAATTTGAATCACTTTATCATCGATAACAGTTAAATGAATTATTACATTCAAAATTAAAATATTTATAACTTAAAAAAATTCATAATTATCTAAATCAGTTAGAGCCCACTCGATTCGTTCTAAGCCCGAATCTCAAAAAATTCAAGTCTAAAAAATCCGAACTAAAAAAATATGAACTCAAAAAAATTCAAACTCAAAAAAATTCGAGTATGTAGTAAGCCTGACTCAAACTGACCCATTTGTCAACTCTAACATTAGAACAAACCCCTACGTACAGGGGCCTTTCATGCCATTAACCCTTTTATTTATCCATATATAATAACCAAGAATAAAAACGGGGTTCATTAATTTTTTTTTCCTCATCAAATGGAAATTTCAATAAGTGCAACAAGCATAAATGCGAATTAGTTTTTTTCTCGTCAAACGGGTTTCATTAGTTGGTTATTGTTATTCTTTGATTATTGGTTTCCATTTTTTTTCTAATATTCAGTTTAGTCTTAATGTATCTTATATAATCCATGAAGATTTTTTAAAAAAATTATAATTGCTCTTTCAATAATTTTAACTTCAAGATTTGAAATTGAGCTCTTTTAAGAATGTAATGTACTTTACAATTACATCCTACACTTGTTAGTAATTAAAATAACAGTATTAATTAATCAAAATAATATTATAAATAAACTACATAAATAATCACTTATATATGATTTAAATTACATTTTGATTACTAAACTATAATTTATTATGATGAAATAGTTACTAGTGTTTTCAATCTGTAATATTTTGATCATTGAGTTGCTAACTACTACTATTAACCCTATAACAAGAAATTGATGTGGCATGATAAATCATAATTTTGACAAAAAATTTAGGTAAAATTTTCACAAATATAATCCCTATACTGTTCTTTTTAAGTAATTTAATTCTTTTTCTTTTATATTCTTTTTAAATTCCCTTTCTTTTTCTTTTTACCTTTAATCCTTTAATCTAATCATACAGATATCTTAAACCAAGTTTTTAGTAATTAAAACACAATTATCGACATAGGCTTGGTAGCATTGTTATATGCTGATTTATGTAAACCAGAGTTTTAATATCCATTAATGTGGCAGGAAAATTGAGTTGTTAGGTCAATATGGAATTGCCATTAATATCAAGAGAAGAGAGCAGAAATTCTATTTGAACAACTTGTTTGCAAGAAAGGGACAGACAATGTCATTGTTGTCATGAAAAGTCTTTCAATCACATCCTACAATTTTGGTTTATTAAAGCTTACAGGAGCTTTGCAACGTTGGCAATGGCATCGCCATGTTTGTTTCAAGTTGTTATAGTAGAAGATTAGGAAGATTGGTTGGTGCTTCAACAACTTTACCACCAATATCATCCCTTTCTTCCAATTTCATAGTGGATGCGTCTCCCCTCAATTCATCTCCACAAATGCTTTCTAGGTACTTTTCGCAATCTTATTAACAAGTTTTTAGTTGATAAAAACTTGTTAAAAGTAGAATATATATATATATATATATATATATATATATTAAATCTCAAAATAAAAGTACAGAGATTGTCATGCAATTTAATTTAAAATTTTTATCTGAAATTATAATTTAACATGTTACATCCATTTGTTACATTGTTAATAATAATTAATAGTTTAATGATTAAAATATTACAAATCGATAATATTAATAATCATTTCATAATAAATTAAAATCGATGACCAAAACGTTGTTTAAAATATACATAAAAGAATATTTTTATAATTTACCTTAATATTATTTCTTAAAACTTTTTTATATGCCTTAAGCAAAATAATATTACATTTTCTATTTGTATAAATATATATTGCTTTTCTTAGCTTTGGATGAACGAACTTAATATCCAAAAACAAAAAAAAAGAAGATGATATTGGTTTTTATTTAGGAATAATGACAAAATTAACCCCTAATATTTGGGTGTTGGGTCACTTTGACCCTTAAGGGTGTTTTTGGAGCACTTTCATACATAACATTTTTTTTTGTCAAATTGGTCATTTTTTAACGGTCTTGTTGACGTGGCCGTTAAGGGACTAATGGTGCTGACGTGGAAAAAAATTTCTATCTAGGCGCCACACGTATGTAGATGCTGACGTGGCATATAAGACAAAATAATGCTACGTCAGCAAATGAATTTGAACTTAAAAAATAATTAAAATTAAAAAAACATTTAAAACCCTTAACTAACACACTTGGGCAGAATTAAAAGAAATTAGCAGCTCCTAAATGAAGAACCTTAAATCTCAAATCCTCTCCCTCTCCATTGAAATTCTTTAGAAATTGAAGCTTAAAATTTAGTGGGTTCGTAAAAGAATCGAAAATATTGTTTAAAAAAAGTGATTGGAAGCCATCAATGGAGAAGTTTCCTTATTCGAAGCTGGTTTCATCATCACGAGGGAAGTTCGTTTATGATGAAGAGAAAAGAAGATGTTTTTGTAACAAGTTAGCTCCGAGAGAGACATTGTGGAGCGATTTAAACCTAGGCAGAAGGTATTATGGTTGCTCAGATTTTTGGGTAAGGATATATTTAGCTTATTTGTTTTAGGGTTCATAAAAAATTGGGGATTTATTTTTTATTTTTTATTATTATTGTGTCGACTAAGACTAAATTGGTACTACAATTCATCATAGCATTAGAATTAGGATTGGGGTAGTCACTATATATTTAGCTGATTTGTTTTAGGGTTCATAAGAAATTGTGTGATTTTTTATATTTTTTAATTGAATATTGATGAAACATTTCTTTCCCATGCGTGAAATGTATTCGGATAAGCATATTTAGCCAATTTATTTTAGGGTTAATAAGAAATTAAGGATTTTTTTATTTTTTTAAATTAGATATTGATGAAATATTTCTTTTCCATGCGTGAATATTAGAGTAGTCATTGTATATGAACTCAGTTGTGGATATTTCATTTTTCTTGAATGGCATTACCAGATTACAGAGTTGACAAGTATGATATTAGAACTGCATTTGGTCATTTTAGGATAGGTGTTGAGGATGTAAGCTCAAACATTGGCCTTCATGAATTGTGTTGTTTTCCATTTTTAATAAAATGATTGTTCTTGTATTTTGGAAGTGTTGGGTAAATCTGAATTGGGGATGTAGAAATTGTGTCATCTTACAGTTTTGTATGTAGAAAGATGGATGAATTTTTTATGTAATTATGATATGTGTAAAAGAGTAATTGAGCTTTTCTACATATACAAAATTGTATATGGGTAAATTTTATTTTTTTTAATTATTGTGGGTAAATTTTATTTTTTTTAATTATTGTGTTGGCTAGACTAAATTAGGGAATCATAGAGTTTATATAATAAAAAAGTTGATTTTTTTGTGTGAAATGTAGGTTGGTGGATACGAAATTTTTAAGTGTTATGATAATAAGATGTGTAACAGGGTGAATGAAGTAATACGTGAATTACGTGATAGCAAAAGAAAACTTGCAAAAGAGAAGATAAGACTTAGGAAGAAAATAATAAAGTGTGGAAGTGGTGAGATGTTTGAGAATGACAGTAGAAGCAGTAATGTTGAGATGTCTGAGAGTGGTAGTGTGCAAAATGTGGGCAAGGACAACCAGACAAAGAGGTGAATCATGATGTTGTGGATAACATTGAATTAATCACAAAGATTAAGAGCTTGAAGCAAAAATGTAAATTACTCAAGAAAGAGAAAGAGTTTTACAAGAAAATGTTTATCTGATGTGTATTACTTATCTTATTTGTCACATTATTTAGGAATGTTATAATTTGACCCATTTATATGCACTAAATGTTCAGGGATTTCAAACATTTTTAATTTTTTTTAGGCTTTGGTAGCCTTAAGGGAACCTTTTTAATGTTGTGGATTATTGTTGGATCATTAGTTGTCTGATGAACAGTCTATCCATAATATGGATGATAGTGTTACATGAAGAAAACCATTAGATTAAAACTTCCATCTCTCCCTATAGCAGCCAATAGCTCACCCTTAAATGGACCTTTCAAAAAGCAACCATCCAAACCTAGTATAAGTCTACACCCTTCTTTCCAACCTCTTTTCAGAGCTTCAAAACAGACATAAAACCTCTTGAAATGTGGTGGAGATTCAGGTGTGAATCTATTCACTGCCATCTTTATAACATTTCTAGGATTCTTTAATCTTAGTTCATCAGCATAATCCCACAGCATAGAAAATTCTTGTATGGAGTTCCCTGCAAACTTATTCTTCACCATTTTCCTGGCCCTTCTACACCTTGTCATATTAACATTGATATGCATTTCTGAAGCTACCTTTATTTGTATCTCCCTTAGCTTCATTTTTGGGTGGTCTCCAATAGTAGCTTCAAAATATTTTGCAATAACTTTTACATTGACCATTTTATTTCTAAAACTAACACAACAGTTGTGCTCATCATGAAAACTTTTCACTTGCATGCATCTGGCCATGTTACTGTAACTTTCAAATATTCCCCATTTACACTTTTTTGATGCAATGCATTTAACTCTAACCTTATTTGGTTCATTCCTGATTATTTTAAATTCCCTTCTACAACACATTGAGTACTTACGAATTGCACATTTGAATTGCTCACCAAATTTAAATAGCACCCCAATATAGAAGTGTGGACTTGCAGAGTTTGGATTGTATGTGGGGAACCTACTTCTTCTTCTAAAAACATCACTATTATCATCATCTTTTGACCCAAGTATGCTCCTATGATCATCACTATCAAAATAATCAGTCTCATTTCCATCTTTTTCCTTATCAACACTATCATTTAGTCCTTCATCATCGACTTCTTTAGAGACCCTAGCCTCAAACTTGATACAACCACACCTCCCGAGTTGTCGGCTGCCAATGAAGATCCTCTCGAATTGCCAATAGGACCGATCACCCGAGCTCGAGCAAAGAGATTCAAAGACGCAACAACAACCTTAGTTGATAGAGTTTGGGGTGAAATCGTTGCTGGACTTCTTGAAAGCTCTTGGACCAGCAAGCCAAGCAAACCATGCATACTCCTTCAAGCTCAAATCAGCTCAAATCAGCTCAACTTCAACTTAACTTAGCTCAACGAGCTCGTTTCACTCATTTCATTATTATGCTTATTATGCTGGAATAAATCATTTAAGTTGTTGTTAGTTTTATTAGTTATTTGTTTTAATAATTAATTTGTCATAATCTGGACATGTTTTAATTATGTTCTAAATTAAGTACTTAATTAATTAGGACCAATTAAATATGTCTTAACTATTACAAAGATTAATTATGTCCACCTAATTTATGGTGCACGATTTATTTATGTTGCGAATTTAATGTGTCTAAAAGGGATTTAATTTGCTGAATTAAATGTTGTAGGTACATTACCCTTGGACGCATAGGTGCATGGATGATTTAAAATTGGTGTGCTGATCTTTGGTGTTCCCTAAGTGACCATTCAGCCAAACCTTACAACTCTTCAAGAAGACCGATTGGTGCCCAAGACAAATTAAGGTCGTTTCACACCCACCGATTATTCCTTTCACACCAAGGGCTGTTTGGTTTTGTTTGTTCACACATGTGGCTGTTCAAATCGGTTTGTTCACATTCTAAGACTATTGAAAGTGCTCTAGATGACTCCTTAATCACATGAACATTCTACTGAATCAAGCAAAGAAGATTAATTCCAAATTCAAGCATTTGGTCGAACCTATTGATGGCATTTCAGCTCCCAAACAATTCATTCAATTTTTCTATTGAATCAAGGCATCTAGAAGCTGCCCCTTACCTTTCTCCATGCATAAGAAACTTCAAGGAAGCTTCATCAAAAATTCTGGAATTTTCAGAAACCATTTAGCTACCTCAAGAGCCTATTCGGCTATCCCTTGCATTCACTATAAATTGTGGCTTGTGTTACTTTGTAAAGAACTTTTGGACTTTTGTTAATGTTATGCTGCCAAATTTGTTAGGCAAAAACTTTTCTCAACTTTCGCTCAAAGATTCGATTGGCTTCCTAGCGTTCTAGTGTGTCACCGCTGTTTTTGTCGAAACCGAACTTATCACTACTCGTAGTGTGGCGTTCAAACATACCGAGGTTCCTATCTTGTTAGATAGTGGGTCGAGGTTTTTCCTTTACCAATTCCAAACCGAACTAAAAGAGCTTATAAACAACGGGTCGATACCAAATCGGTATTGGTTCTTGTTTGCACTTTTTGTTCAACCCCATTTCTCCATTTACCTAATTGAACCAATTCCTTCATCCATACCTATTCGGACTCCAAACCCGAATTTTCAAACTCTTCTTACCTATTCTAATCCGAACCCAAAACCAATACCCTTCTTTCCTTCATCTGACCTTTTCAATTAAACCTAACGTAACTTCTTGTTGACGATCGGGCACACTAATACGACTCGACTCATCCGAGGCGGATCGTATCATCCGTATCGAGCTACTTAAAACGAGAAGCTTAGACGCTCAAGCGGAGCATTCCCGAGGTAGGGTCGAAAAAAAAGTATAGAAAAAAATTTTCAGATATCAAGTTTTCTCATTTTGATTGGTTTGTTGTGTTATTATAAAACAAAAATTCACGCAAAGGAAAAAAAAAAAATCGTACAAAAGTGCTTCTATTGTATTTAGTTTGTGATATAGTACAAAAAAAGTTATACAAGTTTGAAAAAAAATCCGAAAAAAAATCGAAAAAAAAAAGTGATTTATGCAATTCAATTGTTAGTTGATCGTCAAGCTTTGATTTGATATAGTTTCCGATCCATCTTCTATCCTACTCTTCCTAATACGCCACACTTTTAACCCAATTCCTATTCTTTCAAATTTCACCCAAACCGAATACATCAATCACTTGTTACCCTTTTGAACCGACCACCTAGACCAAGGACTAAGCCTTAACGAATCGCTACGAAATCACGAGAAAAGGTTAAGAGAGGTAAAAGGCACGAGAGTTGTAAGTGCAATATAGTGGAGGTAAAAGCCTAATTTCGAGTGTAAACACGAGTGTGAGAGAAACAACTTCTTTTCCTTTTCGAGAGATTGTGAGCTTTTGTGGTGAGGTTTACTTTAACAATGTTTTAATATCACAAGAGTCAGATCGCAACGTGGAAGATCGTCTGGCAAGACAACCCATTCGCAACGTCCCCGACTTAAACATGCAAGCCTTATTACGAGAAATGGAGCGACTCCTAGATCGAAGGCTCAATCCCATCGAAGACCGTTTGTTCCAAGTTGAAGTGAATGGCCAACGTGAAAGAGCACCCGAGAGGGTTAGACCAAGACGAGAGAGACCAAATCAGAACCGGGGAAGACGAAGGGCCCAAGACGATGAAGCAAATGACCTTAGTGATCTTAAAAGTGAACAAGAGTCTAATGCTAGTGATCGACGTAGGCAACACCGACAACGAGATCGAAGACGCGAAGATGATGATCTCAAGAACATTAAACTGACTATTCCACCATTTCAAGGTAGATCAAATCCGGAGGCCTATCTTGAGTGGGAAAAAAAGATAGAGTTGGTGTTCGATTGTCACAATTACTCCGAGAATAAAAAGGTGAAACTAGCAGCAATAGAGTTTTCGGACTACGCCATGATTTGGTGGGAACAACTAACCACTAGTCGGAGGCGTAACGGTGAACGTCCTATCTCTACATGGACCGAAATGAAGGCGGTGATGAGGCGATGATTTATCCTTGCGTACTACCACCGGGAGTTGCACCAAAAACTCCAAAATCTCACACAAGGGTCCAAAAGTGTCGAGGATTACTACAAAGAGATGGAAATCGCAATGATTCGAGCGGATGTCCAAGAAGATCCCGAAGCAACGATGGCGCGATTCCTGGCTGGTCTAAATCGAGATATAGCAAACATAGTGGAATTACAACACTACATTGAAGTGGTTGATATGGTCCATATGGCCATTAAGGTGGAAAGACAACTCAACAGAAAAGGCCCAAGTCGGGGGTATCCCACTTCCAACCCTTCAAGGTGGAGCCAAGGATCAAGTAAAGGACCTGCCAATCTGCGAGGGAAGGAGACCACGGTACCTCCAAAAACCAACAAGCCCATCACCGAAATGAACAAAAGCAAGGCACCCGAATCGTCATACAATCAAAATCGGGATATTAAGTGTTTTAAGTGTCTCGGAAGAGGCCACATAGCAAGCCAATGCCCAAATCGAAGGACCATGGTATTGCGAGCCGATGGCGAGATCGAAACGGAGGATGAGGAGGAGAAAGAATCTGAATCAGCTTCTGAAGTCGAGGACGTGGAACAACCCATGGAAGGAGAACTACTTGTTGTAAAACGAAGTCTAAGTCTCTAAGGCGCGGAGAATGATCTCCAACGAGAGAATATCTTCCACACTCGGTGCCAAGTCGGAGGCAAAGTCTCAGAAGCGCCATTATCGATGGAGGCAAATTGTACCAATGTAGCAAGTACCATGATGGTTGAAAGACTTGGTTTACCTACTACCAAGCATCTGAGCCCCTACAAACTACAATGGCTCAACGACGGAGGAGAGCTTAAGGTAACGAAGCAAGTACTTGTCTCTTTCAACATCGGCAAGTATTCGGATGAAGTTCTTTGTGACGTCGTACCGATGCATGCGGGGCATTTGCTACTTGGCCGACCGTGGCAGTTTGATAGACGAGTTCAACACGACGGGTATACCAACCGGTATACATTCAAATTCATGGGAAAGAATGTGACGTTGGCACCATTGACTCCCAAACAAGTGTATGAAGACTAAATCAAGCTAAAAGCTTCTATTGAGCAAATGAGAGAAAAAGAAAAAAAAAAGAAAGTTGTAAAAAAATAAAAGAAGAGAAAAATAAGAAAAAGAAAACAAAAGAGAGTGACAAGAAAAATATCCAAGCAAAAGAAGAAAAAGAAAAGAAAATCGAGAAAATGAGTGTTTTTGCAAGAGTTAGTGATGTGAGGAAGGCTTTGGTGATGAATCGAACTGTTCTTGTACTTTTGTACAAGGAAGCATTAATTTCTACTAACGATTTACGATACCCTACCCTCCTATTTTGTCTTTGTTGCAGGATTTCCAAGATGTTTTTCGAAGAAACCCGAGTGGTCTTCCACTACTTGTGGAATCGAGCATCAAATTGATTTCATGCCAGAGCGATTATTCCAAATCGACCGCCATCGAGCCAATCCGGAGGAGACCAAGGAGTTGCAAAGACAAGTCAATGAGCTGATGGAAAAGGCTACATTCGCGAGAGCCTAAGTCCCTGTGTTTTTCCCGTATTATTGGTACCGAAAAAGGACGGAACATGGCGCATGTGCGTGGATTGCCGAGCCGTTAACAAGATAACAATCAAATACCGTCATCCTATTCCTCGCTTAGATGACATGTTAGATGAGCTTAGTGGGGCCAAAGTGTTCTCAAAATCGATTTGAAGAGTGGCTACCACCAAATTCGGATGCGAGAAGGAGACGAATGGAAAACAAAGATTCAAGACCAAGCACGGACTATACGAATGGTCGGTTATGCCTTTTGGCCTTACCAACGCTCCAAGTACGCTCATGAGACTAATGAACCATGTCTTAAGGCCTTTCATCGGTAAGTTTTATGTGGTATATTTCGACGATATATTGATTTACAAAGAAATCTATGGAAGAACATGTAAGTCATCTCAAATCTGCTTTTAGAAGTTTTGCGGAAAGAGACCTTATATGCTAATTTAAAGAAATGTTCTTTTGTTCTAACAAAACTATTTTTCTAGGATTTGTAGTTAGTGCGGATGGTCTTGAGGTAGACCAAGAGAAGATTAAGGCCATACGAGATTGGCCAAGGCCTCACGGCGTTACACGCAAGTTCAAGTTTCCATGGCCTAGCAAGTTTCTACCGACGATTCGCTTCAATTTTAGCATAATTGCTGCTCCACTTACGAGTGTTATTAAGAAAAATTCTTCTTTATTTGGAACGATGAACAAGAGAAATCATTTATAAAGATCAAAGATTGTCTCACTAACGCTCCTTTGCTTGCCCTTCTAGATTTCTCGAAGACTTTTGAGATCGAGTGCGATGCTTCGAGCATTGGAATCGGGGCCGTGTTGACACAAGAAGGACGCCCCGTGGCTTACTTTAGTGAAAAACTCAATGGAGCCGTACTCAACTATCCATTTGTATGATAAAGAGATGTACGCTACTCATACGAGCCTTTGAGACATGGCAACATTACTTGTGGCCTAAGGAATTCGTTATTCATTCCGATCATGAAGCCTTGAAGCACATCAAAGGCCAACATAAGTTGAACCGACGCCACGCCAAGTGGGTTGAATACCTTGAGTCGCTTCCGTATGTCATCAAATATAAGAAAGGTAAAGATAATATTGTGGCTGATGCGCTTTCAAGAAGGTATACTGTTATCATATTTGGATTCTAAGATTCTTGGTTTTACATTATTAAAAGATTCCTATGTAAACGATTCGATTTTGGAGAGATATTTGTTTCTTGCTAGAAAGGTCTTTTTGAAAATTTTTATAGGTACGAGGGCTATCTTTTTCGAAAAGGTAAACTATGCATTCCTTGTGGATCTGTTCGAGACCTATTAGTGCATGAGGCGCATAGTGGCGGGCTTATGGGACACTTCGGAGTCAATAAGACACTAGCCACTCTCCATGAACATTTTTATTGGCCGCGGATGTGAAAAGATGGGGAGCGAGTTTGCGGAAGGTGTATAGCCTGCAAAAAGGCTAAATCAAAGGTTCAACCCCGTGGCTTGTACACACCATTGCCCATTCCTGAAGCACCGTGGATTGACATCTCCATGGATTTTGTTCTCGGACTTCCGCGAACAAAAACGGGGAAGGATTCTATTTTTGTTGTTGTTGATAGATTTTCAAAATGTCTCATTTTATTGCTCGTATTTAAGACCGACGATGCCGCTCATGTTGCGAACTTGTTTTTAGGGATATCGTTAGACTACATGGCATTCCTCGTACGATCGTGTCGGACCGAGATGCAAAATTTTTAAGTCACTTTTGGAGGTCTTTGTGGGGTAAATTAGGGACCAAACTTGCTTTCGACCACCGCCACCCCCAAACCAATGGCCAAACGGAAGTTGTCAATAGAGTTCTATCTACTTTGCTTGGGCCATCGTTCGGAAGAATTTGAAGACGGGAGGACCGTCTACCCCATATTGAGTTTATGATAATCGTTCGTCCATTCTGCGACTAAATTCTCCCCATTTGAAATTGTTTACGGTTTTAATCCTTGACTCCTTTAGATCTATTGCCTTTACCTACCGATCGGTTTGTCCATGTAGATGCAAAGAAAAGGTAGATTTTGTCAAGGATTTACATAGCAAGGTGAGGACCAATATCGAGGCTAGGATCGAGTCCTATGTGCGTAATGCTAACAAAGGCCGAAAACGAAAACGAGTAGTTTTTGAACCCGAGATTGGGTGTGGGTTCATATGCGAAAAGAAAGGTTTTCGGCCAAATAAAGTCGGGTTATTGCCGAGAGGAGATGGGCCGTTTCAAGTTTTGGAACGAATAAACGTTAATTCTTATAAACTTGATCTCCTGTGAGTACAATGTAAGTGCTACCTTTAATGTAGCTGATCTCTCTTTCTATGATATAGGTGACGATTTAGGGCAAATCGCTCAAGAGAGGGGAATGATACAACCACACCTCCCGAGTTGTCACCGCCAATGAAGATCCTCTCGAATTGCCCGTAGGACCGATCACCCGAGCTCGAGCAAAGAGATTCAAAGATGCAACAACAACCTTAGTTGATAGAGTTTGGGGTGAAACCGTTGTGGACTTCTTGAAAGCTCTTGGACCAGCAAGCCAAGCAAACCATGCATACTCCTTCAAGCTCAAATCAGCTCAAATCACTCAACTTCAACTTAACTTAGCTCAACGAGCTCGTTTCACTCATTTCATTATTGCGCTTATTATGTCGAATAAATCATTTAAGTTGTCGTTAGTTTTATTAGTTATTTGTTTTAATAATTAATTTGTCATAATCGGACATGTTTTAATTATGTTCTAAATTAAGTACGTAATTAATTAGGACCAATTAAATATGTCTTAACTATTACAAAGATTAATTATGTCCAACCTAATTTATGGTGCAAGATTTATTTATGTTGCCGAATTTAATGTGTCTAAAAGGGATTTAATTTGCTGAATTAAATGTTGTAGGTACATTACCCCTTGGACGGCATAGGTGCATGGATGATTTAAAATTGGTGTGCTGATCTTTGGTGTTCCCTAAGTGACCATTCAGCCAAACCTTACAACTCTTCAAGAAGACCGATTGGCTGCCCAAGACAAATTAAGGCTGTTCACACCTACCCGATTATTCCTTTCACACCAAGGGCTGTTCGGTTTTGTTTGTTCACACATGTGTGGCTGTTCAAATCGGTTTGTTCACATTCTAAGACTATTGAAAGTGCTCTAGACAGCTCCTTAATCACATGAACATTCGGCTGAATCAAGCAGAAGATTAATTCCAAATTTAAGCATTTGGTCGAACCTATTGATGGCATTTCAGCTCCCAAACAATTCATTCAATTTTTCTATTGAATCAAGGCATCTAGAAGCTGCCTTACTGTTCTCCATGCACAAGAAACTTCAAGGAAGCTTCATCAAAATTCTGGAATTTTCGAAACCATTTAGCTACCTCAAGAGCCTATTCGGCTATCCCTTGCATTCACTATAAATTGTGGCTTGTGTTACTTTGTAAAGAACTTTTGGACTTTTGTTAATGTTATGTCGCCAAATTTGTTAGGCAAAAACTTTTCTCAAATTTCGCTCAAAGATTCGATTGGCTTCCTAGCGTTCTAGTGTGTCACCGTTGCTTTTTGTCGAAACCGAACTTATCACTACCGTAGTGTGGCGCTCAAACATACCGAGGTTCCTATCTTGTTAGATAGTGGGTCGAGGTTTTTCCTTTACCAATTCCAAACTGAACTAAAAGAGCTTATAAACAACGGGTCGATACCAAATCGGTATTGGTTCTTGTTTGCACTTTTTGTTCAACCCCATTTCTCCATTTACCTAATTGAACCAATTCCTTCATCCATACCTATTCGGACTCCAAAACCGAATTTTCAAACTCTTCTTACCTATTCTAATCCGAACCCAAAACCAATACCCTTCTTTCCTTCATCTGACCTTTTCAATTAAACCTAACGTAACTTCTTGTTGACGATCGGGCACACTAATACGACTCGACTCATCCGAGGCGGATCATATCAAAACTTCTCTCTAGAGCTTTCACTTTCAGTCTCTTCAAGTACTATTTCGTTACCTTTCCCATTGGTTTTCCCCTCCACTTCCCTCATATTTTGCATAGCTTTTTAAAGCTCCTCATCATCATCACAATCTGATAAGTACATAACCTTCATCAAATAAGCATTCTCATACTTTGAATCACTATCACTTTCATCCCTGACCCCCTCCTCACCACTTCCATCACTTTCACCACCTTCACTAGCAGCAACATTAACCCCCTCCTCACCACCTCCATCACTCTTACCACCTTCATTGACAACCCTCTTGATAACTCTTGAAAAGAGTTATATTTAAGGCTTTTAAATAGAATTAATTGGTTGTAATTAAGTGAATACATTTGCATTTTTAGGATATTTTTAGAACATTGCATAACAAAACTTGGATTATGATATAATTGTCATTATTTGTTACTTTTATCACTTGGGGAGGAAATGTGTGGTTTTGTGTGAACACATATGTAGGAAGAGTAAGAAGATGAAGAGGGAAAATAAAAGAAGTGAAATATTGCTGTGGAAAATGGTGAAATTGATTGCCAACAGATTTACCATGGTAATGTCAAGAAGATGACTCAACACTTTATCCACGTCATTCTCAGCCAGCTGTGCATGTACCAAAAAATCCAACTTGAAGAGAGGAATTAAAAAAGTGTGCTGAGGTGGGATAGATCTACCCAATAAAAGAAAGAGAGAGAAGAAGAAGAAGAGAGAGGAGAATTTGTGTGAAAAAGAGACTAGTGACAACAATTCTCTCTTTGCACGAAGCAAAACTCCATTGGAGAATTTTAGAGAAAGAAAGGGTAGCAGCTATAGAGAGCAGAATACATACATGAAGAAGGGGAAGAGGCATTTATCTTGGATTCACTACGACCAGAAGATAAAAGAGAAGTTGGAGCGTGGCGAGAAATCCTGCAATTCTTCCTTTAGTTTTCTTGATTTCTGTGATTCAAACTTCTTTAAATGTTTATGAATAATTTAAATTTAATGTTTACTTTTACACCCATGAACTAAATCTTTTCTAGGTTGGACTTATTTGGATTGATGTTTATCATATTTAATGCTCATGATTTGAGATTGCCTATATCACTATTTCATTCAATTTATTCCTATTTTAAATACATGTAAGCAAGCTCTAGACATAGCTGATTGTATGCTGGTATTTTTAATTCTGAAAAAGGTCAGATATATTGGATCTAGAATTGTTTGATGTAAGCGAAAATTCAACAGAATATTCGTAGCACTCTAGACATAGATGTTGCGAGTTGTACAGAGAAGAACGTTCATTGCAGTTATTAACCTAGAATTCTGTAGACATACAATAACTTAGATTTTTAGCTTAAAATCTAGTTATCGAAAGAACCAGGTTACAGTAGTAACTCTCTGAGTAGTTAATTAGACAATATTTTGCCATGTCATTATTTTTGTATGAGCATTTCACCTAAATAATTCCAGCCCTATTCATTCAACAACAAAATTACTCTTGCTTTTCTCTGTAATTTGCCACTACATTTTAATTGTCATATCAATTCTTTGTTTTTAGCATTACATTACATTAATTCATTATACCAACATCTTATTTAATTTAAGAGTATTTCCTACTATTTAGTATAGTTAATAATATTATAATAACTTAGTCAATCTCTTACCAATTTTCGATCCCTGTGGAAACGATACTTATCACTTTATTACTTGAATGACGTGTACATTTGCACAATTGCATTCTTTATTTACATGCAACCTCACCACCCTTCCCACCTAAACCTTCAGCAAATCTTACCACCCTTCCCAACACCTTAACCCTCAACACCCTCACCACCTATACTACCAGCGACCTCACCACCCTTACCTTCACCCTCTCCCTCGCCCTCACCACTATTACTGCCAACAACCTCACCACCCCTACCCTCACCCTCACTCTTACCACATTTACTACCAACAACCTCACCACCCTCACCACCTTCATTATCATCACTACCAAATTGCAAACATGCTATAACTAACGTTGATTCATCATCAACAAAAACAACAATGTTAATCTCATGTTCTACATATAAGTCTATCTCCTTATGCTTAACCTAATAGTTTATCATGTCAATAGTGCTACTATCATTCCAGACAACCCTAAGGTTATGCTACAAAGTCCTACTTCCAAGTACATTGAAATAAATTAGTTGCACTGTATTAAACCCTAACCCATTTTTAACTATTTTACACAACTCAAAATACAATATCGTATCTGGATCCTCTTTAACCCTCACCATCTCACCACCTCAATACCTAACATGGGGATCACATACAAGTTTACCCAAACATGCAAGTTGATGTAGTATTCCTCCTCTAAATACATCTGTAGTTGAAAGAATAAAAAAGCATAAGCGTAATGACAAGCAATGTGCAGACAAAAAAGGTATATACAAATAAATTATTAAATAATATAAATCATAAACAATTCATATAAAGTTAAATGATTTAATAATTATATATATGTCATAACAGCACAACAATAAAACATGGAGGGACCACTTCCATTCCTCGTGCAGTGGAAAATCTAAAATTATTGCCCCCACTAAAAGTTATTACTAAGTTTATAGAAAATCCAAAATTATTGCCCCCACCAAAGTTATCAACAACAACAAATAGAAACAACAACCAATAGACATATTAAACATAAAGCTTCTTCTTTGAAAAGGACATGTTGAAGGCTACATACTAGAGGTTATGATTTATAACAGTGTTCTTGAACTTAGAGTTACAAAGGATGGTAGGGAAATAATTGGTGAAGGACAAAGAAATATTTGCCAAATACATTAGCAAAGTCCTTGGAAAATCGTATGTACCAAGGATGCAAAACTCAATGAAACTACGAGTTAACATTGCAAATGCTGAACCTGCAAAAGATGGGATCTTTAGTTTGGCAAAGTAGAAAGAAAAAGTTCTTAGCAAAAGGAACTGCATATAGAATTCAATTTAAATTAAAAAAAATAAAAATTATTTACTAAACATAAAAAAATATTCTTAAACCAAACAAGTAGTAGTAATCTTTTTTATTAGCTTAACAAAACTGTAGTTATATTGGTAAAGTGAGTATAAATTGACATCAGTTGTGAAGGCTCAAATACTCTTCAATTAATTACCTTTCCAAATTTTTAGTAATAATAGGAAAAAAGAACACAATATAATATAGTTTCTTAAATTATTAAAATTATTGGAGAACCTTTTACATAGCTAAACCATTCAATTATATACCATTATAATAACTAAATTTTAGAAAGAAAAATTCAACTCCTCCAATTGTCAGTTAATGATAATTAAAAACCATGAAAAGACAGATAATATTTGAACAAATAAAGAAACTAGTACAGTACTAGGTTTTCATTTATTTAATTTTTCCCAGGACATTAGGCCATTCCCCAGTGGATTTATCCTTAAAGTTCTGCCGAGAGTGCAAACAAACTACCTCTATGCACCAATCTCATTCCGCTCTACCTAAACATGGAGAGGCCTATAATTTAAACTCAATTTAAATTCCCAGAATCTTTTCAATTAATAAATAAAATTATTTTTAGTGATATTAATTTTACATTCCATGACAATTTCAACTAGTAACACAAAGCAAAATGATGGAATTTAAAATCCGGCAAAGAGGATATATCTATGTTCAAACCTAAAGGCTTCAAAAATTTTCAAACTTTAAATTTTTATTGCTTTTCCTTCTCCCTCTCTCTCACTTCAAAGATGTTTCATTGTTTCATATTAAACATATTAGCTTGAGGGGAATTTTCCTTTAGTCAGTCCTCAATGTACAAAAAGACAAGACAGAAACAAGTTTATTGGGGAGGAAAGCTTACATAAACTAATTTATCGAGGGGAATCTTCCTTTAGACAAATTTATTTAACTCTAAATACATAATAAAGTAGCAGTAAAGTAAAAAACAAAAGCAAATCGCAACAAAAAAAGAAAGAAAAGAAAAGAAACAATCATACAAAACATTAAAATGAAGAATAGTTTGTTTGTTTGTACCTTTTCTTCTCTGTGTTTTGGATCATGAACCTTCACCAATCTTCACTGCAAAAAAGCTAAGAGAAAACACGTTATAAATGAACCCTAAACCCAAAATTCCCCAAAATCAACAACCCCATTACCCAAAAATCCTCAAAAATCCCCAAAATTTTGAAACATAAACCAAAATCTCCAAACTCAAGAACCCTAAACATTAACTAAAATAACATATATAATGGTTTGAAAGTGAAAATTATAAAAACATACCCTTGTTTTTTTCTTTCTCGAGTAAGGGTTCTAATATTTTGTTTTGATTAACAAATTCAAAAGTTAGGGTTTTGTTTTTTGTTGTGATAGATCATGCTTCTCTTCTCTAGTTAGTGTTTAACTTGTTTTAATTTTTTAATTGTTTTAATTGTGGGTAAACCCCAAAAATTTTCTAATTTTTTTTTTAATTTTAATTATTTTTTAAGTTTAAATTCATTTGCTGGCGTGACATTATTTTGTCTTATATGCCATGTCAGCATCTATATACGTGTGACACCTAGTTGAATTTTTTTTTCCACATTAGAGCCGTTAGTCACTTAACGGCCACGTTAGCAAGACCATTAAAAATGACCAATTTAACCAAAAAAAATGTTATGTATGAAAGTGCTACAAAAAAAAACCTTAAAGGCCAAAGTGACCCAACACCCAAACATTAGTGGCTAATTTTGTCATTATGCCTTTTATTTATTTGTATAATCATTTATCATTTACGCAATTTAATGTATTTTATTTGATGTATTTTTAAATTTTTTAAACAAAATGTCAGTTTTCAAGAAAACCAAAACATCATAGGCACACTGTCCAAACAAAGCGTTGGAACTTACAAAACAATTAAAGAATCAAAAAGGGGTCTCAACTACACAGAGACACTGAATTGATAGATAACTCAAGTAGACAAGTAGAATAACAATGAAAAACACCTTGAGGCCAAAACAAAATGCGGAGACAAAATCTTGAAATTTCCCCAAGACAAACCTCCAAAGTTGTGCTTATAATGGATCGATCAACCGATTTTCCTCATCAGCAGCTAAAGCAACCATCCCCAAAGCTTCCTACATGCAGAAGCCATCATCCTGAGGGAGCATGCCCTCTTGAGCCATTGTATACGCAACCCGATTCCCCGATCTTGCAAGGTAAGCAAACCAACACTCCAAAAATAGTATTGAAAGTTCCTTTTCTTCACAAATGTAAGCACTAATCTCTAATAGGTCCTTTGAAGCGGACTGGAGTTTATAAATAATCTCTTGTGTTAAACATTCAGTAAAACTTCTATATTGAATCAAAAAGTGAATTATGAGGTACAAAACTGTTGTAAAAACCTTACTTCCATGTATGCAGTATATGCACGTTATATAGAGATAACTGCCAACTGCTTAACAGACTCTTAACTGCTAACTGCTATTAACTAACTTATTGGTTTTATTAGTTACTCTAACATTCTCCTGGCTTTTCTCTTGTTCTTTGAGAGCAGATGCAGTATCGTTGGACAACACACGAAGCACTTGTCAAACAGAGACAAATGTCTTGGGCGTGACTGGTTTTGTGAGGGCATTAGTAATCTGTTTATCAGAAGGGACATAGTTGACCTGTAATGTGCCATCAAGTACTTTCTCTTGGACAAAGTCATGATCAATTTTGCATGTTTTACCTTAGCATGATGCATAGGATTGGCAGCCGTGGACATAGTGGATGTGTTATCGCACCAAATTACAGGGGTTTGACAGGTGATCACTCCAACCTCTTCTAACAACTATTTAATCCATAAGAGGTCAGACATGAAATTGACGAGGCTTCTATATTCTGCCTCGAATGTTGATCTAGATACAACGGCCTGCTTCTTAGAGCACCATGCAACGAGATTGGATCCTAGATAAACCACATAGCCAGTTGTGGAGTGTCTATCTTTAATTGAAGAAGCCCAGTAGCATCTGAATAACAAGTGAGCTGAAGCTGACTTTTTGAGTAGAAGAGTCCATGATTAATGGTGCTATTGAGGTAAGGTAGAGCTCCCTTGACTGCTCTCCAATGAACCTCTCTTGGAGCATTCATGTATTGACTTAGTTTGTTGACATAGTAGGCTAGGTCAGGTCGAGTGATACATAGGTATTGCAGCTTGCCAATTATACTTCTATATAGAGAGCCATCAGCTAAAAGCGGACTCTCATCATCCGCCACCAATTTTGGGAAACTCACCATAGGTGTTGGTGTGGGCGCTAAAGCAGTCATGCCTGTCTGGGCTAAAATCTCACGAATAAGAAACAATCCTTTAGAGGATCGTTCAACAATGATGCCTAAGAAAAAAAGTAAGGGGTCCCATATCTTTGAGAGCAAACTTTGTATAAAGTAGTTGAACAACTCTGTCAATCTCTGAGTTAGAACTACCTATAAGAACAATATCATCGACATAGACCATGAGCAATAGAATACTGTCGGATGTAGCACGTATGAATAGTGACGGATCTGCCTTGGCAGCATGAAAACCAAGTTGATTAACGATATATTGTTTGAGTGTTTGGAACCATGAGCGAGGGGCTTAGCGCAGCCCATATAGGGCTTTGTTCAGCTTACAAACAAGCTTCTCTCTATTAGGACTGGATTCTTCAAACCCTGGTGGTTGTTCCATGTAGATATCTTCAGCCAGCTCTCTGTTAAGAAAAGCATTGTTGACATCAACTTGTCTTAAGGACTAGTTTTTCATGACTAAGATAGCAAGAACTATACGAATGGTAGTAGCACGAACTACCGGACTGAAAGTGTCTTGGTAATCTAAGCCAGCATTCTGTGAAAACCTCTTTGCTACTAGACGTGCTTTGTATCGTTCAACGGTACCATCTACTATTGTCTTAACCTTAAAGAGCCACTTGCAACCAATAGCTCGTCTGTTTGCTGGTAGGGAGCACAACCTCTATGTGTCATTGTTAATGAGCGCATGTAATTCACTGTACACAGCAGCCTTTCAAGAGTCATAGGACATTGCAGCATGAATGTTGGTGGGGACATCACCAAGGGAAGAAAGTGCGATGGTTACATAAGCTTTTGGTTTAAATACACCGGCTTTACTACGTGTGACCATAGGATGGGTGTTACATGGAACAGGTAATGAAGGTGGATGATCAGGTATGGAGTTAACTTGTGGAGAGACGAATGGAGTAGAAGAAGAAATAGAAGGGTTTGTATATTGAGGTTGAGGGTTAAGATTAAGTGAGGATATAGGTGACATATATCTACTGTTGTGTAAAGTGACAGGTGTGGTGGGTGAGTGATTTGATGTTTGAGCACAAGGAGTAGGTTAAGTATAGGTTGGGGATAGGACAAGAAGCTTAGAGCTAGTCTTTGGTTGTAGTAGAGAGCTAGTAGGCGTAAGCTGGTTAATGTGAAAGGGGAAAACTTTTTCATTTAAAGTGACATGTTGTGTAACGTACACCTTTCCAAAAGAGTCTAGGCAGCGGTATCTTTTATGAGATGGAGAGTAGCCTAAAAAGGTGCATGGAGTGGACCTAAACTGCAACTTGTGGTTATTATAAGGCCTAAGGTTAGGAAAGCACAGACACCTAAATATACGTAGGAAGGTATAGTTTGGTGTGGTTTTGAACAACTTTTCATGTGGTGAAGCATGGTTTACAGGATGAGAGGGTAATCTATTGAGCAAGTATACTGCACTAGCAAAAGCATCACTCTAGTAGACTAGAGGCATAGAGGCATGAGCCAGCATGGAAAGCCCTATTTTGACAATTTACCTATGTTTTCGTTCAACCAAGCCATTTTCGGCTGAAGTATAGGGGCATGTGAGGCGATGCACGATCCCTTGCTGAGCTAGGTACCGTTTCAAAGCTTGAAACTCCCCGCCACCATCTGTCTGCAGTGTTTTAAGTTTATGCCCAATGACTTTTTCAGCTTGTCTTTGAAAGTGAGGGAACACATGAAGAACTTCAGACTTGTTTTTCAAGAAGTAGAGCCAAGTATACCTTGTATAGGTATCTGTAAAAGCAACATAGTAGCGAAAATTATTAAAAGCAACTGGGGTTGGTCCCCAGACATCAGCAAGTAGTAGTTGAAGTGGGGCAGTATATATAGTTGTAGATTTCGGAAATGGCTGCTTGTGTTCTTTGCCCAAGTGACATGCAATACAATGAAAGGAGCTTTTATTGACACCAAGAGGGATGTTACATTTGTGTAGAGCCTTTGTAAGTATGTTTGTACAAGGGTGACCTAGCCTACAATGCCATCATCAAAGGGTACAGTAGACGTAGCAATAAGGCCTTGAGCTGAGGTAGACGAGTTTGATGCACCAGAGTCGATCAAATGAAGTTTGTAAAAACCATGCTGCTTTGACCCTTTAAGAAGAACCTCCCCCGTATGCATGTCCCGAACCTGGCACTGTGAAGGAAGAAACTCAAATATTACCTGGTTATCTTTAGTAAACTTTGAGACAGACAATAGATTCTTTATGATGGCAAGCACAAGCAATAAAGAGCGCATGAATAATGGATGTGAACGAATGAGTAAAGAGGACTGAACAGAGGACAGGATAGAGAGAGCACTGCCATTTCCAACGTATACCTTACTTGGACCTTTGTATGTAGTGCTTTCTGCTAGAGAAGTAGGCGAATGGGTGAGATGATGCGTTGCCCCAGAGTTAGGGTACCAGGCATTGTCCTCAACAGTCTCAGGTGTGGCAATGTATGCTTGAGGTTGATGTCCTGCCAGATTAGATGTATTAACTGGGGAGCAAGTAGTTGTAGCAAATGGATTTGACCAAGGCGTTGCTGGCATTGAAAGTGAATAAACCCAACTGGGTTGTGCATTGGGTGCAGGTGCTGGCAAAGTCAGCAGTCAAGGTGCCATGGGTGAACTTGCACCAAACATGCAAACATTAGCCTGTGAAGGCTATGGGGGTCTATATCTAGCACTTTTGTATGATGCATCAAATCTATAATAACAATGATCAACAAGATGACCCTGTTTGCCACACAACTGACATTGAAACCATGAGCCAGATGCTCGACCACGCCCTCGCCCACGAGCACTAGTTGATTAGTGATATGTAGGTGTTGGTTCAAAATTAACATCTTGTCTTGTGGGCTGGTGGGTAACCATATTAGCAGAAGCAGGTGCTTCAAGAACAGATGAGAGTTGTCGCTCCTCAGCATCCAAAAGCATTGTAGTGACACCCTGGACAATGTAGGGTGTGGGACTGGCTGTGATAATGGTGATCACGGATTCGTATTCTAAGGGCATCCTATTTAGGATAGCCTTGACATGCTCATGTTCACTAATAGACTCTCCACAACTGGCAAGACTAACACAGTATCCTTTAATCTTTACTAAAAAATCACGCATAGACAACTCACCTTTTTTTTTAGAGTGTAAAGCACGCCTCTAGAACATCAGATGAGACGTAGTTTTGCTTCCATAGAAATCAACAATGGCATTCCAAATGTGAGCGTTGATGTCCAAACCAATAAGGTGAGGAAGAACCCCCGGGCTTACAGAAGACAGAAGCCAAGACGCAAGAGCACTATCTTGCTGCTCAAACTGAATAAAGTCAACATTTTCTTGAAGTGCTCCATCAGCATCGGAAAGAAACTGCAGAGGAGCAACAGTTCGAGAATCTAAAAAATGCTGAAGCTTGAAAGTCTTGATCACCAAAAAAATCTATTGATGCCATAACAGATAATTAATGTCATCAAGAAGGACACTAATCTTCTTGGTAGAGAGAAATCTGCTATCGACCATACCATCAGGCAGACTGAACTACAGATGGACTGGAGGGCCGAGACATGAAAGGCACAGAAAACCAATTCACCAAGGATCAGTGGCAGTCTGATACCATGTTAAACATTCAGTACACCTTCTATATTGAATTAAGAAGTGAATTATGAGATACAAAACTATTGTAAAAACCTTACTTCCATATATGCAGTATATGTACGTTATATAGAGATAACTACCAACTGCTTAACAGACTCTTAACTGCTAGTTGCTATTAACTAACTTATTAGTTTTATTAGTTACTCTAACATCTTGAACGTCACTTTCAAGGACAACAGAGTGGCAACCCATATCCGTAGTGAACCGTAGTCCATGGATAATAGCTAAGGCTTCCACTACGAACATGGATAGAACATGAAAGGTTAGTCAACTACATGCACCCATTATCTGGGCATGCACATTCTTGATTATAATACTTGAACAGGTTTTTTTTAGGTGCAAGGAGAAGCTAGCATTCACATTTATCTTGAAAAAAGACTCTAGAGGAGGGAACCACCTTGCTTCCTGAAACACAAACGAGTGAGCTAACCCACTAGCAACTTTGACAATCTCAGCACAATACCCTCTAACAAAGGTAACCATTTCATTGACCCTTTGAACTAGCCCCTCATGCACTAGCTTGTTATGTGAGTACCATAGAGCCCATAATGCCACTACAATCTTAACTCTTCTACTCTCAAAGAAATGGTCAAAGGCAAGGGCACCCTAGACAGTTCTCACAAAAACACAATGACGCAAAATATGGGACACATCTTCAACCTTTGTAAGACATCAAGGACATTTGGCATCATTTGAAACTCTTTTGTTGTATAGAAGCACTCTTGTAGGCACAAAATTCTTTAGGAATTTCAACATTTCGGTCTTGAATTTTGGAGGGCAAGCAAGGCCCCAGTCTTGTAAATGTAACTGCAACTCAATAGTGGAAACAATAGAAGGACCAAGCAATAAGTGATAACCACTCCTAACACTGTAAACACCATTGCACTCTCCCCCCACTCAACACGATCAATTTGATTAAAACTTGAAAGTTGGATAGACTTAATGAGGTCAGATTCATCAGGGGAGAAAATAGAGTCAGTAAGCTCAAAATTCCAACCCAACGGGTCCTACACCAAAAGGTTAGAAATAGTGTTAATGTGATCCAGTCAAGGACTTTGAATTTTAGCGGAACAGATCCAGACAACCAATAATCCTCCAAAATAGAGATTAAAGAACCCGAGCCTACCTTCCATCTATGTCCCAAACCCAACAATCCCTTAGCACTCTAAACACTGTGCCAAATTAAAGATGGATGTTGACCCAAAGGTGCACTAAGAAAATATATGGTAGCATAGTACTTAGCTTTTAAAAGCCTTCCCACTAGAGAAGATAGGTTCGTTAGGAATCTCCATCCTTATTTCGAGAGCAATGCGATGTTAAATTTACCCAAGTACCTAAACCTAAGACCCCATCCCTCTTCAACTTGCATAATGAAGCCTATGTGCACCAATGCATTCCTCTTTTATCTTAAGATTTTTGCCACAAAAATCAGGCCATCAAGCTCTCTAGCTCCTTACAAAATGATTTAGGTAGAAGGAAACTCATCATCACATACATTGGTAGCACTTGTAAAATAGCTTTTATAAATGCTTTCTTACTCCCCACTGAAAGTGTCCAAGCACTCCAAGATGTAGTACCGCTATGAAACCTATCACATAACCCCGCAAATGCTCATTTTTTATGGCTACCAACCATAACCAAGAGACACAAGTATTTCTCCATATTGTCAGAAACATGGGTCCCCAAAATATGAATAATATCCAAACGATTCTCCTTAGGCACATTTGAGCTAAAGAAAGCACTAAACTTTTCAAAGTTTATGAATTGACCAAGAAACTAGCATACAGGTGCAAAAGGTCCTTTAAGGCCTCTGTGGCCATAGCATCACCAAAAATAAGACTATTGTTAGAAAAAAAGAAGGTGAGTAATTAATGGTGCTCTCCAAACAACACACACTCCTTGAATTTGCCCCGCACCTGGCGTCATCTGTAACAGAGAGTAGAGCCCCTCCTCACAAACGAGAAACAAATAAAGGTTCAACGGATCCTCTTGGCTAAAATCACAAGATGAAGTAAACTGCTCCCTAATTTGACCATTCACCATAACAAAATACGTGACTAAGGAAAAAAAGCTCAAAATATCATCCATCCAGTTCAAAGAAAACCCCATATTCAGTAGTATAGACTGAATAAAAGACCACTCTACACAATCATATTCCTTGCTCATGTCAAGCTTTAGAGCAAAAGACCCCCCCGTCTACCCACTTTTTTATTCTTTAAGGAATGAAGGACTTCCTAAGTAGCAACCACATTATCTAAAATAAGACAACCCGACATAAACGCACTTTAGACCTCATCGTTGCAAAGATGGAGAACCTCTTGAAATCTATTCACTTGCATTTTTGAAGCAATCTTAAAAATTACGTTACATAAGATGGTAGGGTAAAATTGAGTCATATTCTTGGCATCACTAACTTTGGGGTTTTTTATTAAAACAATATGTGTATGATTAATAGAGGAAAGAGGTGCATTACCATTTAAAATGTCAATTCAAAATCAGGAGACATCCTTTCCAACAATATGCCAAAAATGTTGATAAAACACCACTGAAGCCATCCTTCCAAGTTACTTTAAAAGGGCTCATCGACTTAAGAACTACAACTGTAACTCCCCTACCCCGTATCCATCACTGGAATAGAGTTACGAGGTATTACTGATTAAAACATAACACATAGCTTACATTTATCAACCTCAAGCATTCATTCTCATACATCATTTCAAAACAATCACAATGTCCCTTATAAGGGCCTATGAGGCCTTAAACATGTTTTAGAAATGGTTCGGGACTAAACTGATAACATATGAAAATTTCAAAAAACTTAGAACTTTTCCAATCATGTAAGGGTCACACGCCCGTGTGAACAGGCCATGTGCCTTACACGACTAGTAAACACGCCCCCGTCTTAGGTTGTGTGGAAACGGGGCATACATACTGACTTGCATCACGTGGCTAAGGACACGCCCATGTGATAGGCTGTGTGAAAACTGAAGGGTATACTGACTTGGGTCATATGGCCAACCACACGCCCATGCGTCTAGCCCGTGTGCCCTTCGAAATGGCCACACACGCCCATGTACTAGGTCATGTGCCATTTAAGGGGGTTATACTGACTTATACCACACGGCCAGTCACATGCCCGTGTGTGAAACCGTGTGGAGCATACTAACTTCAATTCAAATTCAACACTAGGGGACACACGGCCATGTAACCTAACCATGTGTCGCACACGACTGAGACACACACCCGTGTCTCGGCCCATGTGGACAAAAATAGGCCATTTTCAAAGCCAATTTGTCACCCTTTAAGCACATACTTATTCAAACTCAAATGGTAGTATTTCAAGACACAATTTTTGCAGCCAAAAGTCATTAACCAATACATAATCATACCATATCCATTTCAACTAAATTCAATACTCAATTCTATACCATTTACCTGTTCAAATACCAATCAACTTATCTTGCTTTACTAAGCATAATTCACATATATAATTCATCTAACTAAACATATCATTCCAAACATACATAATCACTTCAACTCCATTCATTCATTATAGATCAATTACCAACTCGAATAATACCATTTGCATATTTAGAAACATCATCAAGTTCACCCTTATAAGCCAACTCAAATGGCCAAAATAAATATTCATCAAACACACCAAAATGACACAAGCCTATACATGCCATATACCATATATACATGATTTCAGAAGTACCAAAATAGATGATCGATAGTGCGATGATGTTCGCAATTACTCCCAAATCAGAGCTAGTCTTGATCACTAAGAGACATGGAAAAACAAATAAAGTAAGCTTTATAGCTTAGTAAGCTCGTATGATATAAACTTAACTAATACAATTACCATTAATCAATTTAAACATAATACATGAAATTCAAGATTTCTAACAAACCTTTCACATGCTTATTTGTAAGATTATATACAAACTTTGTAACTTCTTTGATTTTAAGCTCATAACATACATGTACATACCTTTACAAATCCATAACAAGTTCATATATACACGGAACGCTGTTGCATACTCGATGTACCGCACACTAAGTGCCATAATCAATAACTCGCACACTAAGTGTCATTCTCAATGTTTTGCACACTAAGTGCCATACTCGATATCTTGCACACTAAGTCTTGTATATACCTGAAGCTATCTCGAATCGCACACTAAGTGCCAAATTTAGCCGAAGCTATCTCGAACCGTACACTAAGTGTCTAATTTAGCCGATATGTCGTCAAACATAACAGTAGTCACATATATAAAATTTATACGATATCAAAGCATTAAAAGCATAAATATAACAATGCTTATTATATATGAACTTACCTCTTTTTTTGAATTGATAGATCGGATCAACTATTTGACAATCTTGCTTTTCCCTCGATCTAAATCTGAATTCTTTCTTTCTTGATCTATATGAATTCAAAATTAACTTATTTATTCATCCACTCATTCAATTTAATCCAAAATTACTCATTTGGGCATTTTCATACATTAGCTTCTAAACTTTCACAGTTAATCAATTTAGTCCCTATTTTACAAATACACAAAATTCACATATTAATGAAATTCAAGACTAACCCATGCTAGCCGAATTACCATAGTGCCTCTAGCAGCCCATAATTTTCATTTATTCACACTTTTAAGCACTAAATTTCACATTTTCTCAATTTAATCCCTTTTTGACATTTTTGTCAAAAATCAGTTTATAAAAACTATTAATCTTGCATTAAACCTTCCAAATCTGTCTAAAATTCAGACCGATTCTTCATTATACGATAAATCTGGCTAAATTTCAACTTCGGTTGGGGAAATGGCATGCGAAGGGTCAGATCTGTATTATCGTAGCATCGATATATGAAATATGTTATGTTTCTTTTCTAACTCATATGGTAATGTTAACTGATATGCTACTAGTCCAACTCGCTAAATAATCTCATAAGGTCCGATGAATCTCATAAGGTCTGATGAATCTTAGGTATTTAGGGGTTTTAGTTCATAACTAAATAAGAAAACATCTCAGAAGAATAAAGAGTACAAAACATAAAGAAAACCCAAAACTCCTGAAGGGAAATTGAGGAGAGATCTTCAATCTTGATGATGAATCTGGCTTCTGAGATGGATCAATCGACTTTCTTAGAGTAATTCCTTACTCCCCCTTCTCCCCCTCTTTTTCTTCCTCCTCTAGGGTGTATTTATAGGCTTTGGAATGCCTAAAAGCCCTCAAAATTAGCCTTTTCCGAATTGGACTCAACTTGGGCTTGACAAGGGTACGCCCGTGGCACACGCCCTTGTTTGATTACTTCAGGCCATGTACGAGCCTGCCAAATTGACACGGCCGTGTGGTCTGCCCGTGTGAGGAGGTCCAGGTCGTGTTGATTTCGTACTTTGGCCAATTTTCTCTATTTTTGGCCCGTTTCTCGTTCCTTTCGCTCTCTTATACTCTCCTAAGTATAAAACATGAAATTAAAGCATTAGGAGCATCAAATTCACCAATTCTAATGAGAAATCATCCATAAAATGCATTAAACATGGGGTAAAAATATGTATAATTTACGGTTTATCAAATACCCCCACACTTAAGCATTTGCTTGTCCTCAAGCAAAATTCTCAACTCATAATCAAAATAAATTCTTCTCAACTTATAATTTCTATCGATAATATCTCAAAATAATCCATAGGTAATCATACATTGAGAATTCAACTAAAAGAATATAAAAGTTTCAAACATTCCAAGTTGAGCATTTTAATCATGCAAACATAGGTGTTTCCCCTCATTTAAGTCATTACCTTTGATTCAGAATGTCACAGAGTTTCACATCCTCATTAAAGATTCTGTAATATCCTGAATTAGGGCTTAATCAGAATAGTGGTTTCATGACCACAAATCTGAGATAGAAATAATTATTTTATAATTATTTTGATGATTATGATATGATTGCATGATTGTGTGAAAATTTCGTGATGAAATTTTATGCCTAAAGTGCTTAAATTGAAAGTAGGGACTAAATCGAATAAGTCGCAAAATTTGCATTCTAGAAGTTTTTAGTATGAAATTGCATTGAAATATTAATTAGGAGGTCTTAAATAGCAATTTGACCAATTTTAAGTTCATGGACAAAATTAGGACATGGAAGGAATTTTTGAAAGTTTAGTAAGGAGGGGCATTTTGGTCATTTGGATATTAAATGAAATAAAATGGGAAAAATAACACAAAATTGGTCATCATCCTCCTTAGTTGCTGCTGAATTCTCCCTCTCTCCATAGCTAGGGTTTCTTCAACTTTCAAGCTCCATAGTAAGTGATTCCAAGCCCCGTTTTTAATGTTCTTTACGTTTTTGGAATCTCGGAAGCTCGAATAAGCTATATTTGGAAAAATACCCATAGGTGAAATTTGTGTATTTTGATGTTTTATGATAGAATATGGGGTTTTAAATTATGTTAGACAACTTGTGCTACTCGGTTTTGAGTGAAAACGAGTAAAAGGGCTTAATCGGCAAAAATACCTAATAGTCACAAGTATATGTTAGAGTGAGAATTTGATGTTACCATAGAAGGGAAAAGTGATCAGCATGTTATAAAACATAAGAATAAGGAATAAAGTTTAATTCCCGAGCCTAGGGGCAAAAGTGTAATTATGCAAAAGTTTAGGGGCAAAAATGCCATCTAGGTAATAGTTGACAGACTAACTAAATCGGCTCATTTTATTCTGGTACGTACAGATTATTCTCTTAATAAGTTGGCTGAATTGTATATTCGAGAGATTGTTAGACTTCATGGGATACCTTTGTCAATCATTTCAGATAAAGATCCGAGGTTTACCTCACGGTTTTGGCAAAAGTTGCAAGTAGCATTAGGTACAAAGTTAAATTTCAGCACTGCCTTTCATCCATAAACTGATGGACAATCAGAGAGAGTAATTCAGATTCTTGAAGACATGCTCAGATGTTGTGTATTAGAATTTCAAAGTAATTGGGAAAAGTATTTACCGTTGGTAGAATTTGCTTATAATAATAGTTATCAGACAAGTTTGAAGATGGCACCTTATGAAGCATTATATGGTCGTAAATTTTGGATGCCATTGTATTGGATTGAACTCAAGGAAAATCAGATTTATGGAGTTGATTTAATAAAAGAAACCGAAGACAAGGTGAAAGTGATTCGAGATTGTTTGAAAGCTACTTCAGATAGACAGAAATCTTATGCGAATTTGAAACGAAAGGAAATGGAGTTTCAAGTTGGTGATAAGGTATTTTTGAAAGTGTCTCCATGGAAGAAAGTCCTTAGATTTGGACGAAAGGGCAAGTTAAGTCCGCGTTTTATTGGACCGTATGAATTAATTGAAAAGTTGGACCGGTAGCATATCCGCTAGCGCTACCACCGAATTAGAAAAGATTCATGATGTGTTTCACGATCTATGTTACATCGGTATCGCTCGGATCCTTCACATATAATTTCACCGGCGTAAATTGAACTACGATCGTATATGACTTATGAAGAAGAATCGATTAAGATTTTAGCTCGAGAAGTCAAACAACTAAGAAATAAAAGTGTTGCACTTGTGAAAGTGTTGTGGCAAAAGCATGGGGTAGAAGAGACTACATGGGAACCTCAAGAAACTATGAGAAACCAATACCCACACTGTTTTTTCAGAGGATTTTCGAGGACGAAAATCCTTAAAAGGGTGGAGAGTTGTAATATCCTGAATTAGGGCTTAATAGGAATAGTGGTTTCGTGACCACAAACCGAGATAGAAATAATTATTTTACAATGATTTTGATGTTTATGATATGATTGCATGATTGTGTGAAAATTTCGTGATGAAATTCTATGCCTAAAGTGCTTAAATTGAAAGTAGGGACTAAATCGAATAAGTTGCAAAACTTGCATTCTAGAAGTTTTTAGTATGAAATTGTTTTGGAATATTAATGAGGAGGTCTTAAATAGCAATTTGACCAATTTTAAGTTCATGGAAAAAATTAGGACATGGAAGGAATTTTTGGAAAGTTTAGTAGTAAAGGTATTTTGGTCATTTAGTTATTAAAATGAATTAAAATGGGAAAAATAACACAAAATTGGTCATCATCCTCCTTAGTTGCTGCCGAATTCTCCCTCTCTCCATAGCTAGGGTTTCTTCAACTTTCAAGCTCCATAGTAAGTGATTCCAAGCCCCGTTTTTAATGTTCTTTACGTTTTTGGAATCCCGGAAGCTCGAATAAGCTTATGCTAGCAATAATTCAACCTAGGGTTTATATTTGGAAAAATACCCATAGGTGAAATTTGTGTATTTTGATGTTTTATGATAGAATATGAGGTTTTAAATTATGTTAGACAACTTGTGCTACTCGGTTTTGAGTGAAAACGAGTAAAAGGGCTTAATCAACAAAAATACCTAATAGTCACAAGTATATGTTAGAGTGAGAATTTGATGTTGCCATAGAAGGGAAAAGTGATCAGCATGTTATAAAACATAAGAATAAGGAATAAAGTTTAATTCCCGAGCCCAGGGGCAAAAGTGTAATTCTACAAAAGTTTAGGGGCAAAAGTGTAATTTTCCAAAGTTTGTATTAAATGCTGTTTTGATGAATGTATGTATTAAATAAGATTAATTTGGTATTATAGATCAAGAGAAACGAGATTCAAGTCACGATCGAGGAAAAGAAATGATTGTGGACTAAATTGCAAAATCTTTATATTTTGGTACCAAGGTAAGTTCATGTGTAAATAATGTAGCATAATTGTTATTTTTAAGTTATTGATGTTAATTATATGATATGCTGATTTTTAATCGTGAAATATTATGCTTTAATGTTGAGTAATATGCAAATTATGTTTACTACTTGATAAATATGAATTGCTACCGAGTATCGGTTCTGATATTCCATGGAAGACGGCAAATGTGAGATCGAGGGAAAAAGCCTGTTTGAACCTTAGGAATAGATTAGGATACAAGTGACATGTCACTAGGATGGTTGAGCATCCGAACTCGTTGAGTTGAGTCCGACTTCACTTATGGATGCAAATGTCCGAGCTCGTTGAGTTGAGTCTGAGTTCGTGAGATGTAACTAGGCATCCGAACTCGTTGAGTTGAGTCCGAGTTCATTTATGGATGCGAACGCTCGAGGTCGTTGAGTTGAGTCCGAGTTCACTTAGGGGCGGGTTACATGATTTCTTGATTACATATGTGGCACTTATGTGCAAATTATCCATGTATCCGAGTTATATTCCGATGTGTTCAACGGGTGAAATTTCTAGTTTAATGGAAGAGCACTTAAGATATAAGTGACGTTTTGGGTAAATGTTGTGAAATGGACACTTTGGACAGGTATGTTCTTAACCCTCGGGTTGGAAATAGATACAACAACGATAAGATCGTAAGATGATGAATGATATTTAGAAATGTGATAAATGTTTTGGTGATACCATGTTAAGGTTGTTTGGTATGATTGTATTGTTATGTTACTTGTTATTTGCATATGAACTTACTAAGCATTTATGCTTACTCCTTCCTTTTCATTCACTGTAGTTTTGAACAAGCCGGCTCAGGAATCAGGATAGGTCAAAAGTTCGATCACACTATCCAAAGGACTTTTATCTTGGTAAATGGCTTGTACAACTACTTAAGTATGGCATGTATAGCAATATACCTATTTTGTGTAAATAATTTTATGATATGGCCATGTTTGGTTGAGAAATTGTTTGATATTGATAAGTCATGGTGATGGCTAATTAGATCATGTTTGACATCATGGAAGTTTAATAGGTTATCTAGTTCATAAAAATTCATGGAAAGATGAAACTTGCCTTAAAATAGAATATTGCTGCAGCAATGACATGAATTTGAAAAATCACTAAAAATAGTATAAATGGAACCGAATGATGAGTAAGTTATGAAATTGAATCTTAATGAGTCTATTTTCATGTGGATTGAACAAAACATGAATATAAATTATATTTTATGACATATTTAAACTTTTGTGAAATAGGGCCAGAGTGATTTCTGGATCCCCTGTTCTGAATTTAAAAATTCATAATAAATTTTAAAAAAATAATTAGAAGTTTTTCATTATATTTACAGATTCCTTATTGAGTCTAGTTTTAAGAGAAACAAACCTCATAGTCCTTGAAATTCTGTATAGAGAGATATCTGATTCGTAATACACAGAGGTCAGAGCAGTCGAACCCTGAAATAGGGGAGACTTTAATTAATAAACTGTACTAATTAGCCCAACCAAAAATTCTAGAAAAACATTTGTAAATAGATATATGAGTATATATTTAGGGAAAATTTATGGATCTTGATTTCAAGTTTCGTAACTCGAGATATGATTTTTCTTGTAACTGTGACGCGAGTAGCTAGAAAGTCGTGAATGTAGAAACAAATGATTTGAAGTTCTTAATTTGATAAATTATGTTCAGTAACCCTCAAGCTCGACTCTGAGATGGAGATGGTCTTGGGCGTGTAATCAAAAAATTTCTGATTCACTCAAATCACTCGAGGTGTTTAAGGACAATAAATGAAGCACTCAATAGTCAATAATGTCAAAGTCAATGGAGATGACCTCCACGATTCAAAGCACCAAACAGAGCGCATAGGAAGGGGTCATCTCCATTTTCCCTACGTGATTCTACTGGCGCGACATACTTTGACTCCTCAACACCGCGCCCAAGAATCATCCTCACCTCATCACCAGATGTCTCCACAAGGCATCTCGAGCATGCTTAGCATAAGGATGATCGAGAGGCGCCGAGGAACCTACTCCCGCCCAAAGATCGCCTCACCCAATCTACCGAGGAGGAGGCCTCACGAGACATTCCCGATGATGTCCTTCACAAAGATAAGGACCCACAGCCTCACCACCATCATCCTCTTGTCCAGCCTATGCGGCGGTTTCATATGTCGACATTTCGAAGCGCCACCCAATTTGAACAAAGAAGAGTTTTCAACGATTTGACAACATTGATGCCACTCTACAAGAGATTTGTCAAGACCTCCACATCTCATCTCTAGTCTCACCTCTAACCATCCAAATGATGAAGATGTTTAAAACATTTATTTATTATTTTATGTTTTTAATTTTATTGAAATTACTTTTTATTTTTATTAGCCATTAGAAATTTTATTTTATTTTTAATTATTAATTTCGATTATTTCTTTTTGAATAATTATTCTCTCTAATATCCCCTAAAAAGTTCCTTATTTTATCATAGTCATATAGAGCTCTTAAGCTTATCGTCACATAGGAACTAAAACTCCACTGGAAAAGATTCTCCACAACTGCTATGTCTTGATCGACCACGACCATAGCTACCACTAGATATAATATTCTTTTGGCGCAGAACTTATGGCCTAATGAACCTCTACGACTGCCGAAGTATCCTCCTCCACTCTCAAACCGATTCCTCTCCAGAACTCCAGTTCGAGGAATTCATCATACAGGAAGTTTCACTTCTTTCCCTATCTTATTTCATACTCTAATATCTATCTTTGTACATTGAGGGAAATGTACATCTTAGGTGTGGGGGGTATTTATTTCATTATCAGAAAAATCCCTGAATGACTACCTTGTTCTCTTGAAAAGATCTCATATCATATTTAGGATAAATTTTAATTGATTTATGATTTTGAGTGACATATCTTGAATTAATACATAGGGATTTATGCATTGATCATTTAAAACTTTAAGACATTAGAGAATCAAGCATGATAAGTTGATTTTTAAGAATTTAAAATTATAGGTTGTTTCCCCAAGTCTAGGTATTACTTTGAATTGGAATTCACAAGTCTAAACATCAAAAAGCCATAATTTTTGTGAGATTTTTGAGCCTTTTGAGCATCTATTAATTCTTTCATGCTCACTTTTATTATTGCTTTGAGTGTGTCAGTATTGAACTGTTATTCTAGAACTTGCTTGATTATGCATATCGAGACCACACCATTTGATTTGATATGTCAAAATGATTAAGGCACTTAGATTTATCCCACTCATGCCATGAAAAGCCTACCTTCACAATGAACCCTTAGTAAACCCGTTTGAGCCTAACAAACCTTTCCTTATATTAACCTCAATATTAACCTTTAACCAATTATTGTTGAAATCCCCTAAATTAATCCCTATTTTTGTCAGGATTTGAGTTGAATGGATTGCTTAGCTATGTTTTGTTCTTAATAGTTAGTCTATATTATTTAACTTGTTCATAAAAAAAATAATTGTATACATATCTGTAATTTCATAGTCTGAGAAGAAGCTCTGTTGTACGCAAGTGAAGATTAACTCTTTTTTTAGTTAGGCAATTTTTCTATTCAATCTCGATTCTAACCCTTTCTTTCAGCTTGTGACCACACCCCCCTAACCAAGCCTCATTACAACCCTCTAAAGACCTTTTGATTGATGTATCATCTTAAATTATAGTGGTGGAGATTTGATTTTCGTATAAGCCTTTGGTAATGACTTTTCATTATTGACTATTGAGTACTTCATTTATTGTCCTTAAACACCTCGAGTGATTTGAGTGAATCTTTAATGAGGATGTGAAGCTCTGTGACATTCTGAATCAAAGGTAATCACTTAAATGAGGGGAAACACCTATGTTTGCATGATTAAAATGCTCAACTTGGAATGTTTGAAACTTTTATATTCTTTTAGTTGAATTCTCAATGTATGATTACCTATGGATTATTTTGAGATATTATCGATAGAAATTATAAGTTGAGAAGAATTTATTTTGATTATGAGTTGAGAATTTTGCTTGAGGACAAGCAAATGCTTAAGTGTGGGGGTATTTGATAAACCGTAAATTATACATATTTTTACCCCATGTTTAATGCATTTTATGGATGATTTCTCTTTAGAATTGGTGAATTCGATGCTCCTAATGCTTTAATTTCATGTTTTATACTTAAGAGAGTATAGGAGAGCGAAAGGAACAAGAAATGGGCCAAAAACAGAGAAAATGGGCCAAAGTACGAAATCAACACGGCCTGGACCTCCTTACACGGGTAGACCACACGGCCATGTCAATTTGGCAGGCTCGTACACGGCCTGAAGTAATCAAACAAGGGCGTGTGCCATGGGCGTACCCCTGTCGAGCCTAAGTTGAGTCCAATTCGGAAAAGGCTAATTTTGAGGGCTTTTAGGCATTCCAAAGCCTATAAATACACCCTAGAGGAGGAAGAAAAAGAGGCGGAGAAAGGGGAGTAAGGAATTACTCCAAGGAAGCCGATTAATCCATCTCAGAAGCCGGATTCATCATCAAGACTGAAGATCTCTCCTCAATTTCCCTTCAGGAGTTTTGGGTTTTCTTTATATATTGTATTCTTTATTCTTCTGAGATGTTTTCTTATTTAGTTATGAACTAAAACCCCTAAATACCTAAGATTCATCAGACCTTATGAGATTCATCAGACCTTATGAGATTATTTAGCGAGTTGGACTTGTAGCATATCAGTTAGTATTACCATATGAGTTAGAAAAGATACATAACATATTCATGTATCGATGCTACGATAATACAGATCTGACCCTTCGCATGTCATTTCCCCAACCAAAGTTGAAATTTAGCCAGATTTATCGTATAATGAAGAATCGATCCGAATTTTAGCCAGATTTGGAAGGTTTAATGCAAGATTAATAGTTTTTATAAATTGATTTTTGACAAAAATGTCAAAAAGGGATTAAATTGCGAAAATGTGAAATTTAGTGCTTAAAAGTGTGAATAAATGAAAATTATGGGCTGCTAGGGGCACTATGGTAATTCGGCTAGCATGGGTTAGTCTTGAATTTCATTAATATGTGAATTTTGTGTATTTGTGAAATAGGGACTAAATTGATTAACTGTGAAAGTTTAGGAGCTAATGTATGAAAATGCCCAAATAAGTAATTTTGGGTTAAATTAGATTGGATGAATAAATAAGTTAATTTTGAATTCATATAGATCAAGAAAGAAAGAATTCAGATTTAGATCGAGGGAAAAGCAAGATTTTCAAATAGTTGATCCGATCTATCAATTCTGAAAAAGAGGTAAGTTCGTATATAATAAGCATTGTTATATTTATGCTTTTAATGCTTTGATATTGTATAAATTGTATATATGTGACTACTATTATGTTTGACGACATATCGGCTAAATTAGACACTTAGTGTGCGGTTCGAGATAGCTTCGGCTAAATTTGGTGCTGAATCGCAAGGGCGATGACCCACGAAGTCTACTTCTTATGGTGCATGTCGCAAGGCCACGTCATCAGCCCTTGCCGAAGTATATAAGCCTAGTGCAGCACCAAACTCTGGGACGCTTAGCTGGTACATTAATCAGCCTTGGCAAAACCCAAATCGTATCTTTTTTTCTCGAAGATAAGGGCAAAACCCGAAACAAAATCCATAGGTACTCTGTACCATTTCCACTTAGGAATTATGATAGGATATAATAAACCTGGCAGTACTTGATGCTTAGCTTTGACTTGCTTACAAATCAAAAATTTCGAAACAAAATCTGAGATATCTCGTATCATACCATGCCACTAATAATGTTGTTTCAAATCATTATACATTTTCGTGCTTCACGAATGTTCAGATAAGCGACTACTATGTGCTTCGTTAATAATCATCTGAATCAACTTTGAATTTCTTGAAACATATATTCGATCTCTGAATCTTAAACAATCTTCGAAATCAACTTGTAACTCTAAATCAGAAATCGACTCACACTGAACCTGCTTTGCTTGTAGTTCATTATCAAACTTTTGAGCTTCACATATCTATTGTGGAAATAACGGTTTCGCTTTCAACTGAGCTAATATCGAACCATCATCAGAAAAAGCCAATTATGTATTCAAAGCACGTAAAGCGAATAAAGACTTTCAGTTTAAAGCATTAGCAACTACGTTCGCTTTCCCTAGATGATAGTTAATTACTAATTCATAGTCTTTTAACAATTCTAACCATTTTCGCTGTCGCAAATTCAAGTTTTTTTGAGTCATAAGATATTTCAAACTTTTTTGATTAGTATAAATATGGCATTTTTTCACCGAACATGTAATGACTCCAAATTTTCAATGCTAACACTGTCGCGGCTAGCTCTAGATCATGTGTCAGATAATTCTTTTCGTGCGACTTTAACTATCTCGAGACATAAGCTATAACTTTTTCTTTCTGCATCAAAACACATCTTAGGCCATTTAACAGAGCATCACTGAAAATTACAAATTCTTTGCCCGACTCAGGTTGAACTAACACTGGTGCTTCTATTAATAATGCTTTTAACTGTTCGAAACTCTACTGACACTTTTCGACCACTCAAATTTAACATCTTTTTAGAGCAATCATTTCATCGGAGTTACAATCATCGAGAAACCTTTCACAAATCGTCTATAATAGCTAGCTAGTCCTAGAAATCTATGGACTTTAGATACATTTCTCGGAGGCTTCTAATCTATAATTGCAGAAATTTTGCTCGGGTCAACTCGGATACCCTCAGCTGAAACTATATGTCCCAGAAAACCAACCTCCCACAACCTAAATTCACATTTGCTGAATTTAGCATATAGTGGTTTATCTCTGAAGGTTTGCAATACAATCCTGAAATGCTTCGCATGCTCAGACTCATCTCATGAATAGATTAGAATATCATCAATGAACACAACAACAAATATGTCTAAATATGGCCTAAAAATCCGATTCATCAAATCCATAAAAAAGACTTTAGAATTAGTCAAACCAAAAGGCATAACAAGGAATTCATAATGTCCGTACCTTGTTCTGAACACAGTTTTTGGCACATCTGAGTCTTTAACTCACAATTGATAATAACCCGATCTCAAATCAATCTTTGAAAACACTGTTGTACCTTTCAACCGATCAAACAAATCATCTATTCTTGGTAACATATACTTATTCTTTATCGTAACATTATTGAACTGACGGTAGTCTATGCACATTCTCATTCACCCATCTTTCTTTTTAACAAATAATACTGGCGCACCTCAGGGCGAAAAACTAGGTCATGCAAAGCCTCTATCCATTAACTTTTGCAACTGAGCTTTCAACTCTGTCAGAGCCATTTTGTATGAAGCTATCGATATCGGTGTTGTACCCAGTACTAATTTAATACCAAACTCAACCTCTCTGATAGGCGGTCAACTTGGTAATTCTTTAGCAAATACATCTGGATACTCACACACAACTGGTACTGATTCAATCTTTGTTTCTGTCACTTTCGTATCAAGTACATAAGCAAGATAAGCTTCACACCCCGTTTTCACAAATCTCTAAGCTAACATAGACGAAATCACAATTGGCAAGCAATTCAAATCATCAGATTCAATTATAATAGTCTCATTATTCTGACATTTCATGTAATATCCTGAATTAGGGCTTAATCGGAATAGTGGTTTCGTGACCACAAATCCGAGATAGAAATAATTATTTTACAATGATTTTGATGTTTATGATATGATTGCATGATTGTGTGAAAATTTCGTGATGAAATTCTATGCCTAAAGTTCTTAAATTGAAAGTAGGGACTAAATCGAATAAGTTGCAAAACTTGCATTCTAGAAGTTTTTAGTATGAAATTGTTTTGGAATATTAATGAGGAGGTATTAAATAGCAATTTGACCAATTTTAAGTTCATGGACAAAATTAGGACATGGAAGGAATTTTTGGAAAGTTTAGTAGTAAGGGTATTTTGGTCATTTAGTTATTAAAATGAATTAAAAACAAAATTAAAAGCCAATTTTTGTCCATCTTCTTCATTAGGCCGAAATTTCAAGGGTTCTCCATAGCTAGGGTTTGTTTCAAGCTTCCAAGCTCCATAGTAAGTGATTCCAAGCCCCGTTTTTAATGTTCTTTACGTTTTTGGAATCCCGGTAGCTCGATTAATCTTATGTTAGCAATAATTCAACCTAGGGTTTATATTTGGAAAAATACCCATAGGTGAAATTTGTGTATTTTGATGTTTTATGATAAAATATGGGGTTTTAAATTATGTTAGACAACTTGTGCTACTCGGTTTTGAGTGAAAACAAGTAAAAGGGCTTAATCGACAAAAATACCTAATAGTCACAAGTATATGTTAGAGAGAGAATTTGATGTTGCCATAGAAGGGAAAAATGATCAGCATGTTATAAAACATAAGAATAAGGAATAAAGTTTAATTCCCGAGCCTAGGGGAAAAAGTGTAATTATGCAAAAGTTTAGGGCAAAAGTGTAATTTTTCCAAAGTTCGTATTAAATGATGTTTTGATGAATGTATGTATTAAATAAGATTAATTTGGTATTATAGATCAAGAAAAACGAGATTCAAGTCGTGATCGAGGAAAAGAAAAGATTGTGGACTAAATTGCAAAATCTTTATATTTTGGTACCAAGGTAAGTTCATGTGTAAATGTAGTAACATAATTGTCATTTTAAGCAATTTAATGTTGTTTATATGATATGATGCTGATTATTATCATGAAATATTATGCTTTGTGGTTATTGTTGAATAATATGTAATTATGTGAATTACTGGATGAGTATGAACTATCACCGAGTGTCGGTTTCGATATTCCGTAGAAGACGGCGAAGATGTGAGATCGAGGAAAAAAAGCCCGTTTGAACCTTACGAATAGATTAGGATACAAGTGACATGTCACTAGGATGGTTGAGCATCCGAACTCGTGGAGTTGAGTCCGAGTTCACTTATGGATGCGAATGTCCGAACTCGTTGAGTTGAGTCCGAGTTCGTGAAATGTAACTAGGCATCCGAACTCGGTGAGTTGAGTTCGAGCTCACTTATGGATGCGAACGCCCGAGCTTGTTGAGTTGAGTCCGAATTCACTTAGGGGCGGGTTACATGATTTCTTGATTACATATGAGGCACTTATGTGCAAATTATCCGTGTATCCGAGTTCTATTCCGATGTGTTCAACGGGTGAAATTTCTAGTGAAATGGAAGAAAACTTAAGATGCAAGGACGTTTTGGTAAGTGTTGTGAAATGGACACTTTGGACAGGTATGTTCTTAACCCTCGGGTTGAAAATAGATACAACAACGATAAGGTGGTAAGATGATGAATGATGTTTAAAGATGTGATATATGTTTTGGTGGTGCCATGCTAAAGTTGTTTGGTATATTTGTATTGTTATGTTACTTGTTATTTACATATGAACTTACTAAGCATTTATGCTTACTCCTTCCTTTTCATTCACTGTAGTTTTGAACAAGCCGGCTCAGGAATCGGGACAGGTCGAAAGTTCGATCACACTATCCAAAGGACTTTTATCTTGGTAAATGGCTTGTACAACTACTTAAGTATGGCATGTATAGCAATATACCTATTTTGTGTAAATAATTTTATGATATGGCCATGTTTGGTTGAGAAAATGTTTGATATTGATAAGTCATGGTGATGGCTAATTTAGATCATGTTTGATATCATGGAAGTTTAACAGTTATCTAGTTCATAAAAATTCATGGAAAGATGAAACTTGCCTTAAAATGTAATATTGCTGCAGCAATGACATGAATTTGAAAAATCACTAAAAATAGTATAAATAGAAATAAATGATGAGTAAGTTATGAAATTGAAGCTTAATGAGTCTATTTTCATGTGGATGGAACAAAACAGGCATATAAATTATATTTTATGAGATATTTAAACTGTTGTGAAACAGGGCCAGAGTGATTTCTGGATCCCCTGTTCTGACTTTAAAAATTCATAATAAATTTTACTGAAATAATTAGAAGTTGTTATTTATATGTACAGATTCCTTATTGAGTCTAGTTTTAATAGAAACAAACCTCATAGTCATTGAGATTTTTTATAGAGATATATCTGATTCTTAATACACAGAGGTCAGAGTAGTTCAACCCTGAAACAGGGGATACTTTAATTAATATACTGTACTAATTGGCCCAATAAAAAATTATATAAAAAAATTATTAAATATATATATGAGTTTAGATTCAGGAAAATTTACAGATCTTGATTTCGAGTTTCATAACTCGAGATATGATTTTTCTTGTAATCGTGACGCGAGTAGCTAGAAAGTCGTGAATGTAGAAACAAATGATTTGAAGTTCTTAAATTGATAAATTATGTTCGGTAACCCTCAAGCTCGACTCGGTGATGGTCTCAAGTGGGGTCGTTACATTTAGTGGTATCGAGCAGGTTTAGTCGGTTCTCGGACTACGTGTTGTATGTACAGATTTTGCTATACATGCCATATGTATGAATTGTGATAGTGTGACGACTTCTGACCTTTTTAAATGATTTTTATATAGTAAATGGATCCCGATCCAGCTGTGGCAGATGAAGTAGAGAGTAATGCGCCAGCTCCTGCTGAAGGGGCAGCGCCGACTAAAAACCCACCCCCTATTGTTGGTCAGGGAGGAGGAGAAAGGGATCGAGAAGCCTTTCTCCAAATGATGAGTGCATGGTACACTAAGTTCGTTCGTACGAACCCAAATGTACGACCTCCCCCACCTTCCCCAATTCCTCAACCTATGCCTCCGATGCCTCAAGGAGTGGATATGATAAAATTTCACAGAACCCCCGTTGATAGAATTCGTAAACAAGGGGTGAAGAATTTAGAGCAAATATTGATGATGATGCGAGAAAGCGAGTTCGCTTGAAAATTCTATCCGGTATTTGATGAATTATCTTGTACACTGAAAAATGTTTGAAATGTGCTACATCTTTGTTGAGAGATTCAGCCTATAATTGGTGGAAGACTTTGATTTCGTGGTACCGAACGAGAGGGTAACCGGGAATTCTTTCAAGAAGAGTTTTAAGAAATATATTAGTGAAAGATTTATTGATCGAAATGTAAAGAGTTTCTTGAGTGAAGCAAGGTAATATGACGATCTCGAATATGAAAGAGAGTTTGTTCGATTGAGTAAGTATGCGTGGAATATGTTCCTCTGAAGCCAAGATGTGCCGACGATTTGAAGACGGGCTCAACGAAGACATTAAGGTATTTGTCGATCCTTGAACCGAAAGAAATGGTAGTATCTTGGTTGATCGAAGCTTGCAAGGTCAAGAATTATCAAGGAAAAGAAAAGGTAGAATCAAACATGAAATTGGAAGAAAAGGCCAATGAGTAATGCACCTCACAACAAACCGGAAAGTCAAGAAATATGAATCCTCGCTCCCAAGTTTCACTGGGCAATCATATGGAAATTTTAAGAAGTAGAATGTGGGTCCTAAATCTCGGACTACTTACGCGGCTAGTGTGGGAAATACGAGATTTGTTAAACCCGAAAGTGCCCGTGTGGTAGAAATCATTTTGGTCTCATGCAGAGCAAATGAATGTTTTCGATGTGGTTCTCCTGATCATTTTATTAGAGACCGCCCAGAGAGCCGAGAAAGAAAATTTTGAGTGTAAAAGCTAGTGGTGCAAACTCGAGGGAAGGTATCCGAGAAAAGCTGGAAGTGAAACAAGCAGTAAGAATGTAGCCAGAGATGCAGCAGTTAGACCTGAGGGAAGAGCTCTGGCTAGAACTTATGCTATTAAAGCGCGTGAAGATGCTTCCTCACCCGATGTGATTACCGGTACATTTTCTCTTTATGATATTAATGTTATTGCTTTGATTGATCCTGGTTCTACTCATTCATACATATGCATTAAACTGGTGTCTAGTATGAATATACCTGTTGAGAACACAGAATTTATGATTAGAGTGTCGAACCCGTTAGGCAAATGCGTGATAGTTGATAAAGTAAGCAAGAAATGCCCTTTAATGATTCGGGATCATTACTTTCTGGCCGACTTGATGTTGTTGCCGTTTGATGAATTTGATGTTATTTTGGGTATGGATTGGTTGACATTGCATGATGCTATAATAAATTACAAAGAAAAGGTTATAGAATTAAAGTGTGAAAGTGGTAAAATTTGCGGGTTGAGCCGCACAAATCGAGGCATTATCTAGTATGATTTCTTCGATGTCGGCTCGTAGATATTTGAGAAAGGGTTATGAAGCTTATTTGGCTTATGTAATTAATACAAAAGAAGTTGAAAAGAAAGTTGAATCAAGTCTTGGTTGTGTGTGAATTTGCGGACGATTTCCGTAAGAATTGCCGGGTTTGCCTCCGGTGGAAGTAGAATTTGGTATTGATTTAATACCGAACACTCCGATCTCGATTGCTCCATATAGAATGGCACCAACAGAGTTGAAAGAATTAAAGTCGCAGATTGCAAGAGTTGACTGATAAAGGCTTTGTGAGACCAAGTTTTTCACCTTGGGGTGCTCCGTGTTATTTGTGAAAAGAAGGATGGTTCTATGAGATTATGTGTTGATTATCTATAGTTAAACAAGGTGACAATCAAAACAAGTATCCGCTGTCGAGAATTGATGATTTGTTTGATCACTAAAAGGAGTGACATGGTTTTCAAAGATTGACTTGAGATCCGGTATTATCAATCGCGAGTAAAAGAGTCGATGTGCCTAAAAGCGCTTTTAGAATAAGGTACGGTCATTATGAATTTTTAGTTATGCCGTTCGGGTTGACAAATGCTCCGCCGTGTTTATGGACTTAATGAATCGCATATTTCGCCATACCGGACAGATTTGTTGTGGTGTTTATAGATGATATTTTAATTTATTCAAAAGATGAGACAGAGCATGCCGAGCATTTGAGGATAGTTTTGCAAACTTTGAGAGATAAGCGACTATATGCTAAGTTTAGTAAAAGTGAATTTTGGCTCCGGAAGTTGGATTTTTGGGTCATATTGTTTCGTGATGGTATACGGGTTGATCCTAGTAAAATTTCAGCCATTGTTGATTGGAAACCACCAAAAACGAATCGAAGTTAGAAGTTTCTTGGGGCTAGCTGGGTATTATCGGCGGTTCAGTAAATGGATTTTCTATAATTGCTGCTCCTATGACTAGACTACTCCAAAAGGATGTTAAATTTGAATGGACGGAAGAATGTCAACAAAGTTTCGAAGAATTGAAAAAGTTATTAACTGAAGCACTAGTGTTGATACAACCCAAATCAGGTAAAGAATTTGTGGTGTATAGTGATGCTTCTCTAAATGGTTTGAGGTGTGTACTCATGCAAGAAGGAAAAGTGGTGGCTTATGCTTCGAGGCAGTTAAAACCTCATGAGAGGAATTATCCTACTCACGATTTGGAATTGGCTGCAGTGGTGTTTGCTTTGAAGATTTGGCGACATTATTTGTATGGTGAAAAGTGCCGAGTATATACCGATCACAAAAGTCTTAAATACTTGATGTCACAAAAAGACTTGAATTTGAGACAGAAAAGATGGTTGGAGTTATTGAAAGATTACGAGCTTGTTATCGATTATCATCCGGGAAAAGCGAATGTGGTTGCCGATGCTTTAAGCAGAAAGTTGTTGTTTGCTTTGAGAGTTATGAACACTCAGTTGAAAATGTCAGATGATGGTTCGATTCTAGCAAAGTTAAGAGCAAGACCGATGTTTTTACAAGAGATTTCTAAAGCTCAAAAAAATGATCAAGATTTGCTAGCCAAAAGAAAACAAAGGTGAAGTCGACACGGGATCAAATTTCAGAATCGGTTCTGATGGTTGTTTGATGTTTAAAAATCGGATTTGTGTACCGAAAAATGATGAGTTGATTCAAAAGATTTTGCATGAAGCACATAATAGTTGTTTAGCGGTTCATCCGGGCAGTACGAAGATGTATAATGACTTGAAGAAAATGTACTGGTGGAGTGGAATGAAAAGAGATATTTCCGAGTTTGTATCAAAGTGCTTAGTTTGCCAACAAGTGAAAGCTGAACACCAAGTACCTTCTGGATTACTCCACCTATTATGGTTCCCGAATGGAAATGGGATCGGATTACTATGGATTTTATATCGTGGTTGCCGTTAACTCGTGGAAGAAAAATGCCTTCGGGCAATAGTTGATGATCGACTAAATCGGCTCATTTTATTCCTAAGACGCATGATTATTCTCTTAATAAGTTGGCTGAATTATATATCCAGAGATTGTTAGACTTCATGGGATACCTTTGTCAATCATTTCGGATAGAGATCCGAGGTTTACCTCACGGTTTTGGAAAAAGTTGCAAGAAGCATTAGGTACAAAGTTAAATTTCAACACTGCCTTTCATCCACAAACTGATGGACAATCAGAGAGAGTAATTCAAATTCTTGAAGACATGCTCAGATGTTGCGTATTGGAATTTCAAGATAGTTGGGAAGGGTACTTACCATTGGTAGAATTTGCTTATAATAATAGTTATCAGACAAGTTTGAAGATGGCACCTTATGAAGCATTATATGGTCGTAAATGTCGGACGCCATTGTATTGGACTGAACTCAAGGAAAGTCAGATTTATGGAGTTGATTTAATAAAAGAAACCGAAGAAAAGGTGAAAGTGATTCGAGATTGTTTGAAAGTCGCTTCAGATAGATGTAAATCTTATGCGGATTTGAAACGAAAGGAAATGGAGTTTCAAGTTGGTGATATGAAAGTGTCTCCATGGAAGAAAGTCCTTAGATTTGGACGAAGGGCAAGTTAAGTCCGCATTTTATTGGACCGTATGAAATAATTGAAAAGTTGGACCGGTAGCATATCGGCTAGCGTTACCACCCGAATTAGAGAAGATTCATGATGTGTTTCACGTATCTATGTTACGTCGGTATCGTTCGGATCCTTCACATATAATTTCACCGACAAAAATTGAACTGCGACCGGATATGACTTATGAAGAAGAATCGATTAAGATTTTAGCTCGAGAAGTCAAACAACTAAGAAATAAAAGTGTTGCACTTGTAAAAGTGTTGCACTTGTAAAAGTGTTGTGGCAAAAGCATGGGGTAGAAGAGACTACATGGGAACCTGAAGAAACTATGAGAAACCAATACCCACACCTGTTTACCGGTAGGATTTTCGAGGACGAAAATCCTTAAAAGGGGTGGAGAGTTGTAATATCCTGAATTAGGGCTTAATAGGAATAGTGGTTTCGTGACCACAAATCCGAGATAGAAATAATTATTTTACAATGATTTTGATGTTTATGATATGATTGCATGATTGTGTGAAAATTTCGTGATGAAATTCTATGCCTAAAGTGCTTAAATTGAAAGTAGGGACTAAATCGAATAAGTTGCAAAACTTGCATTCTAGAAGTTTTTAGTATGAAATTGTTTTGGAATATTAATGAGGAGGTCTTAAATAGCAATTTGACCAATTTTAAGTTCATGGAAAAAATTAGGACATGGAAGGAATTTTTGGAAAGTTTAGTAGTAAAGGTATTTTGGTCATTTAGTTATTAAAATGAATTAAAAACAAAATTAAAAGCCAATTTTTGTCCATCTTCTTCATTAGGCCGAAATTTCAAGGGTTCTCCATAGCTAGGGTTTATTTCAAGCTTCCAAGCTCCATAGTAAGTGATTCCATGCCCCGTTTTTAATGTTCTTTATGTTTTTGGAATCCCGGTAGCTCGATTAAGCTTATGTTAGCAATAATTCAACCTAGGGTTTATATTTGGAAAAATACCCATAGGTGAAATTTGTGTATTTTGATGTTTTATGATAGAATATGGGGTTTTAAATTATGTTAGACAACTTGTGCTACTCGGTTTTGAGTGAAAACGAGTAAAAGGGCTTAATCGACAAAAATACCTAATAGTCACAAGTATATGTTTAGAGAGAATTTGATGTTGCCATAGAAGGAAAATGATCAGCATGTTATAAAACATAAGAATAAGGAATAAAGTTTAATTCCTGAGCCTAGGGAAAAAGTGTAATTATGCAAAAGTTTAAGGGCAAAAGTGTAATTTTTCCAAAGTTCAGATTAAATGATGTTTTGATGAATGTATGTATTAAATAAGATTAATTTGGTATTATAGATCAAGAAAACGAGATTCAAGTCGTGATCGAGGAAAAGAAAAGATTGTGGACTAAATTGCAAAATCTTTATATTTTGGTGCCAAGGTAAGTTCATGTGTAAATGTAGTAACATAATTGTCATTTTAAGCAATTTAATGTTGTTTATATGATATGATGCTGATTATTATCATGAAATATTATGCTTTGTGGTTATTGTTGAATAATATGTAATTATGTGAATTACTGGATGAGTATGAACTATCACCGAGTATCGGTTCCGATATTCCGTAGAAGACGGCAAAGATGTGAGATCGAGGAAAAAAAGCCCGTTTGAACCTTAGGAATAGATTAGGATACAAGTGACATGTCACTAGGATGGTTGAGCATCCGAACTCGTGGAGTTGAGTCCGAGTTCACTTATGGATGCGAATGTCCGAACTCGTTGAGTTGAGTCCGAGTTCGTGAAATGTAACTAGGCATCCGAACTCGTTGAGTTGAGTTCGAGCTCACTTATGGATGTGAACGCCCGAGCTTGTTGAGTTGAGTCCGAATTCACTTAGGGGCGGGTTACATGATTTCTTGATTACATATGAGGCACTTATGTGCAAATTATCCGTGTATCCGAGTTGTATTCCGATGTGTTCAACGGGTGAAATTTCTAGTGAAATGGAAGAACACTTAAGATGCAAGCGACGTTTTGGTCAGTGTTGTGAAATGGACACTTTGGACAGGTATGTTCTTAACCCTCGGGTTGAAAATAGATAGAACAACGATAAGGTGGTAAGATGATGAATGATGTTTAAAGATGTGATATATGTTTTGGTGGTACCATGCTAAAGTTGTTTGGTATATTTGTATTGTTATGTTACTTGTTATTTACATATGAACTTACTAAGCATTTATGCTTACTCCTTCCTTTTCATTCACTGTAGTTTTGAACAAGCTGGCTCAGGAATCGGGACAGGTCGAAAGTTCGATCACACTATCCAAAAGACTTTTATCTTGGTAAATGGCTTGTACAACTACTTAAGTATGGCATGTATAGCAATATACCTATTTTGTGTAAATAATTTTATGATATGGCCATGTTTGGTTGCGAAAATGTTTGATATTGATAAGTCATGGTGATAGCTAATTTAGATCATGTTTGATATCATGGAAGTTTAACAGGTTATCTAGTTCATAAAAATTCATGGAAAGATGAAACTTGCCTTAAAACAGAATATTACTGCAGCAATGACATGAATTTGAAAAATCACTAAAAATATTATAAATAGAACAAAATGATGAGTAAGTTATGAAATTGAAGCTTAATGAGTCTATTTTCATGTGGATTGAACAAAACAGGCATATAAATTATATTTTATGAGATATTTAAACTTTTATGAAATAGGTCTAGAGTGATTTCTGGATCCCCTGTTCTGACTTTAAAAATTCATAATAAATTTTACTAAAATAATTAGAAGTTTTTATTTATATGTACAGATTCCTTATTGAGTCTAGTTTTAATAGAAACAAACCTCATAGTCATTGAGATTTTTTATATAGATATATCTGATTCGTAATACACAGAGGTCAGAGTAGTCGAACCCTGAAACAGGGGATACTTTAATTAATAAACTGTACTAATTGGCCCAATAAAAAATTCTAGAAAAAAATTAGTAAATATATATCTGAGTTTAGATTCAGGGAAAATTTACGGATATTGATTTCAAGTTTCGTAACTCGAGATATGATTTTTCTTGTAACTGTGACGCGAGTAGCTAGAAAGCTGTGAATGTAGAAACAAATGATTTGAAGTTCTTAAATTGATAAATTATGTTCGGTAACCCCTCAAGCTCGACTCCGGTGATGGTCTCGGGCATGGGGTCGTTACATTTCAGTTTAATTATCTTTCATCTACAATCCACTATAACACCATGCATCGTTAGCCAATCTATACCAAAAATCACATCAAATTCGTCGAATGGCAACAACATCAGATTAGCCAGAAAACAAAAACCCCGATTCATTAAAGGACAATTCTTACAGACTTTGTCAACCAAAACACATTTGCCTAATGGGTTTAATATTCTAATCATAATTTCAGTAGACTCTACAGGAAAAGTTTTAATAGATACTAAATTCATATATATATAAGAATGAGTTGATCCTAGATCTATCAATGCAATCACATTAGTATCATAGAGATTGAAAGTATTGGTGATAACATCTGGAGATGACGCTTCTTCTCGAGTGCGAATAGCGTAGGATCTAACAGGTGCTTTGGCTCTGAACTCTTCAGCCCTGTGTTTGTGAATCTTGTCAACATGAGGCTTATTCAATCTTAATAGCTTGACTCCTTGAGAAGCTACAGGTATGGGTTGGGGATTAGGAGGGGTGGAGGTTATTGAACAGCCAGGTTCGTACGAATATATTGAGTGAACCACTCATTCATCATTTGGAAGAAGGCTTATTTAGCCTCTCCTCCTTGGCTACCCATCACGGGTCTAGAATCGAATGGCGCTGTCCCTTGCACAAGAGCAAGCGCATTACTCTCAACCTCATCAGTTATAGCTCGATTGAGATCCATTACTATATAAAAACACAGTTTAAAATGTTAGGAGTCACCACACTATCACAGTTTTATATATGGCATGTATAACTAGGCTTACAAATGCTACGTTAGTCCTAGAATCGACTAAATCGTAGCTCTGATACCAATAAAATGTGACACCCTTAACCCGTATCCATCGTCGGAATAACATTACGAGGTATTACCAATCAAAACATAACACATAACATTGATTCTCATACATCATTTCAAAACAATCACACTATCCCTTATAAGGGCCTATGATGCCTTAAACATGCTTTAGAAATGGTTCGGGACTAAACCAATAACATATGAAAATTTCAAAAAACATAGAAATTTTTTAATCATATAAGGGTCACACGCCCGTGTGAATAGGCTGTGTGCCTCACACGGCTAGTAAAAACTCTCGTGTCTTAGGCTGTATGGAAACAGGGCATACATACTGACTTGCATCACAAGGTTGATGACACGCCCATGTGCCAGGCCGTGTGAGAACTGGAGGATATATTGACTTAGGTCAAACGGTCAACCATACACCCGTGTGTCCAGCCTGTGTGCCCTTCGGAATAGCCACATACGCCCATGTGCTAGGCCGTGTGCCATTTTGGGGGGTATACAGACTTATACCACACGGCCAGTCATACGCCCATGTGTGAAACCTTGTGGAGCATACTAACTTCAATTCAAATTCAACACTAGGGGATACACAGCCGTGTAACCTAACCGTGTGTCGCACACAGCTGAGACACACACCCGTGTCTCTGCCCATGTGGACAAAAATAGGCCATTTGCAAAGCCAATTGTCACCCTTTAAGCACATACCTATTCAAACTCAAATGGTACTATTTCAAGACACAATTTTTGTAGCCAAAAGTCATCAACCAATACATAATCATACCATATCCATTTCAACTAAATTCAATACTCAATTTCGTACCGTTTACCTATTCAAATACCAATCAATTTATCTTACTTTACTAAGCATAATTCACATATATAATTCTTCTAACTAAACGTACCATTCCAAACATACATAATCACTTCAACTCCATTCATTCATTATAGATCAATTACCAACTAAAATAATACCATTTGCATATTTCGAAACATCATCAGGTTCACCCTCATAAGCCAACTCAAATGGCCAAAATAAATATTCATCAAACACACCAAAATGACACAAGCCTATACATGCCATATACCATATATACATGAATTTAGAAGTACCAAAATAGATGATCAATAGTGTGATGATGCTCCCAACGACTCCCAGATCTGAGCTAGTCTTGATCACTAAAAGACATAGAAAAACAAATAAAGTAAGCTTTATAGCTTAGAAAGCTCGTATGATATAAACTTAACTAATACAATTACCATTCATCAATTTAAACATAATACATGAAATTCAAGATTTCTAACAAACCTTTCACATGCTTATTCGTAAGACTATTTACAAACTTTGTAACTTCTTCGATTTTAAGCTCATAACATACATGTACATACCTATACAAATCCATAATAAGTTCATACATACACGGAATGTCGTTGCATACTCGATGTCTCACACACTAAGTGCCATAATCAATAACTCGCACACTAAGTGCCATTCTCAATGTTTCGCACTCTAAGTGTCATACTCGATATCTCGCACACTAAGTACCGTACATAGCCGAAGCTTTCTCGAATCGCACACTAAGTGCCAAATTTAGCCGAAGCCATATTGAATCGCACACTAAGTGTCAAATTTAGCTGATATGTCGTCAAACATAACAGTAGACACGTATATACAATTTATACGATATCTAAGCATTAAAAGCATAAATATAACAATGCTTATTATATACGAACTTACCTCTTGTTCAAAATTGGCGATTGGATCAACTATTCGACAATTTTGCTTTTCCCCGATCGAAATTCGAATTCTTTCTTTCTTGATCTATATGAATTCAAAATTAACTTATTTATTCATCCACTCATTCAATTTAATCCAAAATTACTGATTTGGGCATTTTTATACATTAGCCCCTAAACTTTCACATTTACTCAATTTAGTCCCTATTTCACAAATACACAAAATTCACATATTAATGAAATTCAAAACTAACCCATGCTATTTGAATTACCATAGTGCCCCTAGCAGCCCATAATTTTCATTTATTCACACTTTTAAGAACTACATTTCACATTTTCTCAATTTAATCCCTTTTTGACATTTTTGTCAAAAATCAGTTTATAAAAACTATTAATTTAGCATTAAACCATCCAAATCTATCATAAATCATCAAATTAATTAAACATTCAACAATAGCAACATGATAATTCTTTAACGGTTTTGAAAATTAAGGCACGGGCTAGCTAGATTACGAAGCAACGATCTCAAAAACATAGAAATCATTAAAAACGAAACAAAATTCACTCACCAATTGAGTTACCAAGCTTAGCCGAATTAATAAGCATCCATGGAGTTCTTTTCTTCTTATTTTCAGCGGTTTCGAAACATTAGAGAAGATGATACTTTAATTTCTTTTTGTTTTATTATACATTTTAACTTAATTACTAATTTAACCATAAGTTTTAATCATTATAAATTCATTTATAATGTCCATAAATGTCTACTTAAACAACCAATGGTATATTTACTACATAGGGACCTTTACTTTAAGATTCTATAGCTATTTAATAACTTTAACTAATAGAACATGCATTTTACACATTACGCGATTTAGTCCTTTTTACCGAATTAAGCATTCAAACAGTAAAATTTCTTTACAAAACTTTCATACAATAATTCTATCATGTTTTAAACATTTAAAATAATATTATAATAATTTTTTGATGTCAGATTTGTGGTTCTAAAACCACTGTTTCGATTTAGTTAAAACTGAGCTGTTATAACAGCCACTTCCTTATCTGTAAAATCATGATCCAACTTCTCATTCATCTCATTCGAGATTCCATCCAACCCCCGATAGAATGCGAGTAGGATTAGTACTACCCTACAAAGTAAAGAGGTCCATAAAATAATCACAAGTCATTCAACCAACTTCCTCAATTGAATCCACCATCCTACCATCACTGGCCACCAATCCCTGAATATGATTCCTGTGACACTTCTTAGTAGCCATCGATGGAAAATGGTCGAGTTTCTATCCCCATGTTGCAACCAGTTCACCCTAGCCATATGCTCCCAATAGAGTTCCTCCATATCATAAGAAAGGTTAAACACAAGTTTCACATCAACCAAGTTACTCAAAACCTCCTCAGTTGGATCCATACCATTAAGCAAATCAAGCAATCGCTGCAATAGAATCTCATTCCTCTTTTTGTCCCACTTGATATTATGGGCCCACAAGATCAATCCTTCATCCAAACTCTTTAGCAGAACCAAAACAAAACCCATTGTACCATTCTTTAACCTCCGAACTTCATCTTTACATGATGGTTCCAATAACTAAGCAGCTTCAAATTTAAAAAGCCACGAAACAGACGATGAACCCATGATCATACCCGTGTTTAATAGAATGGGAAAATGGTTCAAAAAAGGTTGGGCCAGATTGACAATTTATTTTGTAGGAACGATTGAAACTGCTAAGCTATAAGAGTAACATGTTTTTAATCCCACTCTTGATGCGCTTTTGGATGATTTATTATATAAATTAGTGAATTTGATGCTCATAATCCTTTAAATTCATGTTTCTATACTTAGCTGAGCATGGGGGAGCGAAAGGAATGAAAAAGGAGCCAAAATCAGACAAAAAAAAAGTTATTTTCAGGATCCACAAAGCTTGGACATTTCCAAATATGCTGACCACAACACGCCCATGTGCCAGCCTATGTCGATTTCGAACCCTACTTCCCTTTTACTCGAAAAAAACCCAATTTTTATGGTTTCTAAGCATTCTAAAGTTTATAAATACATATTAGAAGAAAACCTAAGGGGGCACACGGAGAAGAATGAAGAAAATAATCAAAGAAAGCCACCGATTCAACTCAGAAGTGGATCTCCTTCAAGATTGACTCCATTCAATTTCCTTAGAAGTTTTCTTGGGTTTCTTTATGTCTTGTTGTTATCCTAACTTTGAGATGGTTTTATTCCAAATTATGAACTAAATTCCCTACATACCTGGGGAAGATGAAACCTATGACGAATCTTATTATTTGATTTTTGAATTACATGATAAATACTTGATTCTTATTCTCAATTATGTATGCTTATTTCATGTTTTAATATTTTAGGGATATTAATTCATGTTTAATATTCTTATTTCAGTCGAGCAAAAGTCCCTGTTTAAGAGTAAATCTAGCATAATTAAGTGCAGTTTTATGCAATCCTAGAAATAGGATGACATAAATATATCATATTAGAGTCAAATCTAATAGGGGAATCCATAGATCGAGTTAATGCGACAATAGGGGTTTTAATTAGAAAGAGGTTTTGATTAATCAACCTAGAGATATTAACATAATTTAGGGATTTCTATGGATCGAGACACAAGTGAATAAATTATTTGATTCAGATGCATAATAATAGGTGGAGTGTAGGTGGATTCTTTCCCAGGTATTGTCTATCTCATTACGTTATATTCGATTATTTTCCTAAGTCATTCTCTATTGCGTTCTTAGTAAATTAGTTTAGTTAATTTTAGATTAAAAATAATTTCGTCAATTTGACGGCTAAATAATAGAAAAATAATAATTACTAGTACTTTTAATCCTCGTGGATATGATATTCCCTACTTACCATAGCTATACTATTACTCAATATGTGGCTTGCCTTTGTCGTAATTTTAGTTAGTTTAGTGACCATCAAGTTTTTGGCGCCGTTGCCAGGGACTAAAATATTAAGAACACTTGATTTTTATTAATTTAGCCATTTTTATTTTTATTGCATTATTTTTTTAGTTTAATTTTTGTTTTCTAGTTTTCTTTTATTTTGGCAAGTTCCTTTAGTTTATGACTAGAAGAAACCCGTCGGGACCATTACTTTTTTTATAGTGAAATTAAAAGCACAGCTCGTAGAAACTGTAGAGAAGCAAAGTAGAGTCGACAAAGTATAGTAGAAGAGCAAGAAGACGTTATTATTGTTTCTGAGGAGATGGCTGATAATCAGAATAATCAGCTACCTCTCGTGGTTGCTGCGAATCCTGCAAATCCAAATCCTGATCCTTGTACTATGTACGATTATGCCAAGCCCACTCTAACTGGGGCTGACTTGATTATTGTGAGACCTACCATTGCTTCGAATAATTTTGAATTGAAGCTAAACACTATTCAGATGATTTAACAATTTGTTTAGTTCCATGGTTTGCAAGATGAAGATCTAAATACTCATTTGGCTAATTTTCTGGAATTTTGCGACATTTTCAAGATAAATGGCATTTCTAATGATGCCATTCGCCTACGGTTGTTTCCCTTCTCGTTGAGGAATTAACATAAATAGTGGTTAAACTCCTTACCATGAGGTTCTATCATTACATGGGACGAAATGAGCGAAAAATTTCTATTAAAGTACTTCCCACCGGCTAAGGTAGCTAAGTTAAGGAATGATACCTCTCCCTTTGTACAGATGGACTTAGAGACCCTATATGATGCATGGGAGAGGTATAAGGATTTATTGAGAAAGTGCCCTCACCATGGGTTACCTCTATGGCTACAGGTTCAAACTTTTTACAATGGTTTGAACCCCTCAACTAGGCAATTGATCGATGTAGCCACTAGTGGCTGTAACACCCCTTATCCGTATTCAATGCTGAAATAGGATACGAGGGACTCACATCACAAGAAAACATACAATTACAAGTCATAAATTTGCATCCAAATTAAATCATTTGCATTCAATCATAAAGTCTCTAATATGAGCCTACAAGGCCCAAACATGCTTTAGAACTGGTGCGGGACTAAACCTGTAACTCGAGAAATTTTTACAAAACTTAAAAAATTCTTGCTATGAATAGGGGTCACACGCTCGCGTCCCTAACCCGTGTAACTCTCTATTTTGCAATGCATGAACAAATTGAGGTCACACGGCCAAGTCACACGCCTGTATACTAGGCCGTGTGGTTAATTAAATTTTCATAGAATAGCTGTAGACTTCACACGCCCGGGACACATGCCCGTCCCTAAAGCCGTGTCCCTCACACGGCTGAGACACACGTCGGTGTCTTTGCCCATATGCTCAATTCTGAGCATTTTTTTCTCAAAATTAAGGTGCAGGGGACACACGGCCAAAATAGATGCCCATGACACACAGCCTAGACAAACACCCATGTGTCTACCCGTGTGGAAAAAAATAAATGCCATTTACCAAGCCATTTGTCACCCTCATTTACACCTAGGCATGAACAAGTTCAAGGCATAATTCATAACACACTTGGACAACCAATACATCCACTAACAAGGCCAATTCATGTCATTTCATTATTACACATAACATACTTACAACATCATATTCTACCAAACCAAATCAAACCAAACTCACATCCATAATTACCCATACATACTTTTATCATGCATAATTCTTCATAAATTTCATAGCATACCAATAAGCCAACCTCAACCATTTAACAACAATCCATTAAGCAACATCCAACCATTTATCAAGCATTTATAAACCACATCACACAAGAGATTGTTGCACATGCATGTGTATATATATAAGCTTACAACCAATTCAACTAAAATAAGCCAAGTTACATTGCCAGACACCATATCAAGCCTTTGACAATTACAAGCCAGTACATTTGGCCAAATTCTTAATGACACATATAACAAAATGACCAAGTCCCTATACATGCCATATACTCAAAATGCTAAATTTCATCAATGCCCAAAATGATAGTTTTGATAGTGTGAGGTGAATCTCCGACGATCCCCAATCTGAGCTAGCTTGGCGGCACTATAAAACAACGAAAAATAAATAGAGTAAGCTATATAGCTTAGTAAGCCTGTATGCAAGAAATAAGCAAACCTTACCATACAATCAACATTCAAGAAATATAATATAAGATGTAATTTACCATAAGTTTTACAATCATAATTCATTTTTTCACAAACTTACTCTAAATTTATCATTTCTTAAATTCAATAAATATAAGCTTTATGTACGTAATTGTACCATCTCAAAATGAATTTACACTTATTCTCATCTTTGACTGACATACTCGTGAACCACTCGGAATAATAATGTCAGACACTCGAGAGTTTTGCACACTAAGTGCCACATATGTAGCCAATGCTACCTAAATCCCATATCACATAGTTGCTCGCTCTCGAGTTAACAACGAGCCTGCTCACACAAGCTGTCGGTCAAGACGTAACTACACAGTGCTCTTACACAAACTGTCACTAACTACAACATATTCTGGTTTACTCGACCACCGGTAGGATGTACAGGACCAGCACCCGAATCACATAATCACGTAACACATGGTAACCCTAGTGACATGTCACCTATATCCTAATCTATTCCTAAGGTTCAAACGGGATTTCTTACTTGTCGAATGATCGTCGAACTCGTTCGTAGAATTAAACTTGTCCACATGGTCAATTATACAGTTCACGCAATATTAAAGCATTTATATACAATTATATTAAAGCTTATTTAACATACGAACTTACTTCGGTTACAAAAATGGCTATTAGTTTGATTTAGTCCACAACTTTGTTCTATCCCCAGTTTAAACTCGAACTTTATTTTTCTTGATCTATAATATAAATTTTAACTTTTTTAATCATCACATTATTCAATTCAATCCAAAAACACATATGGAAAAAATTACATTTTTGTCCCTAAACTTTTGACATTTTACATTTTACTCTTTAGGCTCGTAAAATGATTTTCATCTGATTTCTTTATTACCCAAGCCTAGCTGAACCCTTTTTATGCTCATGATAGCCCACATTTTCCATTTATTCACATTTTACCACACATTTTACAACCTTTTACAAATATGTCCATTTTTGACATTTTCATCAAAAATCACTTTGTAAATGTTGTTTAACTAACAAAAAACATGCATATCCTACCATTAAACATCAAAATACAAGCGTATTCAACATGGGTAAAATTTTATACTTTGATTTTCTTTCAAATTAGTCCTTAGAATAGATAGATCAAGTTACAACATTCACAAAAACGTAAAAATCATTAAAAATGGGACAAAGACGGACTTACAATCGAGCTTAGAAGCTTGTTCAAATTGTAGCTATGGTTTCCTCTTCAAATTTGGATAAGGGGGGACTAAATTGAGAACATGGACACTTTCATTTTGTTATTTTTGTCTTTATTTACTAGATTTCCAAAATGACCTTCACTTAAACTTTGAAAATTTTCCCTAACCATGTCCATTTTTGTCCATACTAAAGTATAATGGTCAAATTACCATTCAATGACCTCTAATTTATAATTTCATGACAATTTACTACCTTTAGCCTATAGAACTCAAATTTTACACCATTGCAATTTAGTCCTTCTAGTCAAATTGAGCACTTAATCAATAAAATTTCTCAACGAAATTTGCGCACAATCATTCTATCATGCTGTAGACCTTAAGGAAATAATAAAATAAATATTTTTACTTCATATTTGTGGTCCTAAAACTACTATTTTGATTTGACCCAAAAATAGGCTGTTACAATGGTAGTCTGACTAATAAAACACCTGAAGAGGCTTACGAGTTTATAGAAGGGATGTCACTGAGTAATTATCAGTGGCAAGTCATGAGGATGAAGCCTAATAGAGCAGTCGGTGTTTTCAATCTAGATGCATTCACCATGGTATTAAATCAGGTAGTACAATTAAATAAAAAATTGATGGTTTATTTGTTTCTATGCAGGTACATCCGGTGATGCAGTGTGATACAAATGAAGGAGGAATGAACAATCCAAAATATTTACCCCACGGTCCTAGCACAGAGAACGAACAAGTCAACTATATAGGTAATAATTCTAGGCCTCAAAATAATCGTTATAGTAACACTTATTGTAACACCCTAATAATTTATTCATGTTTCTATGAAATCTGACACAAATATCTATCACTTCAGTGGTTAAGTGTTCAGAGTGTGGGTGAGAGGTCCCAAATTCAAGCCTTACCTTTAGCAAATTTTGTTATTTTTATAATCCAAGCCTTATCCTTGTACAGCGGGCTTATATTTAATTGCTTGTAATTTTATATCAAAATAAGCCTGTTGGGTCGAGCGGTAAAGGAGTAAAGGTGTTAGAGGTCCTGTATTTGAATCCCTGTATGAGCTTGGGTATTATTTTTGCTCGGTTGACTGATAGAGTTTTGGTTGAATTTAAATTCCAAAGTGGTTGAGATTGTGTAGTTAATGGGAAGTTGGGGTATATCAAATTAATTTTTATTTTTATTTTATTTCTTTTTATAAAAATTCCCTCTGTTTTTCGTTTCTATTCTCTCATTTTCCCTGTCCATTACTTTCTCTTTTCTTTTTTTTTTAGGTTTTGTTCAAAGCGGTTCCTTTTGTGCAATTTATGGCTACGTTGCTTGGTAAGTCTTGTTCTATCGATTCTTATTGCTTTTTGGCTAAAGGCTAATGTGGGGGTGTTCTTGTCACTTTCGGTTTAGGGGAAGAACAAGAATTGGTTGAGGCTTCAATAGCAATTTATAGGATTGGGGTGTCTGTTCGGTAACGGTAAGTTTTTGAGTGCGTTGATTGATAAGTGTAAGGCTTCGATTGTGAATTAAATCCAGTTGAGATTTTGTAAGTGTTACTAATTCAGGCTCTAGGATGTCGATTTTTAGGTTTTGAAGGACTCGGGATAGTTTCGCATCAAATCGATACCAGGTGTGTACCCAAAACGCAGAAGATGAGGTTTTGACAAAAGCTGAAAAATGATTCTGTCGATGCCACACGAGCGTGTGGTCACACGTATGGTAGGTCGTGTGCAAGGACAAGGCCGTGTGGTCGATGAAGGCATGACTGTACGTAGGACATGGTCATGTGGGCCGTACGGGTATATGGGCCCATACGGGTATGACACACGGGTATGTAGACTCTTGGGCCAGGCTCTGTGGGCCACACGAGCAAGGCCAATCTGGGCATGTGGGCCCAAATTTTTAAAATTCTTCGAAGGTCTCACGGGTCGTCCTAATCAACTGTGGGCCTACCATAGGGTCGATAGAGGCCAACAAAACCCTAAAACTATGTGATCGGTTAGACTAAAATAAAGTTCTGAACATGTCTATGTTATGAATATCTGTTATTTGTTTATATAAGCATGCTAAGCATGATCTATCTGTTAATTTTGTATGTATGCTTTATAACTGTTTGGGGGTGGGGTTGATATATGAGAAGGAAGTATTTTTTACGGTGTTAATCGCTCATTTTCTGGCAGCTTGACTGCATATTTTCTGATATATCTGTCTTCATGGGATAACGTGGTGTGTAGGGATAGGTGGGTGTTTTTACCACCACATGATGTGATGGGATGGTCGGAGATGGTGTGTAGAGGATGGGGTAGGATTTGTATATCTGAATCTGATTCTGTAATCTGATAACAAGATCTAGATTTGTATCTGTTTCTATCCGTGATTATAATTCTGTACGTTTGTATGCTTAATTCTGCTGGGTTACACACTAATTTTACGTAAACTCACGTCTGTTTGTTTATTTTGTTAGGTAATCCACAGTTTTAGGCAGACTGGTGCTGGTGGGACTCAGTGGTGACCACATATTCGTAAAACTGCTTAAAGTCATTTATTTATGGTTTATCTATGATTTGGTAATTGTTTTGAGTGTTGTAACTTTTGGGGACTCTCTAAACTGTTTGATTTTTAACTGGTTATTTTTGATTTAATTTCTTTGGTAAAACATTTTATTAAAAACAACGGCTTTATGCAAATAATGAATTTCTTAAAAACATGATTGCGTTTTCAAACATACAAAATTAAAGCATCCGTTGTAATAAGTAATTGGCGAATAAATAGTTAGAATAATGTTTTTTGTATTAAACACGAAAGAATGTTGGTTTTATAAATGATTAGTTAATTAAGTCAACCTGTTTTCAAAATCTTTCCATGTGATATACTAAATTTGACCATAACGTCTAGGCCAGGTTTGGGATGTTACATTTAATGGTATCAGAACTAGGTTGCAAAACTTGACTGTGAATTTTAGGTTCCAAAATTTTATTTTAAAAGTATTGGATTTTAAATAATTTTAATAAAATAGGAAAGTGTGTGGTACACCAAGTCTCTGGCGTCGATCCTGTAAGTATCACTGTACTTAGATTAAACCGTTCTGAAACACTGTAGTAAGTACTCTTTGGAACTGTACAGAGATAGTTAGAAGACTGAAACCTCTGAAAACACTTCTGAACTTTTAATAAATTATGCACAAAATATCTGCTAATAAATATTGAAATTGATGCATAAAATTTTTAATGTAGATAAAACTAGAATTAGACAATGAGTGCTCGTAAAATTCGCGGACGTGGTACTCTTGGCTGTGGAAGGGGCCGTAAGGAGGCTCGAGCTGAGTCTTTCTCATTGGGTAGTATGCCACATCTGGATACGAGTGAGACACTAGTTTCACATGCTACTAATACTGGGTCTAAAGTCGGTCAGCTGGGGATGACACACTGTCCCAAGGCATGCTGAGGATTTTGGAAATGGTCGCTAGACCCCATTCTAGATTTGGGGGCCGAGGGCCGGCAACTGAGCGACTCCAGTCTAATGGAGCTGAGCTGTTTAGGGGTGTCACTAGAGTCGCCCCTAGTGTGGCCAAGTACTGGTTAAAGGCCATAGAAAGAATTATGAATGACTTAGACTGCACTCCTGAGCAGAAATTTAAGGGTGTAGTTTCTTTGCTTCGCGACAAGCATACTAGTGGTGGTTAATGGATGAAGAGGGTACTTAGCTAGATTGTTTGACTTGGGATTTCTTTAATGCCACATTTTAGAGTAACTATGTGAGAGTGAGTTATGTGGATGCTCGTAAATGTGAGTTCATGAATCTCACGCAAGAGGACAAATCTGTGGCCAAGTATGAGGCCGAATTTCTGAGGTTGAGCCGCTACGCTTGAGGCATGGTGGCGACTGAGTATGAGAGGTGTGTTAGGTTTGAGGATGGACTGAGGGATAATCTGAGGGTACTGATTGCTCCACAAAGGGAGCGTGAGTTCACAGTTCTAGTTGAGAAGGCGAAGATCACCGAGGATTTTAAGCGCGTGGAGCGCCAGAACAGAGACTGTAAGAGAGGCAAGAATAAGAGGGATTCAGAGCCCTCTAATTTTGTTTTGAGGCCTAAGAAAAAGGCTAGATCTAATGGGACAGTTAGAGTGGGGGCTCCTGTTGCTCCAGCTGGGTTGCAGCCATGCGGTGATTGTAGTTGGCGCCATCTAGGTGAGTGTTAGTGAAGGATTGAGGCTTGTTTGAGGTACGGATTTTTAGAGTACCGTATTAAAGATTGTCCACAGTGGGCAGATCAGACGTAAGCTCCAGGTTTTGTGCAGTCTCAACGAGCGGTTCAGTAGCCACTTAGGGGCCATGGAGCTGCTAAGGGTGGTAATGGGTTGGGCCGTAGACAGAGAGCATCGGCCAGAACTGTTAATCAAACAGAGTTGAGACAGCTTGCACTCGTCTATACTGCTCGACGCTGAAAAGACAGTGATGCTGCAGATGTTATCATCTGTACGTTCTTTAATTTCTGATGTGCCTTATACTGCTCCTATAGACATATGTTTTACACACTCCTATGTAGCTAGCATTGTATCTGGAAACTTGGAGGTAATCATTGAGAGCACTTCTAGTGAGATCACTATACTAAGTCTATTGGGTAAGTCTGTCCGTGTTAGTAAACTTTATAGGGATGTCCCGTTAGAGATGCAAGGCACTTGTTTTCTAGCAGATCTGATGGAGCTTTCGCTTGGAGAGTTCGACTTAATTCTAGGCACGGATTGGTTGGTTAAGCACTGGGTTAGTTTGGACTGTATGACTAAGAGGGTCATTTTAAGGACTAAAGATGATAAGAAGGTGGTTGTGATTGGTGAGCGTCAAGATTACTTGTCTAATGTGATATCTGCTTTTGTGGTTGAGAAATTGGTTCAGAAAGGGTGTGAGGCGTACTTGGCTTACGTCAGTGTTTCTGGTTCTGGGGACTCTTCTGTTGGGAATATCAGAACTGTAAGGGACTTTTCGAATGTTTTTCCTGAGGAGTTACTGGGTTTACCTCCTATTCGAGAGGTTGAGTTTAGGATTGGGCTTCTTCTGGGTATGGCTCCGGTGTCCATCGCTCTCTACCATATGGCACCGAAAGAGCTTCCTAAGCTTAAGGCTCAACTGCAAGAGCTTCTAGATCATGGTTTCATCCGTTTGAGTGTGTCTTTTGTGGGAAGCAGCGGTTCTGTTTGTTAAAAAGAAAGATGGGACCATGAGGATGTGTATTGATTATCGCCAGTTAAATAAGTTAACTGTGAAGAATAAGTATCTGCTTTTGAGGATTGATGACTTGTTTGATCAGTTTCGAGGAGCTTCAGTGTTCTCTAAGATTAATCTTCGATCTAGGTATCATCAGTTGAGGGTTAAAGAAGCTAATGTTCATAAGACTGCATTTAGGGCTCGATATAGACATTATGAGTTCCTAGTTATGCCTTTTTCTTTGACGAATGTTCTGACCGTATTCATGGATTTGATGAATAGAGTGTTTCAGCTTTATCTGGATCAGTTCGTCGTGGTCTTCATCGAAAATATTCTTGTATACTCTAAGACTAGGATGAGCATGATGAACATCTTAGAGTTGTGCTTTAGATTCTACGTGAGAAACAGCTTTATGCTAAGTTAAGCAAGTGTGAGTTTTGGTTGCATAAAATGAATTTTCTAAGACACGTGGTTTTTGCTGAGGGAATTCGGGTTGATCCTCGAAAGATTGAGGCTATGCTAGATTGGAAATAGCCTAAGAACGTGTCAGAAATCCATAGTTTTTGGGTTTGGCAGGTTATTATCGATGATTTTTCGAGGGGTTTTCTCTAATTGCAGTTCTCTTGATTAAGCTTCTGCATAAAGGTGTTTCGTTTGTCTGGACTGATACGCAACAATTGAGCTTCGAGAAGTTCAAGTCTATTCTGACTCAAGATCTTGTTCTGATACAATCGAAATCCGATAAGGATTTTATGGTATACAGTGTTGCATCGCATGTCGGTTTAGGGTGCGTTCTAATGCAAGATGGTAAGGTTGTGGCCTATACTTCCCGATAGCTTAAGACACATGAGGAAAACTATCCAACGTATGATCTCGAGTTGGATGATGTAGTCTTTGGATTGAAAATCTAGAAGCACTATCTGTATGGTGAGAGGTATATTATCTACACTAATTACAAGAGCATCAAGTATCTCCTTACTTAGAAGAAGCTGAACCTTAGGCAGCCCTGTTGGATTGAACTGCTCAAAGATTATGACTGCACTATCGGGTACCATCCCGGTAAGGCCAATGTGGTGGCCGATGCTCTCAATTGAAGAACGATGTCTGATTTAAGGATGATGTTTGCTCGCTTTAGTCTATTCGATGATAGGAGTCTATTAGCCGAGTTGTAAGTTAAGCCGACTTGGGTTGAAGAGATTCGAGATAAGCAGTTAAGGGGTGAGACTTTAGGTGTGCGGTTCTGTTAGGTTGAGAGTGGTACTACTTCTAATTTTGGTTGAAATAATGATGGTATGCTATGTTTCCAAGGAAGAATCTGTATGCTAAATGATTCTGATTTGAGACAGTTGATTCTAAGGGAGGCGTATAGTAGCCCTTGTGCTATGCATCCCAGTGGTAATAAGATGTATCGAGATCTTTATGAAATTATTGGTTGTCATGTTTGAAGCATGAGGTTACTGATTTTGTTACTCGATGTCTGACGTGTTAGTAAGTTAAAGTTGAGCATCAGTTTCTTTTGAGTTTGTTGCAGCCAGATAAGATTCCCTTATAGAAATGAGAGCATGTGACGATGGACTTCGTTAGTGGGTTGCCTTTGACACCTACTAAGAAGGATTCTATTTGGGTCATTGTAAACCGATTGACGAAGTCTGCTCACTTCAGTCCGATTTGAACAAACTATTCTCTGCAGAAGCTAGTGAAGCTCTACATTTCGGAGATTGTGAGATTGCATAGGGTACCAGTGTCGATCATTTTTGATAGAGATCCTTGCCTCACATCTCAAACCGATGGTCAATCTGAGAGGGTGATTAAGATATTGGAGGATATGCTTCGGAGGTGTGTGATTGACTTACGAGGTAGTTTGGAGGATTATCTACTGCTAGTTGAGTTCGCCTACAATAATAGCTTTCAGTCTAGCATTCAGATGGCACCTTACGAGGCGTTATACGGTCATAAGTGCCGTACTCCTCTATGTTAGACTGAGTTGGGTGAACGTCGGGTTTTGGGTTCAGAGTTGGTTTCTGAAACTGAGGATAAGGTTAGACTGATTCGAGATAGTCTACAGGCAACTTCCGATAAATAGAAATCTTATACGGATTTGAAGATGAGAGATGTTGAGTATTCCATAGGGGACTTAGTTTTTCTTAAGGTTTCTCCGTGGAAGAAGGTTTTGAGATTCGATCGTAAGGGCAAGTTGAGCCCTAGGTTCATTAGACTGTATCAGATTCTGAAGCGTATGGGACCTGTTGCTTATCAGTTGGAGCTACCTCCTGAGTTGGACCATATCCACGATGTCTTCCATGTTTTGATGTTGAGGCGGTATCGGTCTGACCCTTCTCATGTTGTCTCTGTTGAGGAGATCGAGATTAGGCCGGATTTGATCTTTGAAGAGGAGCCAGTTTAGATTCTGGATCATGACATCAAGGTTTTGAGGAGGAAGTCTTTTCTTTTAGTAAATGTTCTGTGGCAGAATCATGGCTCTAAGAAGGCTACGTGGGAGCCTAAGGATTTGATGCATCAACAGTATCCTTATTTGTTTTGATCAGGTAAATTTTGAGGTCTAAATTTCTTTTAGGGGGTAGAGTTGTAACACCCTAATAATTTAATCTTGTTTCTGTGAAATCTGACACAAGTATTTGTTTCTTTCAGTGGTTAAGTGTTCAGGTTGTGGGTGAGAGGTCCCAAGTTCAAGTCTTACCTTTAGCAAATTTTGTCATTTTTATAGTCCAAGCCTTATCCTTGTACAATGGGCTGATATTTAATCGCTTCTAATTTCATATCAGAATGAGCCTGCTGGATCGAGTGGTAAGGGAGTTAAGGTGTTGGAGGTCTTGTATTCGAATCCCTACGTGAGCGTGGGTATTATTTTTGCTCAGTTGACTGATAAAGTTTCGGTTGAATTTAAATTCCAAAGTAGTTGAGATTGTGTAGTTAGTGGGAAGTTGGGTATATCAAATTAATTTTTATTTTTATTTTATTTCTTTTTATAAAAATTCCCTCTGTTTGTCGTTTCTATTCTCTCGTTTTCCCTGTCCATTGCTTTCTCTTTTCTTTTTTTTTTAGGTTTTGTTCAAAGCGGTTCCTTTTGTGCAATTTTCGACTGCGTTGCTTGGTAAGTCTTGTTCTATCGATTCTTATTGCTTTTTGGCTAAGTGGTTAATGAGGGGGTATTCTTGTCAGTTTCAGTTTTGGGGAAGAATAAGAATTGGTTGAGCCTTCAGCAGTGATTTAAAGGATCAGAGTGTCTGTTTTATAACGGCGCTGCAAGGACTCAGCGGTGACCACATATTCGTAAAACTGCTTAAATTCATTTATTTATAGTTTATCTATGATTTGGTAATTATTTTGAGAGTTGTAATTTTTGGGGACTCTCTGATTTATTTGATTTTTAACTGGTTATTTCTGATTTAATTGCTTTGGTAAAACGTTTTATTAAAAACAGCAGTTTTATGAAAACAAAGAATTTCTTAAAAACATGACTGCGTTTTCAAACATAAACGATTAAAGCATCGTCTGTAATAAGTAATTGGCTAATAAACTGTTAGAATAATGTTTTCTGTATTAAATACGAAGGAATGTGGGTTTTGTAAATGATTAGTTAATTAAGTCAACCTGTTTTCAAAATCTTTCCATGTGACATCACCAAATTCAGCTATAACGTCTAGGCCGGGTTTGGGGTGTTACACTTATAATGCAGGTTGAGGAACCATCCTAATTTCTCTTAGGGTGGTCAAGGAAACCAAATACTACAACCTCCACCACGCTTTCAATAACCTTACCAGGAAGAGAAAAAGTAGAACCTTAAGGAGATGTCGATGAAGTTTATTTCGGTGTCAGAAACCTATTTCCAAAACATCAAAACAGCACTTAAAAATCAACAAGCATCGATTCAAGGGCTCAAGAACCAAATAGGTTAACTTGCCGAGCTAATCTCAGAAAAGTCGCAAGGTAACTTGCCTAGTAATACCGAAACTAACCCAAAGGAGCAACTTCAGGCAATCACTGTGTAAGATGAAGAAGGGTTAGTTGAATCCGAACCAGAATCGAGGCAAGACAGTATGGTAAGTAAAGGTAAGGTTGAGGTAAGCCAGAATGAGCAAAAACCGATTGGTAAGGAATATAAACCTCGTGTGCCATATCCCAAAGCAACAAAGAAAGACCACACAAATGAAAAATTTGGTAAATTTTTTAAACTTTTTAAAAAGTTGCATATTAACTTATTTTTTATTGAAGCTCTTTCGTAGATGCCCAATTTAGTTAAATTTTTAAAGGAGCTTTTGGGAAACAAATGGAAGTTAGATGATTAGTTGCATGTGGAGCTAAATGCAGTTTGCTTAGCTATCTTGCAAATAAACTACCCAACAAATTGAAAGATCTAAGGAGTTTTACTATTCCTTGTTTAATTGGTAGTTTACATGTTAATAATGCTTTGGCTGATTTAGGGGTGAGTATTAATGTCATGCCTTATAAAATGTTTAGGCAATTAGGTTTTGGGAAACCCAAACAAACTAGGATGAGCATTCAATTAGCTGATAGGACTATTAGATTTCCTAGGGGTATTACTGAAGACGTACTTGTAAAAATTGATAAATTCATATTTCCAGTTGATTTTGTTGTTTTAGACATGGATGGTGATAGTGACATACCTTTAATATTAGGACAACTCTTTTTAACAACTGCCAGAACTATTATCGATGTTGATACAGGTGAATTAATACTTCGTGTAGGCAATGAAATGATTAAACTCAAAGCTCGTGATTCTGTTAAGACATCTAGTGATCGAGATGATTATATGAGTTTTGTTAATATGAGTAACATTGTGGCTAAAACTTCGTTACAGGAAACCTATCGAAAAAATGTGATGGAGCCACGTTCTAGTCCATACAACAAAAATAGAACGACTCATGAAGAACGAATACTACAGATTGATGAACTAGACGAATGACAAACACATGTCAAGGAGAAACCGAGAATACACGATGCAGAACCAAAGCAACGCCATGATAAGCTTGTGGATGGAACACACTAAATTAAGGTTGGGGATAAGGTGCTACTAGATAATATAGATCCACATATTGCCACTTCAAAGGTTAATGCAAACGGAGCAACTCCTTTTATGGCACTAAATGTCTTCCCATATGGTACAGCTGAGGTAAATCATTCTGAATTCAACACTTTTAAAGTAAATTGTACTCGACTCAAACCTTATTTTGATATTCGAATTGATAGCGTGAAAGAGGAGTTTCAACTTCGTAAACCACCATAACTATGCGAATTTGAGGTAAGTCGAGCTTAGACTTTAAATAAGTGCGTCTCGAGAGGTAACTCGATTGTTAACACTACTAATTTTCTTAATTTTATCTCAAGATATTTTTCAAAATTAATTAAATTTAAAAATATAAAAAAATGTGTGTTTTTAACCTACACGGCCTGGACACACGGGCATGTCCTTGGCTGTGTGGAATCTTAAGACTTAATTTTTAAATTTTAAAGAAATCAACAGTGAGTTACATAGCTTGGACACACGGGCGTGTCCTTGATTGTGTGGATCTTGGGACTTAATTTTTCAAAGACACAGCCTCACATAGTCAATAGGGCATGTGACACAAGTGTGTAGATCACATGGCCTGGACACATGGGCGTGTCCTAGGCTGTGTGAAACCTGGAGCTAAAATTTTCCATTTTACAACAAGTTAGAGAGTTACATGGGAAAGGCACATGACCATGTGCGAGACATGGCTAAGCCACAAGGGCGTATGGGAGGTCACACAGGTATGGGAAAAGCGAAGGATGTTGTACACGGCCTGGACACACGGGCATGTATGAGGCCGTGTGAAGACTGGGTTAAAAATTTTATCGTACATGGGCTAAATAGGGACCACACGGGTATGTGACACGACTCTGTGGCCCAACACGAGCCTTTACACGACTGTGTCACACTTAAAAACCCCTAACCTTAATTAATTTTTCTAAGATTTGTCTTCTTCTTCATCTGGCCACCCTAGCTGCCACTCCCATTCTTTCCCAATTCCTACCGCCGTCGACAGCTTTTCACCTCGTCGACCATTCCCTCAGCCTTCTTCTTCCTTGCTAGCATAGACCACCTTCGCCACCCTCTCCCTTTCCCTTCCTCCTTCTCCCTATTTTTCCACTTACCCTTCCCAACCCTAGCCGCATGCCCCACTTAACCTCATCACACAGACCACCCCTCCTAGTCCTAGCCCTTTTCCCTTGCACTGACCACCAGCCGCCACGTGACCCTCCTGCCAACCACCTTCTGTTACATTTTCTTTTCATTTTATTATTATTATTAAATCTTTATTTATTTATTATTTTATTATTAGTTTTACTGATTTTATTTTTTTGATGTATTCATTCTTGTTTATTTAGTTTCTTTACTGATTGATTTTGGATTTATTCTTGATTTAGTCATTAGAAATTTTTACTAGTTTATTTTATTTGTCATTCAAAAGATTACGTTTATTTTGTTTTAGTTTATTTCCTTTTGATTTTATTCTTGCTAATTTCAATTATTCATTTTATTATTGATTATTATTACTTTTATTTATTCTTACTACGCTTTTGTTTGGTATTAGCATTTTGCTTATTAGTTTTATCATATTAAAAGTCCATTTCTTTATTAGTCTAATTGTTGAGCTAACTTAGATTTTGATCTCTTATTGGCTTATATCTATCTTGCTGGTTCATCCATTAAGTTATTTGAGTGGTTTATTATAGATTCATTATGACGAACACATGCAACAAGTCTAAATTCGCTATCCATTACACCCTATCTCGTTGTTGGGTAGTGCTTACAGCGAGTCAAACACTTTATGATGTGGGTCGCTCGAAGGCGACTTCTGTCTCTCCGGCTTTACGGTATTTGTATGCATTTTTAGCTCACACTTTGACTGATAGGAGATAGAGCACCGGAGTCGTTAGTACTCATGATGCATATTTCCTCTGGAGCATGGCCACCTGACATATATTTGATTTGACATACTTCATCGCCTTAGCCTTCCGCCATCAGACTGATCGCCACAAGAAGGGACCCATCTGTTTATGCCCTTATGTGACTCGACTTGCTTGACACTTTAGTCTTCTCGACACACCGGAACAGTGCTCTACACTTACACTTGTTGGCCAGATGTCCCTACAGGAAATCTCGAGCATGATACATAAAAGGATGATCTAGCAGTGTCGTGAAGTGGATATTCCTCAGTATCGATTATTTCATTCTGGCACTCAGAATGAACCCGAGGACCCATCATTGCCTCCACCTTTGAGTCATCATCTTGTTTCTTCTGCTACTACTTTAGCAGATCTCTCCGAGCCATTCACTTGTTTCGAGTAGCATTGCTTTCAGAGGTTCGACAGTATTGATGCGACATTACAGCAGATCTATTAGCATCTCCATAACTCCTCCTCAGTGCTGACTACTCACGACACTGACGCATCTGATGATGAGGACCATTGAGTCCGTTTGTTTTATTTTTTATCTTATTTCATTTTTATCTTTTGAATATTTTTATTTTTATGGTTGTTTCTAATCAAGTAATATCTTTTCATCTTCTTCACTATTTATGTTTATTTTCTTATTAGTTTGCTCAGAATTGTGCTATACATTTAAATTTACCTACAATTCCACTTTTTACTATTCTAGGAATTTCATCCAATATTCAAAGCGGTTTCAGTTTTCTCCTCTCTTATGATATTTTGTTTATATTGTGATTATATATATTTGTACATTGTGGATAATGTACATATTAAGTGTGGAAAGGTTATTTATATAATTATTAGAAAATCCTTCAATTATGTCTTATATTTAAGTAATTTTCTCAAACTTCTATTAGAATAAATTTTATCAATTTGTGATTTTCATTGATGTGTTTTGGATTAAATTCATAGGTATTTGTGCATTGATTGTTTAAACTTTAAGACATGAGAGAATCAAGCATGACAAGTTTATTTTTAGAATTAAAAATTTTTTAGTTGTTTCCCTAAATTGAGGTAGTATCTTTAAGTTTTGAATTTACAAGATTGACATCGAAAACCATAATTTTTTGTGAGATTTTGAGCCTTTAGAGCATACATTCTTCTTGCTCATTTTTGTTATTGGTTATGAGTGTGTCAATATTGATTTGTTATTCTAGAACTTGCTTCAATTATGCATGTCTAGACCACATCTATGAGTTGATATACTGAGATGATAAAGACACTTAGGTTTTAACCCACTTATCCCATAAAAAGTCCACCTTCATAATTAGACCCTTAGTGAACCCCATCGAGTCTAACGCCCGTTTCTTGATTTACCCATTCAACCCATAACTCACTCTTTTAATTCGTTGAGAATTTTTCTTATTTTATTGACTCCCTTTTTATCAAGATTTGATTTGGTTAGTTACCTAACTATGCTCTTTTGTTTCATTTGCTGAGTTATTTCTTATTGTTCTAAAAAAAATGATGAAAAAAAATATAAATATTATTTATTATTTAGTTCTATGTTAATTGAGTTTAGACAGTTAAATTCATATTTTGAGAAGAAGCTCGTGTTATTCTTGAATAGTTTCAATTGATGTAATTGTTTTTAATTCAACATTTGTTTATTTTTCTAATTTGGTAATTTATCAATTCGATTTCGATTCTAACAATCTTTTTCAGCCTTTCTCCACACCCTTAACCTAAGCTCCATTACAACCACTTAAAGACCTTTTGATTTGTGTATCATTTCATTTTATAGTGGTGGAGATTTGATTTTCATGCAAGCCTATGGTAATGACTTTTCATGTTTGACTATTGAGCAATTATTTTTTTTTGAACCTTAAACACTTTGAGTGATTTGAGTGAATCTTTAGCGAGGATGTCAATTCTTGTCGGTTTAGAATAAAAGGTAATTACTTAGATAAGGGGAAATACCTATGTTTTCATGCTTAAAAAATGCTCGATTTAGATTGTTTGAATCTTTAGTGCTCTTTTAGTTGAATTATCAATGTATGATTATTTGTGAATTATGACAAAACGTTATTGATGAGAATTATAAGTTGAGAAGATCAATTTTTAATTGTGAGTTGAGGATTTTGCTTGAGGACAAGCAAATGCTTAAGTGTGGGGATATTTGATAAGATATAAAAGTAACATGTTTTTAATCCTATTCTTGATGTGTTGTTGGATGATTTATTATGTAAATTAGTGAATTTGATGCTCCTAATCCTTCAAATTCATGTTTCTATACTTAGGTGAGCATAGGGGAGCGAAAGGAGAAAAAAATGGGCTAAAATCGAACAAAAACAGTTGTTTCCAGGATCAAAACGGTTTAGGCATTTCCACAGTGGCTGACCATATGCCCATGTGAGCCACACAGGCTGGCCACACGCCCATGTGCCCGCCCGTGTCGATTTTGAACCTTACTTTCCCTTTACATAGAAAAACCTAATTTTTAGGGTTTCTGAGCATTCTAAAGTTTATAAATACATATTAGAAGAAGACTTAAGGGGGCACACAGAAAAGAATGAAGAAAATACTCAAAGAAAGCCACCGGATTCAACTTAAAAGCGGATTTCCTTCAAGATTGAAGATCTCAATTCAATTTTCTTAGACGTTTTATTAGGTTTCTTTATGTCTTATTTTATCCTAACTTTGAGATGGTTTTATTCCAAATTATGAACTAAATTCCCTAGATACCTAGGGAAGATGAAACCTATGACGAATCTTATTATTTGATTTATGAATTACATGATAAATACTTGATTCTTGTTCTCAATTATGTATGCTTATTTCGTGTTTTAATATTTTAGGGATATTAATTCATGTTTAATGTTCTTATTTTAGTGGAGCAAAAGTCCCTGTTTAATAGTAGATCTAGGATAATTGAGTGGAGTTGCATGAAATCCTAGAAATAGGATGACATAAATCTACCGGATTAGAGTCAAATATAATAGGGGAATCCATAGATTGAGTTAATGCAATAATAAGGGTTTTAATTAGAAAAAGATTTCGATTAATCAACTTAGAGTCAGTTGTTCTTACTCTCAAAAGAGATATTAACATAATTTAGGGATTTCTACGAATCAAGACACAAGTGAATAAATCGTTTAATTCAGATGTAGAGTAATAAGTGGAGTTTAGGTGTGTAACATCCCGAATTAGGGCCTAATCGGAATAATGGTTTCGAAACCAAAAATCTGAGATAGAAATAATTATTTTATCAATGTTATGAGGTCCATGATATTTATGCATGCCTGTGTGAAAATATCGATCAGAAATTTTACCGATAAGGTGTCCAATTGAGTTATTAAGACTAAATTGCAATAAATGAAAAACATGTGTTCTAGCTGATTTAAGGGCTTAATTGTGATGAGATCTGAAATTTGAAGTCCTTATTTGGAAAATAGACCATTATATGTCATTATGGACAAAAATGGACATAGAAGGGATAAAATATCAAAGTTTTAATGGAAGCGCATTTTGGTCCATTGGTTATTACAATAATAAAAAGGGAAAATAAAAGCCAAATTTATGCTCATCTTCAACCTTTAGCTGAAATTTGCATGGAAGCCATGGCTAGGGTTTTGTTCAAGCTTTCCAAGCTCAATAGTAAGTCCATTCTTGCCCCGTTTTTAATGACTTTTACGTTTTTGAAATCCTCGTAACAAGATCTAGCTATTTCTACCATTTATTTGAGCTAGGGTTGATGTTTAAAAATTTACCCATGTGCTACATGTATGTATTTTGATGTTTAAGGGAGGAATATGAATGTTTTTTTGTGTGTTAAACGACTTTTACTAAGTAATTTTCGGTGAAAACGCTAAAAATGACTAATTTGTAAAAGTTATAAAATTTGTCATAAAAGCGTGATTTAGTGGACATTGTGGGCTGCTATAGCTATGAAAATGATTCGGCTAGGCTTAAAGTACAAAGAAATTGAATAAATTTCATTTTACGAGCCTAGGGGAAAAATGTAAATATGACAAAGTTTAAGGGCAAAAATATAATTTTGCCATAATATGATTTTTGGGTCACAATGAATAATGTGACTAATTAGTAAGCTGAATGTGATATTATAGATCAAGGAAAATGAGATTCGGGCTTAGATCGGGGAAGAGCAAGTATTTGACGGTTAAGTCCTTTTTTCACCATTTTTTGTATCGAGGTAAGTTCGTGCGATAATAATAATGCAATGTTATACTTGAATGTTAATGCTTGATATTACGTGAATTATAAGTACATTGTAAATAATGTGACAATGTAATATATTTTGATGTGTTGACATTTTGTGATAAATGTTTTATCATTATTATGTATGCTATGCCTAATGGTAACTTTGCAAGTATGAATGATATTGGTCGTTATCCACGATGTTACGAGAAAGTACGATGGAGATGTTATGTACATGTGAGAAAAAAAATCCCGTTTGAACCTTAGGAATAGTCTAGGATACAAGTGACATGTTGAGTTGGTTCGAGTTCATAATGAATGCGATACATGTAATTGGGTTCCGGGAAATGGTCTTGTGTGTCCTACCCATGGCTAGGTAATCCTTGAGTGGGTCGGATACCTGACAGCTTGTGTGAGAAGCCCATGTAGTTACACCTTGACCAATAGCTTTTATGAGCAGGCTCGTGAGTAGCTCCATTGTGAGTGTTACATGTTATGAGGTAGCTTTGGCTATGTATATATGTGGCACTTATGTACGAGTTTTCCACGTATCCAATAGTATTCCAAGTGTTCAACGGGTAGTTCAAAGAATGATTTGATGATAGTCCCAAAAGGGTATGTCAAAGACAGAATGAATATGTGAAAAATGTTGAAAAAGTACAGATATGTACGCTAAGCTTATGGTTATTGAGATTTTGAAATGTCGAGACCTCAGTGAGCTAAGATGTATGAATTATGATTATGAATCACGCCTGTCATTTTTTGTGAAAAGGAAATAACAGAACTAAACAATCTTGCTCTTTTCTACAAACAATAAAGATTACTAATTATATCATTTAGATATTAATGTAATACTTTCCGTCATTTTAACAAACTATTTACGTACTTTTGCTTTTTAAAATTACTATTCACTTTTTAAAAATATTATAATTAAATTCATTAAAATATCACTCAAATAACTTTTAATTATTTAAACTAATATTTATTTTTAAATAATAAATATTGAATAAAATAAAAATAAATTATTTTATTTTGATCGTCTTAAAATTTATATTAGCATTAATTTTTAACAACAAATTAAATAAATTGAATTTTAACATATTGCAACTTACTTCATACAAGTACATATAAGAAAACATAAACATATTATTTTTAATTTAAATAATATGTCATGCGAACACTTATTGTCATGTGAGCTCGATATGCGAGCTCAATGTGCAAACCGTGTAGAATCTGACTCGGACCCATTCGGGTTATGGTTCAGTAATAGTAAATATCATAATAATTTGTCCTTCTTCTGGTTTGAAGAAAAGTTATAAAGTGACTCTTCTTGAAACTTGGCTCTATGAAGCAACAAATAACATAAGGAAAAATGTATTGAGTACGTTTTATATTTTAATTTGCAACGTACATTTCGTCACGTACGAAGAAAGAGTACAATTGTGTACAGCTGATTGTGCCCTCATTCTTGGACATATGAATCCTTAAAGTGCGAAGAAAAACCCTTTTAAAAAGAGGTTACTATAGCCTTAAAAATCACATTATTTGAATCTGAGACTTTGAAGAAAAACGATTGTTGAGGAGAGTGATTTCAGAGGTAATCTTCTTAAAATTTCCATCTTTCTTTCAATTTTTGTTTTTGGCTTTTGTTAGCACACCATGACTAGGACTAGAGGAAGTGGCCGCGTTGCCCAGAACATCCCTTTGCGACACCGTGAAGTGAAGAGTCCAATGGAAGCTAAGGCCTACATTTGCACCACAATGGTGGAAGAAATGAATCAAGCATTGGTTTCAGGGAATTCAAATACTGAACTTCGCTTACGATTTTTCAATTCTCGAAGGGTCAAATCATTTGAGCAACACCAACGATGGTAGCTTTTTACTGCCACTGTACATGACAGAAGCAAACTTTTATTTACCCCTCCACCCCCTTTTTTGTTCAATGAGTATAGGATAGCTTCAGGGAAATTATCTAGTTTTTCATGGTGGGTCACAATGGCGTACTTCATTGAATACATTAGCGCAATGAAGTGCCATTAATTGTTGTTTTTCAAAATTTGTATCAACTGAATGTGTACTATCGATAAGGTGCGGTAGGTTTATTTTATTTTACTCCTTGCAAAGATGTGGACACTATTATTTTGAACTGGTGCTCAAATCTTCGTTTAAATCGATACAAGTATATAAAGGTTAAATACAAGCTAAATTGTGGTTTTGACTTTCCCACTGAGTGGTCAATACTTGGTAAGGATGTGTGTTTAAGGAAGCGAGAAATTATGACAGAGATAGGTTAGGGAAATATTATACACTTCGCAAGGGTCACGTGATAGATCTGAATGAAGTGCTAACTGCGAGGAACGTGTTTCAGCATTGTTTTTTGAACCTAAACCCTAATGCATGGAGGCCGGCTAATGCGGATAACGATGCAGACACTGTTGGACTACTACCTGCATAGTTCACTTAGCCACATGGAGCTATTGATGAGTTGGGGCTCATATTATTGGGGAACAGAAATGAGCCTAAAAATTATTTTTTATAGTTTTTGTAAATTAAAGCCTCGTGCATGGTCTTCAAAATCTTCAAGGAACGTAAAAAGTGGTGCGAACCCTCTTATTTTAACTGCTGGTACTAATGTTACACTTGCTGGTAATGCAGGCACAGTTTGTGGTGTTGAATAAAGTTTAGAGGAATCCAATAGCTTATCGAGAGAGATCAATGAATACACGGATGTGTAATTTTTTATGCAGAATGTACGAGGTGGCCCCTTTGGCACTGCTGTTGGGGAAGGAAGTTCCAGTGGTAGAAAGGGGCAGAGGACTACTTCTGGGATTGGTAACATTATAAGTAGCAAAGATAAGGATAGCCTAATAAAGAAGCTTCAGCATAAAAAGAGAAGGGATAGCGATAGACCTTTTATCGAGGTAACTCTTATTACTATAGTTCCTACCATAATTCTTTCTCCACCTATTTCTCTTATTGCTTCTCCACCACCACCAAGATTGACAATTGATGATACCTTTGAAGTTATTATTGTTCATGGCCTCCTAGTGGTTCCATGAAATTCACTACTCTTGGTGTTGAAACAGGGACTTTATTTCCATGGCGAGAGCACCTCAGCATGCAAAAGTTTCCCTTCAATCCTAATGAGGTGAGGAAACAATGAAAAAATTATATCTCTGAAGAAGAAAAGGAGCATATCTTCCCATTTGGATCATCTAGTGACACAAGTAAGCCTTCACTTCAAGAGTTAGCACTTTCTCTACAAGTGATGTTAGCTTAAGCTAGCTTGGTCAGTGTGGGGCTCATTGAGGGCATTAATGAGGAAGAAATTAAGAAGAGGGAAATTGAAAATATTCATCAATCCACTATAGGGCGCTAGAATAAGCTCGTGAGCTACACGCAAACTTAGTTGAAGATAATAATAACTTATTGTAACAAAACAGGAGGTTACAAGAGTGTCTTACCCTTGTTGAGAAAGAAGTTGAAAAATTACATGGAGAGATCATAGGTGAGCAAGTTGAAAAAAGTTTCTTGGAAGCTACTTTAAAAAGCATGGATGATCAGCACAAAGCTGCTATGGCTAACTTGGTGAAAAGTCATAAGGAAGCTTGTTTCCTTGTTTGTCTAGTCAACCTTCCTTCAATAGCCCCATTTTCACTCTCTTGATCCATGTTTCATGCTTTTGCCCCCTTATAAGACATTCTCTCTCCTTTACCATACCATTGTCGTTCCATGCACCTAGACACTCCTAAACTTCCATTTGTTTTTCATTTCACTTTTCTCTCATGCTTTCTCTCTTTCCCTCCCCCATCAACTACCACTCATTTTACTCTTTACCATCAAACCACTACCGTCAGCCACCATATCACCACAAAATCACCACCACGACACCATAAAGACTTCCCCTCTCTTTCACGCCTCCTCCACACTTCACCATTGTCACACCATCACCGCACCATTTTTCACTAATTTTCATCTTCCTTTCATTTCTTTAATTAAAATTGAACAACTAATCCTCTTCTCTTATTTTTCATAGTTCTCTTACAATCCTAATATATATATATATATATATTCGAATGATGATTGTCCCTAGATAATCTTCTATTGTAATCGAACTATTATGGGATCAAGGACTCACATATTCCTTGGAATTATCGTAACTAATATTTAAAGTTACTATAAAAATATTTTCTTTTTCATTTCCAAAAACTGAATCTAAAATTGATTTGTGCACTATTTTGAAGTGTTCTTCTCGAACCATTTGGATCTGAAATCTTGCTTTAGGAAAAGTGAATTTGCATAGACGATCGATAAGTAAGTTTTTCTAATTGATTCTTCGATATGGGATTTTTATGTAATGATTCAATATTTTAACTCAAGGTATCAGTTTTATTGATAAAAAGGATTCAAAGTCAAAATACTTACCTTGGAGTTGGAATCGAAAATAGAGACAGTGTTGTTGGATCTACCAATAAATATGTGGGTTTAAACTTATAAATAACATGTGTTATGAATATAATTGTTTACTAAATATAAGTATAAAAATTAATATTCTGTTATTATGATTGTGAGACATGGGAACATTTGAGTACACTAAGTATTCAAATGAGGGGTTATTAAATTCGTTAAATCGATTGAAATCCAAGTAAGTAGTTTGACACTATTTAAATTTGGCATACTATTTTGTTGTGTTATTCACTGATGTATGTGATACATTGTTTATTTTTATCCAACACTTATGAAATGTGATGTAATAACCACATTCTATTTTGCATGAAAAATACTATATCATGCCACTGTTTCTGATTAATAGATTTGACCTACATGTAAAGCATGCTCAATATGTTAATACATAAAGAAATTCGATTCACATGATATGTAACCTCCCTAACCCAGCTTAGACATTATAGCTAGATTGAGAAGGCTACATTAGCCACCGAAATGGCTAACCTAACTTACATCACTTTTGAAGACCTTTAATAAACTTATTTTAGAGAAAATTTGTAGTTGTATTTTTGTGTTAGTGTAACACCCCTAACCTGTATCCATTGCCAGAATAGGGTTTCAGGGCATTATTAGGATTTACATATCATTTAACAAAAATTTCAATTAAATTCTTACCGATTCAATCAATAGCTTGGCACTTGTCTAAGAATCAAACAACAACATTGTTAGTATACTTGTACAAATTGCATATAATTTCAACATTGATATACCTATTTTCTCAACATATCACACTTGAGTTTAATAATAGTCTCAACTTACATAATTTCCTTGTATCAACATATCAAAGATAATCATATATGTACATGTCACGAAACATATTATTCTCTTACCGTTTCTTCATAAGCATATATCATTCATTTCGTTATATCAATATTTCATGCACCATCATTTCCATATATCTTATGTATATTTATTTCGGTAATAGTTCATATTAAACTTAACATAAATTAAATTCTATGTACCTATACTTATTTCATTTATCTATCTTCTTAATTATTTCATACAACTATTTTGTACATATATTTCCATATGACCAATTCCTATAAACATTTCACACAACCATTTTGTATAACCAATTCATATAACCATTTGTCATCTGGTACATATTACCTGAATATTAGTTGTTCAACAGATGTCTTGGAGTCTCTCATTCACGATCTTATTTATCTTCGACATGATGCCATAGTGTCTTTCAACTATGGTCTTATTCATTTCCCGTCATGTTGTCATGGTATCTTTCAACCATGGTATTATTCATTTCCCGTCACGTTGCCATGGTATCTTTCAACCATGGTCTTATTCTTTTCATGTCATGTTGCCATGGTATCTTTCAACCATGGTCTTACACATTTCATTTCATGTTGTCATGGTATCTTTCAACCATGGTCTTACACATTTCATTTCAGTAAGCACACTCCCGCGAAAATCATCCTTATAGTGGGATTACCAGTCCAGGCTAAATCCCCTGTAATATAAACTCATAGAGTATTGTCGAGATTACCGGTCGAGGCTAAATCCCCTACAACGAAAATTACTCTAATGAGCTTAGATCTGAATTACCAGTCCAGGCTAAATTCAGACCCTGATTCGGATTACCCGTCCGAGCTAAATCCATTTTACATGTATTCTTCAGGAGGGCTATATCAGGATAGGATCACCCGTCCGGGCTAGATCCTCCGTCAATTCCTTTCCAGAGATCCATTGAAATCCATTCCATCCAACAGGGATTTATTTTCCTTTTCTATCAAATATTATCAATATTTCATCAATTATCATACAATGAACATTCAAATCATATTCACATTAATAACATACATTTCAATCATTTAAGAATATAATTCAAGTTACACAAACTTACCTGGCAAAATTTCAGAAATATAAAGATTTAGGGGCATTTGGTAATTTTTTCATTTTCCCGATTATCACCTAATCTGGATCCAAATTAATAATTTCATTCAATATATTAATTTAATCAATAAAATAATTCATATCCTTCATTTTGGTCATTTCTGGAATTTTTATAAAATTGCCCCTACAATTCTTCTTTTATTAAATTTAGTCCCTGCGTCTAAAACATACAAATTACCATTTTAAATGTAAAACTATTAAAGGTGGCAACAAACAGCAGTATGTATGTTACCCTGATGAAATACTACTCTCAAGTTTTCATCTCTTTTGCTTCTGTTCATTTGGTTGCAACTCTCAAGTCCTTGAATTTCAAACTTACTTCATACTTTATCCGGAATTATTACTTTGTTGCTCTAGCTTCAACAAGAGCTTCATATTTCATCCGGATAACTTGGTTTTGTTTTTCTTCCTATGTGAAAAACCCAACAAAACCCTTGCTAGCTGAAAATTCATATATTTATTTTCTTCCTCCTCCTCTCCATTCCACATGCTTAATTTATATAATATACTACAAGTAACATTATCAACAATTTCACTATTTACATATATGTATATTCAAAACTATCCATTTGCATCATAGTCACTAAATTATTCATATCTTGAGCTACAGAACTCAAAATTAAGATCCGATAATTTTCTATGAAACTAGACTTACGTATCTTCTAACTGTAAAATTTTTAGAATTTTTTATTTAGCCAATAAGTACAATTTATTCTTTAAATTCACCCCTATTCTGCTGTCTAACAGTTCTGACCCTTCTTCACTTAAAATTAATTATCTCCTCGTACAGGATTCAAATGATGTCCTGTTTATTTCTCTTAAAAATATAATAAATAAGGATTTTAAAAATTTAAATTTAAGCCCTTAATTATTTTTATCCAATTTTTTATGATTTTCCAAAGTTAGATCAGGGGAACCCGAAGTCACTCTGACCTTGTCTCACTAAATTTATTATTTCTGATAATTCACAATTTGATTTCTTACATTGTTTCTTCTATAATAAACTAGACTCAATAATATTTAATCCCATATGTTTTTCATCATCAAATTGGATTTCCACAATTTATGGTGATTTTTCAAAATTAGCCTACTGGTGCTGTCCAAAATTGTTTTAGTGCAAGATGTTTATTTACCATGCTTATAACACCCTTGTTTCTTTCTCTACACTATTTCTCATCACTTTCTATTATTTTCTCTTCACTAACATATCAAGAACATAGGACCATATCTAAGGAAACTCTACATTAACATCAATCCCATGCTTTTTCAATAATATCAAACTTAAAAATATATTGAAATCTTAATGTTCTTACCTTGTCTCATTGATTTCAATATTTAACTTGATTTTCTCCCTCCTTCAGCTTCTATTTATTGAATCTAACTTGATATTCTATCTCCTCATAGTCTCCTTGTCATCTTTCTCTCTTGGTAGCTATGGAAATTCTTTTTATTTTTGGGTGAAAATGGTGAATTTTTGGTAAAAATGATCAAATTGTAAAGAAATGAAAACTTCTTTTCTTCTTCTTCTTCTCACGTTGGTATTGCATGGGAAAGATGATAAAAATTCTTCATCTATCTTTCCTTAATAAAGTAATAATAAAATAATAATAAAATATCTTTTAAAATATTAATAAAATAATATTTATCTAATTAAATAATTATAAAATATCAAAATATTTCTAGCATCATTATTGCCTTCTAGAATTCTCTCTCTTTCTAATTGACCATTTTGCCCTTTATGATCTTTTAAAATTCCATTATTGAGTCATCATTTAAATTTGGTAAAATTGTAATTTAGTCCCTCATAATTCTTCACCTATTCAATTTGGTCATAATTCATCAATTTCCCTTGGTTTCAAGATTATTCCACCCTTAAAATATTTTCACTATTAGTCCTTCAACTCTTTCATATTTACACTTTAATCCCTCAAATTTTGAGTATTTACTATTGGGCCACAAAACTATTTCTATTTCTACCCATATTATAAGCTAGGTTTCATGTTTAGAAATTTACCCATGCATGAGATGCTTGAGTTGTGATGATTTATGGAGGAATATGAGCGTTTAAAGGATAGTAAACAACTTTAACTAAGTAGATTTCCATGGAAATGACTTTAGGGACCTGTTTGAAAAAGGTATAAAATGTGTGGTAGAAATGTGAAATAGAGGAAAATGTGGGCAGGTATAAGCTTATGATATATTCGGCTAGGCTTGGGTAACCTAGAAATCTCATGCATTTCATTATACGAACCTAGGGACTAATTTGTAAAAGTGTAAAAGGTTAAGGGCAAAATGGTCATTTTGCCCAGGGGTGAAATTTAGGCCCAAAATGAATAATGTAATGTATTAATAATTTATTGTTGCTTATATAGACTCCAAGAGACCAATTCTGGAAGTCGACCGAGGAAAACAAAAGGTTTCGAAATAATCAAAATTTGAATCCGAAACATCTTCTAGGTAAGTTCGCGTAACTCAAATGTAAACTATTTTAAATACATTAAAGATGTATGTTCATGTATAAATTATAATAATGATATTCAATGTATGATAATTCATAAAAAAAAATTGATGTTCTGATGAAATGTCCCGGTTGAATAAAAAGGGTATCTGATGGATTTCTCGAAAATGAATTAATGGTAGAAAGGATCTAGCCTGGACGAGTGATCCTATAGGGATCTATCCTCCCGAAGAATATGTGTGCTGAAATGGATTTAGCCCAGACGGGTAATTCGACTAGGATCTGAATTTAGCCTGCACTGGTAATTCAGATCCGAACTCATAGGAGTATATGTCATTGTAAGGGATTTAGCCTGGACTGGTAATCCCGCCGTAAGAGCGAGGTTCGTAGGAGTGCGTATTTAAAAAAGATCACTTATATGATTTGATGGTAAATGAGATATCCATCAAGATCCCAAGAAATCCAACAAGACTGCAATGAGAAATGAGAATAGAAATGCTTGAATTGATGAGCTCATCTAAGACTAATGTTATAATGTATTTGCATGAGATTGACTTGATGGTTGAGTTTATGTGATAGGAAAATCATACTATGCATGCTTGGCATGAATATCTATTATGATTGTATGCTAAATAACCGGTACGTTTACTTTCCCGTTATCCGAACTTACTAAGCATGTGAATGCTTACCCCCTTTCATTTCCCTTGTCTTACAGGGCTCGTGGACTCGTGAAGATTGGAAGATAGTTGGAGCATTGATCACACTATCAACTTGTTCTGCTTTGGTATATAGAAACTTCTATTTTGTTGTAATGGCATGTCTAGGATTCTTGGTCATTTTGTTATATGTGTCATTCGGCTAGCCAAAGTAAGGGCTTAAATGATATACTTGTTCATTTTATATATGGCTATGAGATATGGCTCTTTTTGATGTAGGTTGTAAATTTACTAATTGTGCGTGTTTATGCTTGAATGTTTCATAGGATGGTTGATGGGATATACCATGAATGGATATGTGAAATTTGCCCAAATCACTTGGAGATAGTTTATTTCATATTTGGCATGAGTTAAAATGAGCCAAGTACAAAATGAGATTGTTGAAATGGTAATCCTTAATACAAAAAAGGATAACCTAGCATGTACTAAACCAATGAGATGAGGTTAACATATGATAGATTATGCTAAGGTGGTTTGAGAGTATAATTTTGGCCATGTTAAATGCCATTGAGGTTTACAAGTGTACATGGATATTTGAGGGTGACCAAAGGCTTAGAATATAGCCTTCAAAATGGTCAACATGGGTAGATGCACAAGCATGTGTCTAGGCCGTGTGTGACACACGGCCAGCCCCTTGGGTGTGTTGCTTAATCATGTGTCCCCTGAACCTAGAATTTTAGGTCAGCATGCATGGTAGTAAACACACAGGCAGAGACACGACCGTGTGTCTCAACCGTGTGGAGGACACGGCCTAGTACACGGGCGTGTGCCTTGGCCATGTGCCCTTAAAGGAATGATGACGACATAAACAGAATGTCCAGGTTTTTAAACACAGGCATGTCTAGACCGTGTGGGGGACACGGGCCAGGGACATGAGCTTGTGCGAGGGCTGTGTAAAAACCCCTACAGGTTCAAAATGAAAAATAAATTCCAATAATTCAACACAGGCAAAGGACACGGGCGTGTCCCAAGCACACGGGCATGTGCATTGCCTCCATACGGGCATGTAAGGCTTAAACCTAGAAATCTTTCTAAAATTTTCTAAAGTTCTCGGTTTAGTCCCGAATCACTTTAATGTATATTTTGGACCTCGTAGGTCCTTAATAGAGACAGTATGATATTTGTTTGATTGGTTTTAAATTGGAATGAAATTTTTAAGCCCGTATTTTTTAGAAATGCCCCGTTTATGTACGGTAATGCCTCGTACCTAGTTCTGGTCTCGGGTATGGGTAAAGGGTGTTACACTTAAATATCAAATATAGTAAAACATATTAGCATTAACAGAAGAACACAAAATCATCATTGAAATTTCATATCATTACATAGTCATTATCAAATCGATGTCAAATAGTGTGTGTGTGTATGCGTCCTCATTCATTCGAGTAACAATCATTAATTTCGATACCATTCAATACAACATAATACAATACATAGCAAAAATCAGTAACATTCAAGTATGTCGTGAGCATGATGCAATACAAAAAGGTTTTTGTAACAGCCCGGTTTAGACCCTAGTCAGAACAGTGGTTTCAGGACCACAAATCCAAATCAGAAAAATATTTTAATATTATTTTCCATGTTTACAGTATGTGTTTAAGTATGTGTGAAAGTTTCATGTGTTAATTTTATCAATTGTGTATTTAATTTGATAAAAGGACCTAATCGCATAAAATGCAAAAGTTTGCATGCTATATGTTAAGGGTGTCTAATTGTTATGGCTTATGAAAGTAAAGGTACTTATGTTGATATTTGACCATGGAGTGTATTAAATGACATAGATGGACATTAGTTAATGGAATTTTAAATGATAATAATAAAGTTATTTTGGTAAATCATGTATTATGTTAATATAATTATAATAAAACCAAAATGTGGCCATTAGTTCATCTTTTCTAACCGAAATTAAGAAAAGAAATAGGGTTTGGAAAGTTTAGTTTATTCGGCCATGGTTCAAGCTTAATTAAGGTATGGTTTTGACTCGGTTTTTGATAATTTCTATGTTTTTGTGATTGTTGCTCTGTATACTATCATGCTCATGTATGAATTTTGGAAATTGTTGATGGTTTTGAGTTGAGCCATTGTTGATAATGTGAGTTTTATGAAGTTTGATGATAGTAAATGGAAGATATGTGTTAGATTACTATGTTTTGTATTAGGATTTTTGATGAATTTGAGTATTTTGGACTAAATTATGAAAATGAGAAATTGAGGAACTAAAATTTTAAATAAATGATAAATATGGGCTGATAGGGACCATAGGAAAATTCGGCTAAGGCTTAGTTTTGATGAATTTTATATATTTGGTGTTTTGTGTAATAAGGACTAAAATGTCAAAATGTGTAATTTTAGGGGCTAAAGTGCAAAAATTCCAAAAGATGTGTTTGTGTATTAAATTGAATGCATTGGTGATTAAAAGGGTTAATTTTCAATACATATAAAACAAGAAAAGAGGAATTCAGATTTAGATTGAAGAAAATCGAAGATTATCGAGTAAATGATACGAATCGTCAATTCAGAGTACGAGGTAAGTTCGTACATGATAAATGATGTTATAGTTACGTTTTAATGCTATGATAATGCATAAATTGTATAGATATTTGATTATGGTTTGAGCATGATGATAATTGACTTTGATCGGCACTAAGTGTACAATTGGAAATAGCTCCGGCTACAAAGGCACTAAGTGTGCGAGTTGGAATAGCTTCGGCTATATGAGGCACTAAGTGTGCGATACTGAGATAGCTTTGGTTTATTGAAATGGCACTAAGTGTGCGACATTGTTACAGTTTCAGCAAATCACTGATGCACTAAGTGTGCGAATTCTTAAAGCATGGAAAAGACTTCCGAATGAATTAATGTATTTGAATGAGAGGTGAGAATGAAATGAATAAATACGGGAAAGTTCAGGTATGTTTGATACCTATGTGGTAGATGATACTATGTGTATGAAGCTTAATTAATTCGTATGAACATATTAAATGAGATAGAATAGAATTGATGGATGAATTGTAAATTACTAAGTGTTTATTAGTTGATGATTTGTATATTATAAACTATTGATTATTTATGGTATGAACTTACTAAGCTATAAAGCTTACTGTATGAAATGTTCTCTGTTTTACAGTGTTACAAAGCTAGCTCGGATTTGGGGATCGTCAGCAACATCAATCACACTATCAGACATCTATTTTAGTACCATTTTAAGAGTTGCATATATGGTATATAGCATGTATAGGCTAGCATCAGTTTGGTATGTTTTGTGTTGTGATTAGCCATGAGACTTGGCTTGTAAATTTTGGTATGTATGGCCACTTAAGTTGGCCTAAATGGTGTGTTTGATAAGTAAGATATGTAATATTTATGATGTTTATGTGATGGTTTATTGTGGGATATTGAAGTAATGAGTTTGTGCATTTGGAACTTTGGTAAATTGTGATGATGTTGGTATATTGAATTGGTTGAGGTTATATAGTTTGATATGTTATTGAATTAGCATGTTTTGGTTGCCTTTAAATGTATGCAAATGATGCAAAAATATTGTGGCTTTGGTGTGCTTGAGATAGGTGAGAAATGTGGTTTAAACCAAGCCTAATTTCCTCTCACACGGATGAGCACACAGGCGTGTGTCTCGACTGTGTGTCTGTTATAACTTAGTTATGCAAGTCAGTCTTGAGCACAGCCTAGACACACGGGCGTGTCTGGTGGCCGTGTGAGGTACATAGCCTTGGCACATAGGCTCGTGTGGCCATTTTGAAGGGTAAATGGGCTAGACACACGGGCATGTGGTCAGCCGTGTGACCCAAGTCAGTTTCGACCACGGCCAAAGCACACGAGCGTGTCTTGTGGCCATGTGGACAAGTCAATATGTATGCCCTATTTTGCCACGACCTAGACACATGGGTGTGTCTCATGCTGTGTGAGGCACACGGCTTGTTCACACGGGCGTGTGACCTCTATATCTTTGAAAAATGTTTAAGTTTTGAAAAATTTTGTATGTGTTCAGTTTAGTCCCGGCCCTTTTCTAAAGCATGTTTAAAGTCTCGTTGACCTTTGTAAGGGACTCTTTAATGATGTGTGACTTTGATGTTATGATGTTTGGGAAATAAATGCAAGATGTTTATGTAACACCCCTTAACCCTAAACCATCGTCAGAACAGGGTTACGAGGCATTACCAGATAATCGGATAATTTATGATTAATATTCAAATAATTATTGAACATATTATAATATAATCATAAGTTCATATAAAACTTTTGCTAACTGACTCTTTTTTTTTTAGAAAAATTCAATATAACCCCTTTATAAATATTTAACCTTTCTCGCAAATTCAAATCGCAACCAATTCAAAACCAATATCACAATCCTTACAATTTCATATTTAAATACACCTAAACATAACTTAACATTAACATAGTAATTTACTAAGTAAATATTCACATATATTGTTTAATTTAATAAGTTTCGTTAATTCTATTTCGACTTGTTATCAACTATATCGAATATGTTATGATAATTTTATTTCCATTTCATTAAACCAAGTGTCAAAATATCATTTTAGTATCAATTATACCATATATATATCATATAAATTTTCATACCATTTCATTAGTTTAAACACCAAAATACCAACTATCATTATTTACAACAAAAATCATATAGCATTTTAAAGTAATTAAAATAGCACCTATGTACATGCCACTTTTACTAAAAGAAGAATACATCACCAAGTTTTGTGCTAGAGTGGGATCGCCTGGATGCTGAGCTGAGACTCTTAATACCTATTAACCTGTGCACGGAAACAACCGTACGCTGAGTATTTCATACTCAGTAGTATTACCATAATTCAAATTATAAAGATAATAATCATATAAATTAATTCATATAACTTTAATATTTACTAAACCAATTTAAACATAAATTTGACATTCTCAATATATTCATACAATTTAATTTAGTTATTCGTCAATTAAAATCATATACATTCATGTTGAGCCGTTATCTAATTCAAATACCATTGATTCATGCTTTCCATTGTCATACTCACATTCAAATCACATTTTCAATTCATGTTCCATTTTTACATTTCTTTTAATGGTTCAACCAATTCCTTTTATTCAACTTTTCTTTTAATTACCCCTATTAATAGACTTGGACTTTGGCGGATACATGGATCCAACCAAACACATCGAAGTAAAGTTGACACCCAGTGTCTCATCGGCCTAGCCGACGTAAAGTGGTACCCAGTACCTCATCAAATCTATCCGAAGTAATAATATGACACCCAGTGTCTTATCGACTCGAGGTCGAAGTATCCTTGAACACATCCAATCCTATGGCATGTCAATTATATCCGACTCAGCCCGACTAATTAATAGCGTTTCCGGATCACATATATGTCTCAATTCAGTCACAATTTCTCACATATTCAATTCAATCATTTTCTACTTTTCAATCAAAATTTTCAATTCACATATTCATAGTTCAATACACTTTCTCAATTCAATATGCATTTCAATTATTCACATATAATCACAATTCAATTTAATTTCATACAATTAAATACTAATACTTACCATGCATATCAACTTAAAATTCAACAATTAATAATAATTAAATTCGAATTATAGTAATACTAACACGTATTTCTCATTCAATTCAATTTTCTAAATTCAATTCAATAAAATTATTTACCTCAATATTTACATACTATAAAATAAATAAATTTAAAATTAATACTTAATAATAAATAACTTGAATTATAGTAATACAAACACGGATTTCGCGATTACTCCTCGATAACTTTCTCCTTTCCTTTTTGTGCCAATGCCCTGGGTTCTTTGTTAGCTACGAAAATAATAATAATTTACACTATTAATTACAGTATTAATTAATAATAATAATAATAATAATAATTGAATTTTATCTAATTTATACCCTAATTCAAATTTAATCCTAATTAACTCATTTACTTTTCTAACTCAATTCATACTTTAATTCTATTCAATTTCCTTCCATATTCTACTTAACTATCTAATGTTCATAATAAAACTCTAATTTAAAACTTCTTTCAATTTATTCCTACAACACAAAACTTATAGCCTAGTTTACAATTTAATCCTCTAATCAATTCTAACTTGAAATTTATTCAATTAAACCCTAATTTATTATTTTATTCAACATGAACTATGTTCAAAAACCTAAGAACTTTCAAAACTTCAACTTAATTTCAACAAAACTTTGTTCTAAAGCTTCCAAAACATCAAAATTAAGAGAAAAGGACTTAATTGACTCACCTTTTAAAGCTTCAAACCTTAAAACCCTAATTTTTTTCTTTTTCTTTTCTTTTTCTTCCTTTCCTTCCGAATGTTCCCTGTTTCTTTTCTATTTCTTTTCTTTGTTTCTTCTTCTTTTTTTTACTTTTTTATTATTTTATTATATTAACTTAATAAATACTATTATTTCTTGAATAATAAGTAAATAAATAAATTACAATTGTATGTATATGATTTATTACACTTGTATTTTACTATCACCTTACATTTGTCAATTTATTAATTTATTCATTAATATAATAATATAATATCAATTAATTAAATAATGATAATAAATAAAATAAATATCTATTTAATACACAAATACATATATTACAAATGTACACTTATAAATATTTTTACATTTGTATATTATCATGACGGTCCATTTGTCTTTCTTTTATATATTTATCATACAAAAATCTTATAATATAATTAATATAAATTATAATTTATTTTAATAACAAGTACAAATACTACAATTGTACACATATATTTTTGTACATTAGTACAATATCAATACCATACAACTGTCATACTTTTAATTTATTTACTAATAAAAAATTTCCTAATATAATTATTTAATTAGTAATTATCTTTTACTTAATTTTCAAGTAAATAAATAAATATAATACAAATGTATATATTCACATTTACTTAATTTTCAAGATAATAAATAAATATAATACAAATGTATATATTCACATTATTACAAATGTCACTATTACAAAAATCTCACAATTTAATTATTGTGTCTAATAAATATCTTTTACTTAAATAAAAAGTAATTAAGTATTTAATTTACAATTGTACAAATATGATTATTACACATTTATATTTTATTACCATATAATCTTCTTTATTTATATTTTTATAATATAAATCAAGAAAATCTAAGATTTTTCCATGTATTACCACTTCACCTTAATCCATTGGCTTATTTACCTATTTAGTCCCTCTTATTTTCTTTTATTTTATAATTAAACTTTTACGCCTTATTCTATTTAGTCCTTTTTCCTAATTATTCTTAATTAAGCTAAATTCACCTAATTTAAACCTAATTAAACACATCACTAGACTCATAAATATTTCTAATAATTATTTTTGAACTCGATTTACAAAGACAGAGGTCCGATACACTTTTTCGATGCCCGTGAATTTTGGGTCATTACAGTTTAGATATGTTCAGTAATGCTCATTTACCCTAGTTTGGCGACGGATACGGGTTAGGGGTGTTATAGTTCTTACCCTAACCATCTGTTACACACCATAGGTTCCCCAAAACTCGACTGCCAAACTCCAACGAATGCAAGCAAAGCTTGAGGTGGTAAAAACCACCGTATATCATAAATGCATAAAATCTACCGGATAACATATAATACGATAAAATTGCCAATCTCCTCGGTACTCCAGGTGTAATGCACTGACTACGTATAAATGCAGACTTGAAATGTCACCGGTACTCCACCAAACTCCTCCGTCAACCACAACGATTACCCACCTCAATGCTCATACATAGCCATAATTCAATTCTTTCACATTAAATTGGCATGTACAACAAGCTTTCAATTATCAAATACTTTCAGAATATGGAATCAATAATCTAACTTTCCAATTACCATTAAGATGGTATCATTCACAAATCATAATTTCATGTACATTCACAACTTTTCTGTGTGCATGCATAGCGGTTTAACGGACATTCATAGCAAATCAATTGTACGGATATATCATGCATAAGCCTTATTTTCATTCAAAAACATGCTATACATACAACTAATCATTCATCAACTTACACAAACATTCATGACAATGTCAATCATCCATCAAACTAGCAACATTGTTATCATGCCAAATAGTTAGGGCTCGAAATGTACTTGATTCGGCCACTCACAAATTTAATTACTTAGCTATTAAGCCAAGCCCAATAAACAAGCTAAATCATCAATTAATTCATAAAAATTATTATTACCAATCAAGTTGTTGAGTTTAGGACCCACACCTTATTTTACGCTCTTTTGCAGCACACTAGCAAATCTTGCAGTTTCTCTAATAAACTTTAAAATGAACCTAAATTAAAAATCAGTATAAAACTCAATCAATACACCTCTTAAACAATCCTTAAACATCCACTTATGGGTTCAATCCAATTGTCACAACCTAAAACATTTTTTGAATCCAAACTAATTAGATTTCTTACACTGATTTGAGGCGAATCGTACGTGCGAATGTCTTTTGGCTTTATTGTTGATTTGGGGCGTTTAAGTCTTCACCTAACATATTTAATTACTAAAAAATCAGTAGCTAATATATGATTAAAAATTCCTTATTTGATGGCAACAAGATGGTGGGGAAAATGATGCAAGATCTTATAGCAAGAAGAAAATAAAAAGATGATAAATCAAAATCTATGGGCAATGCAACAATGCAGAAAGAAAGAAAAAAATTGAAAACAAAGGGGAGGAAAGAATGAGAGGGACGGCTAGGATGAGGGGAAAAAATTAAAGGCTTATCATTTTGTGAAAAAATAATATTTATATCTAGGTTCATATGGGTATGGACGGCACATTCATAAAATAACAAGGGATTTTGCAAGGGAAAGGATTCAAACTTGGGACCTTAATTTAAATTCCATGTTTTTCCATTTATCAATAACTACTAGGCTATTTCCTTATTTTTGAAATAATTTTACAATATTTATTTTAAAAACAAGGAGTGTCACATACTAGGGTTTGATGCAAAATTACAAAATAATAAAAATGGTTTTAGAGAAGGGATTTGAGTTTGGGTTTCAAAGAACGTTTCACTAATACTTAACCAAAAAACCAATACCTCATTTATTTCCTAAACACACATAGATAATCTCAAAAAATAGGGTATCACCACTCTCTTTTGATTTCCAGACCCGATTCTACTAACCCTCAATTTTTAGGATGTTACATGTTAAACATGCCTATTGAAATATTCTATTTTATGTGTCATATCACATGCATGGGGTTGGGATATGATTATACAGAGGAAGATTCTAGTAGTTTAATAATTTGCATGTTCTGATGGTTTAACCATATTATCTGGCAGTATATCTGCAATTCTAGTGGCTTGTCCACAATTATTTGTATCTGGTAGCTCAACTGCATTATCTAGTGGCTTATCCACAATATTGATGTGTTATTAGAGGGAGAACTCTTTTTATGGTGTGTAGCAGAGATGGGTACGAATGATTTCTGAAAACTATGCATTGATTTCTGAAAAATTTTGCATTTACATTGTCATGCATATCGATATATGTGAAATTGGCCTATTTGTTTACTTTTTGTTATCTTTCTTATTATGTGATTTATTTACTATAATGTTTTAAGTAAGACTCACACTGGGCTTAAGAAGTTCACCCTCCATTTCTTGACTTTTTAGATAATAATTGAGGTTAAGACATGGGCTTAGCTTACAGAGGTGCACTCAGATATATTAGTATAAACATTTACACTTTATCATTCGATAATTTGAGATTGTTTATTTATTATTGCGGATGTAGCATGGGACACTTATTTGGATTTTGCATTTTTTTATTTTTTGTATGAGTTGGTTTTTAAAACTATTATTTTAAATGGTTAATCAATTTGCTAAGAAAAACTGGATTTTCAACTAAATGACAAAATCAAACCAATATTATTATTTCAATTTAAGATTATGTTTTAGGAAACTTACATCTATATAGTCATTTATTCAATAATTTTATGAAATGTATCAAATTACAAATTTTAAACAACAAGTAAGATTTGGTTGTTTTCTGTTGTGACATTTTCAAAACGTGATGACTTCTTTGAATGATCAATACTTGTACTTTTCAAAGCTAATCAATTTATGATAATTCTTTTCCTAAAATATTCAAATACAATATTTTGGATTTTCTCGTGCAAATCAAAACACTTATTTTAAAAGTAAGAAATGACAATTATTGAAAGAAAATAACTAAACGTTTGTTTGCACTATTAAAATGGCCAATGTGATTTTCGAGATTAAATCATAACGTTTAGGCCGTGATTAGGAGTTACAGACGGGTACTCATACATTTGGCAGATTCCCAGGATGAGTTGAATACCATCAGTTTACTATCTGGATCATTCGAAATAATTACACACTTATCTGTTACAGAACACAAAGTTACTCACGATAACACACAGCTCAGGTTCCATAAGATTTTCAAGTCAGACATGAAACTGTTCAAATATGACATATGCCAGAAACTTAGATTTTAGCATTACGTAACGCAAACAGAATCCAATTGACAAATGCTCATATCTTTCATGACTAAAAATATGCCCATATTCTAGACTAATAGATTACCATGTTGGATACCCTCTTTGAACATACATATACACACTTCTTTTCAAGAGACTTCCCTTAAGACTTATTAGATTACATCACTGAACTAATTCAACTAATTCAACTAATTCAACTAAATTAACTTCAGACATATCACAATCTTACCATATACTTATCTAACAAGGAATTCTCAGAACTTATACAGAACTTTCCACAAAGGCTTAACAAATCACTCCACACAGAAAAACATATAGAATCACGTGTTTACTATCTCGATGAACTTTCATTGTAATAGTCTATTTTCAATAAAATCAGAAAAGTGGTTTCGGGACCAAAAATCTGATATGAAAATATTTATTTTATTATTATTTTAGAGTTTACAGCATGTTAATAGAGTCATATGAAAATTTCGTTAAGAAATTTTAACGTTTGCATGCTTAACTCGATAAAAAGGACTAATTTGCAAAAAGTACAAAACTTGAGTTCTATATGTTAAAAGTACCTTATGGCTATGAAATTAAATGGTTAAGGGATTTAAATTTTAATTTTAAATTAAATGGTTAAGGGATTTAAATTTTAATTTTACCATTTATATAGTTAGTGGACATTCTTGGACACGAATTAAGTATTTTATAAGTTAATTTGTAAGGTTATTTAAGTAAAATGATAATAAGTTAAGTAATAATAAAACATCATCTTCTAAAATGTTTTCATTCGTCGAAATTGAAGATGAGAAACTCCATTAAAGAAGCTTGAAGTTTTGGCCATAGTCTATCCTTGCATGTAAGTGTAATTTTGTCCCATTTTTAATGATATCTATGTTTTTGGAGTCGTTGTAGCTTAATCTAGCTAGCCTGGGGACTAATTTGCAAGACTGTTAAGAGTATAAGGTTTTACCATGAATGTATGTTAGTTATTTTTTTATGTTTGATGGATGAAAATGAATGCTTGATGATAGTTGAACAACTTTAGTAAAAGAAATTTTGATGAATTTGCCAATTACTGGTTAAATTGAAAAATAGAAAAATATTCATGGTTAATTTAACAGCCCGTTTCTAGTTAAATCAAAAAAGTGGTTTTGGGACCACAAATCCAAAGTCAAAATATTTATTTTATTATTATTTTAATGTCTACGGCATGAAAATATAATTGTGTGAAAGTTTCATTTAGAAATTTTATCATTTGAGTGCTTAATTCGGTAAAAAGGACTAAATCGCGTATGTAAAAGTGATGTTCTATTAGTTAAAGGTATTTAATAGCTAAGGAATCTTAAATTAGAGGTCCTTATGTTGTAATTAGACCATGATTAGTGTGAGTTGACAAAGATGGACATGATTAATGAATTTTAATGAATTATAACAAAGGTTAATTTTGTAATTTGGTTATTAAACATAAAAATAAATAAAACAAAATCATGAAATAGTGTTCATCTTCTCCTAGTGCCGAAATTTGAAGAAAAGAAAAGTCAAAGTTGGGTTTTCTATTCAGCCAAGCTTGTATAGTTAATTAAGATAAAAAAAATGAAATCCGGATATAAAACGAGGGAAAAATAAAGTACTTGATTGATCGATTCATTTCGTCGATTTTACATCCGAGGTAAGTTCGTATGTTATAAGCATTGCTATAATTATGTTTTAAATGCTTTGATATTGCATAAAATGTGAATACGAGATTATGGACACATTCAACAATGACTCAACAATGATTCGGCATATGAAATCCCATTTGAACCTTAGGAATAGGTTTGGATACTAGTGACATATCATTAGGGGATTAATGTGATTATGTAATCAGGGTGCTGGTCCTGTACGTCCTACCGGTGGCTGAGTATACCAACATGTGTTGCGAATACTTGACAGCTTGTGTAAGTAGGCCCGTTGTTAGCTCTAGTGTAAGCAGTATATGTTATATGAGATTGAGTTGGCTTCGGGTCATGATATTGGCACTTAGTGTGCGAGATTCCTAAGTATCTAATAATATTCCGAATGGTTCAATGGGTAAATGAAAGATGTGATTGTGTATGAGATTGATAAAAGATGTTACAGGTATGTACATGAACCATATAAGCTTAAATCGAAGAAGTTGTGAAGTTCGTACATAAGATTATGATTGAAAATGTGAAAGGTTTGTTAGTTAGATAAACTACATGTTGATATGTTCAAATTGATGAATTGTATATTTATGTTAAGATTGAGTTTATTTCATACGAGCTTACTAAGTTTTATAGCTTATTTTGTTTATTTTACCGTGTTTTATAGTGACTTCAAAGCTAGCTCGAAATCGGGGATCATCGGAGACATCGTTACACTATCCTACTATTACTTTGGTACTTTTTTTACTTATGTTTTGGTTATATGGCATGTATAGGTATTTTGAGTCATTGTGGTTATGAGTTGATAATGATTTTGGCCATTTGAATGGGCTTGTAAATGTTTATATTTTAGTTTGTATATATAGCCATGAGATTTGACTTAAAATTGGTTATTTTGAATGTAAATGTATATATGTAAAAATGGCCTATGATGTGCTCCATAATTGCTTGCAAATGGTTTGTAGTAATTTAGCATTTATGGTAGCTAATGGTTAGAAATGGCTATTGTATGTTTGTGAATTTAGGTAAGGTAAAATGTTTGGTTGAAATAATGAATATAAGTGTTTGAGATTAATGTGTGTCGAGAATGAGAGTACTGAATGTGCATGAATTATGTTTGATTTGGTTGAATTGAAATGCCTTTTGATGCTATGTATTTTTTTCCAATTGATGTGGTGTAGGTACATGCAAGTTTGGGTGGCAAAATGGCTTGGTAAATAGCCTATTTTTGTCCACACGGGCAGAGACACGGGCGTGCATCTCATCCATGTGTGACACACGGTTATGTTACACGGCCGTGTGTCCCATGGTGTTGAAATTAAAATCAAGTCAGTATGCTCCACACGGCCTCACACATGGGCGTGTGACTTGGCCGTGTGGCATAAGTCAGTATACCCTACAAGTTTGGCATGGCCTAGCACACGGTCTGGAACAGAGGCGTGTATGGCCATTTTTAGGGCACATGGGCGTGGGTGTTGGCCTATTTTTGAGAAAATTTTTTAAGTATTTAAAAAGTTTCCAAAGTTATCGGTTTAGTCCCGAACCACTCTCAATGCATGTTTAGGGCCTCGTAGGCTCGTATTAGGGACAAAATGATTGTTTCGGAATAAAATGTATATGATTTGATTAAATGTATGTGAAATGTATGTTTAAAATGTGTTATAAGTTTGGTAATGCTCCGTAACCCTATTCTATCCTTGAATACGGGTGAGGGATGTTATAGTTAAATTGTGCAATAAAAGAAATGTAGGGCTTGCTAAGGGCATTAGTGATATTCGACTATAGTGGGATTGTATTGAATTGTATGAATTTGCATTTTTATGAGTTAAGGACTAAATTGTATTGAATTCAAATTTTCAATGGCAAAAGTGTAATTTCTCCAAAACATGATTTTTGGATTAAATAGAATAGAATGGATTTTGAATGAGTTAAATTTGATTATATAGATCAAGAAAAGCAACGTAGGGATTTAGATCAGGGAAAAGAAAATGTAACACCCCCACGCCCGAGACCATCGCTGGAGTCGAGCTTGAGGGGTTACCGAACATAATTTATCAAATTAAGAACTTCAAATCATTTGTTTCTACATTCACAGCTTTCTAGCTACCCGCGTCACAGTTACAAGAAAAATCATATCTCGAGTTACGAAACTCAAAATCAAGATCCATAAATTTTTCCTGAATTTAGACTCATATATCTATTTACTAATTTTTTTCTAGAATTTTTAGTTGAGCCAATTAGTACAGTTTATTAATTAAAGTCTCCCCTGTTTCAGGGTTCGACTGCTCTGACCTCTGTGTATTACGAATCAGATATATCTCTATACAAAATTTAAATGACTATTAGGATTGTTTTTCTTAAAACTAGACTCAATAAGGAATCTGTACATATAAATAAAAACTTATAATTATGTTTTTAAAATTTATTATGAATTTTTAAAGTCAGAACAGGGGATCCAGAAATCACTCTGGCTCTGTTTCACAAAAGTTTAAATATATCATAAAATATAATTTATATGCCTGTTTTGTTCAATCCACATGAAAATAGACTCATTAAGCTTCAATTTCATAACTTAATCATCATTTATTTCCACTTATACTATTTTTAGTGATTTTTCTAATTCATGTCATTGTTGCAGCAATATTCTGTTTTAAGGCAAGTTTCATCTTTCCATGAATTTTTATGAACTAGATAACCTATTAAACTTCCATGATATCAAACATGATCTAAATTAGCCATCACCATGACTTATCAATATCAAACATTTTCTCAACCAAACATGGCCATATCATAAAATTATTTACACAAAATAGGTATATTGCTATACATGCCATACTTAAGTAGTTGTACAAGCCATTTACCAAGATAAAAGTCCTTTGGATAGTGTGATCGAACTTTCGACCTGTCCCGATTCCTGAGTCGACTTGTTCAAAACTACAGTGAATGAAAAGGAAGGAGTAAGCATAAATGCTTAGTAAGTTCATATGCAAATAACAAGTAACATAACAATACAATCATACCAAACAACCTTAACGTGGTATCACCAAAACATTTATCACACTTCTAAATATCATTCATCATCTTACGATCTTATCGTTGTTGTATCTATTTCCAACCCGAGGGTTAAGAACATACCTGTCCAAAGTGTCCATTTCACAACACTTACCCAAAACGTCACTGATATCTTAAGTGTTCTTCCATTAAACTAGAAATTTCACCCGTTGAACACATCGGAATATAACTCGGATACATGGATAATTTGCACATAAGTGCCACATATGTAATCAATAAATCATGTAACCCGCCCTAAGTGAACTCGGACTCAACTCAACGAGCTCGAGCGTCAGCATCCATAAATGAACTCGGACTCAACTCAACGAGTTCGGATGCCTAGTTACATCTCACGAACTCGGACTCAACTCAACGAGTTCGGACATTTGCATCCATAAGTAAACTCGGACTCAACTCAACGAGTTCGGATGCTCAACCATCCTACTGACATGTCACTTGTATCCTAATCTATTCCTAAGGTTCAAACGGGCTTTTTCCCTCGATCTCACATTTGCCGTCTTCCATGGAATATCGGAACCAATACTCGGTAGCAATTCATATTTATCAAATAATAAACATAATTTGCATATTACTCAACATTAACCACAAAACATAATATTTCACGATTAAAAATCAGCATATCATATAATTAACATCAATAACTTAAAAATAACAATTATGCTACATTATTTACACATGAACTTACCTTGGTACCAAAATATAAAGATTTTGCAATTTAGTCCACAACCTTTTCTTTTCCTCGATCGCGACTTGAATCTCGTTTCTCTTGATTATGGAGCTTGAAAGTTGAAGAAACCCTAGCTATAGAGAGAGGGAGAATTCGGCAGCAACTAAGGAGGATGATGACCAATTTTGTGTTATTTTTACCATTTTATTTCATTTAATATCCAAATGACCAAAATGCCCCTCCTTACTAACCTTTCAAAAATTCCTTCCATGTCCTAATTTTGTCCATGAACTTAAAATTGGTCAAATTGCTATTTAAGACCTCCTAATTAATATTTCAATGCAATTTCATACTAAAAACTTCTAGAATGCAAATATTGCAACTTATTCGATTTAGTCCCTACTTTCAATTTAAACACTTTAGGCATAGAATTTCATCACGAAATTTTCACACAATCATGCAATCATATCATAATCATCAAAATAATTATTTCTATCTCAGATTTGTGGTCACGAAACCACTATTCCGATTAAGCCCTAATTAAGGATATTATAACTCTCCCCCCCCCTTTTAAGGATTTTCGTCCTCGAAAATCTTACCGGTAAATAGGTGTGGGTATTGTTTTCTCATAGTTTCTTCAGGTTCCCATGTAGTCTCTTCTACTCCATGCTTTTGCCACAACACTTTCACAAGTGCAACACTTTTATTTCTTAGTTGTTTGACTTCTCGAGCTAAAATCTTAATTGGTTCTTCTTCATAAGTCATATCCGGTCGTAGTTCAATTTTTGTCTGTGAAATTATATGTGAAGGATCCGAACGATACCGACGTAACATAGATACATGAAACACATCATGAATCTTCTCTAATTCAGGTGGTAACGCTAGCCAATATGCTATCGGTCCAACTTTTTCAATTATTTCATACGGTCTAATAAAACGCGGACTTAACTTGCCCTTTCGTCCAAATCGAAGGACTTTCTTCCATGGAGACACTTTTAAAAATACCTTATCACCAACTTGAAACTCCATTTCCTTTCGTTTCAAATCCGCATAAGATTTCTGTCTATCTGAAGCAGCTTCCAAACAATCTCGAATCACTTTCACCTTTTCTTCGGTTTCTTTTATTAAATCAACTCCATAAATCTGATTTTCCTTGAGTTCAGTTCAATACAATGGCATCCGACATTTACGACCATATAATGCTTCATAAGGTGCCATCTTCAAACTTGTCTGATAACTATTATTATAAGCAAATTCTACCAACGGTAAATACTTTTCCCAACTACCTTGAAATTCCAATACACAACATCTGAGTATGTCTTCAAGAATCTGAATTACTCTCTCTGATTTTCCATCAGTTTGTGGATGAAAAGCAGTGCTGAAATTTAACTTTGTACCTAATGCTTCTTGCAAGTTTTGCCAAAACCGTGAGGTAAACCTCGGATCTCTATCCGAAATGATTGACAAAGGTATCCCATGAAGTCTAACAATCTCTCGGATATACAATTCAGCCAACTTATTAAGAGAATAATCTGTACGAACCAGAATAAAATGAGCCGATTTAGTCAGTCTGTCAACTATTGCCCAAATGACATTTTTCTTCCCTAGAGTTAACGGCAACCCTGATATAAAATCCATAGTAATCCGATCCCATTTCCATTCAGGAACCATAATAGGCTGGAGTAATCTTGAAGGTACTTGGTGTTCAACTTTCACTTGTTGACAAATTAAGCACTTTGATACAAACTCGAAAATATCTCTTTTCATTCCACTCCACCAGTAAATTTTCTTCAAGTCATTATACATCTTCGTACTGCCCGGATGAACCGCCAAACAACCATTATGTGCTTCATACAAAATCTTTTGAATCAACTCATCATTTTTCGGTACACAAATCCGATTTTTAAACATCAAACAACCATCGAATCGATTCGAAATCGATCCCGTGTCGACTTCACCTTTATTTTCTTTTGGCTAGCAAATCTTGATCATTTTTCTGAGCTTCAGAAATCTCTTGTAAAAACATCGGTCTTGCTCTTAACTCTGCTAGAATCGAACCGTCATCTGAAATTTTCAACTGAGTGTTCATAACTCTCAAAGCAAACAACAACTTTCTGCTTAAAGCATCGGCAACCACATTCACTTTTCCCGGATGATAATCAATAACAAGCTCATAATCTTTCAATAACTCCAACCATCTACGCTGTCTCAAATTCAAGTATTTTTTGTGACATCAAGTATTTAAGACTTTTGTGATCGGTATATACTCGGCACTTTTCACCATACAAATAATGTCGCCAAATCTTCAAAGCAAATACCACCGCAGCCAATTCCAAATCGTGAGTAGGATAATTCCTCTCATGAGGTTTTAATTGCCTCAAAGCATAAGCCACCACTTTTCCTTCTTGCATGAGTACACACCCCAAACCATTTAGAGAAGCATCACTATACACCACAAATTCTTTACCTGTTCGGGTTGTACTAACACTGGTGCTTCAGTTAATAACTTTTTCAATTCTTCAAAACTCTGTTGACATTCTTCCGTCCATTCAAATTTAACATCCTTTCGGAGTAGTCTAGTCATAGAAGCAGCAATTATAGAAAATCCATTTACAAACCGCCAATAATACCCAGCTAGCCCCAAGAAACTTCTAACTTTAGTTACGTTTTTCGGTGGTTTCCAATCAACAATGGCTGAAATTTTACTAGGATCAACCCGTATACCATCACCTGAAACAATATGACCCAAAAATCCAACTTCCTGGAGCCAAAATTCACTTTTACTAAACTTAGCATACAGCTGCTTATCTCTCAAAGTTTGCAAAACTATCCTCAAATGCTCAGCATGCTCTATCTCATCTTTTGAATAAACTAAAATATCATCTATAAACACCACAACAAATCTGTCCAAGTATGGCTGAAATATGCGATTCATTAAATCCATAAACACAGTAGGAGCATTTGTCAACTCGAATGGCATAACTAAAAATTCATAATGACTGTACCTTGTTCTAAAAGTAGTTTTAAGCACATCTGACTCTTTTACTCGCAGCTGATAATACCCAGATCTCAAGTCAATCTTTGAAAACCATGTCGCTCCTTTTAGCTGATCAAAGAAATCATCAATTCTCGGCAATGGATACTTGTTTTTGATTGTCACCTTGTTTAACTGCCGATAATCAACACATAATCTCATAGAACCATCCTTCTTTTTCACAAATAACATGGGAGCACCCCAAGGTGAAAAACTCGGTCTCACAAAGCCTTTATCAGTCAACTCTTGCAAGTGCGACTTTAATTCTTTCAACTCTGTTGGTGCCATTCTATATGGAGCAATCGAGATCGGAGTGTTCCGGTATCAAATCAATACCAAATTCTACTTCCCGACCGGAGGCAAACCCGCAATTCTTCCGAAATACATCCGCAAATTCACACACACCCAAGACTGATTCAACTTTCTTTTCAACTTCTTTTGTATTAATTACATACGCCAAATAAGCTTCATAACCCTTTCTCAAATATCTCTGAGCCGACATCTAAGAAATCACACTAGACAATGCCTCTGATTTATCTGATTCAACCCTCAGAGTTTCACCGTTTTCACACTTTAATTCTATAACCTTTTCTTTGCAATTTACTATAGCATCATGCAATGTCAACCAATCCATACCCAAAATAACATCAAATTCATCAAACGGCAACAACATCAAGTCGGGTGGAAAGTAATGACCCCGAATCATTAAAGGGCATTTATTGCTTACTTTATCAACTATCACGCATTTGCCTAACGGGTTCAACACTCTAATCATAAATTCTGTGTTCTCAACAGGTATATTCATACTAGACACCAGTTTCATGCATACATATGAATGAGTAGATCCAAGATCAATCAAAGCAATAACATTAATATCATAAAGAGAAAATGTACCGGTAATCACATCGGGTGAGGAAGCATCTTCACGTGCTTTAATAGCATAAGTTCTAGCCGGATCTCTTCCTTCAGATCTAACTGCTGCATCTCTGGCTACATTCTTACTGCTTGTTTCACTTCCAGCTTTTCTCAGATACCTTCCCCTCGAGTCTGCACCACTAGCTTTTACACTTTGAAAATTTTCTTTCTCAGCTCTCTCTGGGCAGTCTCTAATAAAATGATCCAGAGAACCACATCGAAAACATTCATTTGCTCTGCATGGACTAAAATGATTTCTACCACACTGTTGGCACTTGGGTTTAACAAATCTCGAGTTCCCTACACTGGCTGCAGAAGTATTCTGAGATTTAGGACCCACATTCTGCTTCTTAAAATTTCCATATGATTGCCCAGTTGAAACTTGGGAACGAGGATTCATATTTCTTGACTTTCCGGGTTGCTGTGAAGGTGCCTTACTCATTGGCCTTTTCTTCCAATTTCGTGTCTCAGCCTCTACCTTTCTCTTCTCTTTAAGTAGTTCTTCAGCCTTGCAAGCTCGATCAACCAGTACTACCATTTCTTTCAGTTCAAGGATCCCGAAAAATACCTTAATGTCTTCGTTGAGCCCGTCTTCAAATCGTCGGCACATCTTGGCTTCAGAGGAACATATTCCCGCATACTTACCCAATCGAACAAACTCTCTTTCATATTCGAGATGTCATATTACCTTGCTTCACTCAAGAAACTCTTTACATTTCGATCAATAAATCTTTCACTAATATATTTCTTCCAAACTTTTCTTGAAAGAATTCCGTGTTACCCTCTCTTTCGGTACCATCAAATCAAAGTCTTCCACCAATTATAGGCTGAATCTCTCAACAAAGATGTAGCATATTTCAAACATTCTTCAGGTGTACAAGATAATTCATCAAATACCCGAATAGAATTTTCAAGCCAGAACTCTGCTTTCTCTGCATCATCATCAATATTTGCTCTAAATTCTTTAGCCCCTTGTTTACGAATTCTATCAACAGGGGTTCTGTGAAATTTTATCATATCCACTCCTTGAGGCATCGGAGGCATACGTTGAGGAATTGGGGGAGGTGGGGGAGGTCGTACATTTGGGTTCGTATGAACGAACTCAGTGTACCATGCACTCATCATTTGGAGAAAGGCTTCTCGATCCCTTTCTCTTCCTCCCTGACCAACAGAGGAGGTGGGTTTTCATCGGCCTCGCCCCTCACCCGAGCTGGTGCATTACTCTCTACTTCATCGCCACAATGGATCGGGATCCATTTACTATATAAAAATCATTTAAAAGGTCGAAATCGTCACACTATCACAATTCATACATATGGCATGTATAGCAAAAATCCGTACATACAACACGTAGTCTGAGAACCGAATAAACCTGCTCTGATACCACTAAATGTAACGCCCCACACCCGAGACCATCGCCGGAGTCGAGCTTGAGGGGTTACCAAACATAATTTATCAAATTAAGAACTTCAAATCATTTGTTTCTACATTCACACTTTCTAGCTACCCGTCACAGTTACAAGAAAAATCATATCTCGAGTTAAAAACTCAAAATCAAGATCCGTAAATTTTCCTAAATCTAGACTCATATATATATTTACTAATTTTTTTCTAGAATTTTTGGTTAGGCCAATTAGTATAGTTTATTAATTAAAGTCTCCCCTGTTTTAGGGTTCGACTGCTCTGACCTCTGTGTATTACGAATCAGATATCTCTCTATACAAAATTTCAATGACTATGAGGTTTGTTTCTCTTAAAACTATACCCAATAAGGAATCTGTAAATATAAAGAAAAACTTATAATTATGTTTTTAAAATTTATTATGAATTTTTAAAGTTAGAACAGGGGATCCAGAAATCACTCTGGCCCTATTTCACAAAAGTTTAAATATCTCATAAAATATAATTTATATGCCTATTTTGTTCAATCCACATGAAAATATACTCATTAAGATTCAATTTCATAACTTAATCATCAATTAGTTCCACTTATACTATTTTTAGTGATTTTTCAAATTCATGTCATCGCTGCAGCAATATTCTGTTTTAAGGCAAGTTTTATCTTTCCATGAATTTTTATGAACTAGATAACCTATTAAACTTCCATGATATCAAACATGATCTAAATTAGCCATCACCATGACTTATCAATATCAAACATTTTCTCAACCAAACATGGTCATATCATAAAATTATTTACACAAAATAGGTATATTGCTATACATGCCATACTTAAGTAGTTGTACAAGCCATTTACCAAGATAAAAGTCCTTTGGATAGTGTGATCGAACTTTTGACCTGTCCCGATTCCTGAGCCGGCTTGTTCAAAACTACAGTGAATGAAAAGGAAGGAGTAAGCATAAATGCTTAGTAAGTTCATATGCAAATAACAAGTAACATAACAATACAATCATACCAAACAACCTTAACATGGTATCACCAAAACATTTATCACACTTATAAATATCATTCATCATCTTACGATCTTATCGTTGTTGTATCTATTTCCAACCCGAGGGTTAAGAACATACCTGTCCAAAGTGTCCATTTCACAACACTTACCCAAAACGTCACTTATATCTTAAGTGTTCTTCCATTAAACTAGAAATTTCACCCGTTGAACACATCGGAATATAACTCGGATACATGGATAATTTGCACATAAGTGCCACATATGTAATCAATAAATCATGTAACCCGCCCCTAAGTGAACTCGGACTCAACTCAACAAGCTCGGGCGTTCGCATCCATAAATGAACTCGGACTCAACTCAACGAGTTCGGATGCCTAGTTACATCTCACGAACTCGGACTCAACTCAACGAGTTCGGACATTTGCATCCATAAGTGAACTCGGACTCAACTCAACGAGTTCGGATGCTCAACCATCCTACCGACATGTCACTTGTATCCTAATCTATTCCTAAGGTTCAAACGGGCTTTTTCCCTCGATCTCACATTTGCCGTCTTCCATGGAATATCGGAACCAATACTCGGTAGCAATTCATATTTATCAAGTAGTAAACATAATTTGCATATTACTCAACATTAACCACAAAGCATAATATTTCACGATTAAAAATCAGCATATCATATAATTAACATCAATAACATAAAAATAACAATTATGCTACATTATTTACACATGAACTTACCTTGGTACCAAAATATAAAGATTTTGCAATTTAGTCCACAACCTTTTCTTTTCCTCGATCGCGACTTGAATCTCGTTTCTCTTGATTATGGAGCTTGAAAGTTGAAGAAACCCTAGCTATGGAGAGAGGGAGTTACCATTTTATTTCATTTAATATCCAAATGACCAAAATGCCCCTCCTTACTAAACTTTCAAAAATTCCTTCCATGTCCTAATTTTGTCCATGAACTTAAAATTGGTCAAATTGCTATTTAAGACCTCCTAATTAATATTGCAATGCAATTTCATACTAAAAACTGCTAGAATGCAAATTTTGCAACTTATTTGATTTAGTCCCTACTTTCAATTTAAACACTTTAGGCATAGAATTTCATCACGAAATTTTCACACAATCATGCAATCATATCATAATCATCAAAATAATTATAAAATAATTATTTCTATCTCAGATTTGTAGTCACGAAACCACTATTTCGATTAAGCCCTAATTCAAGATATTATAGAAAAAGTATTAGATTAATCGATCGTTTTTCTCCGTACGGTCTGAAGTGAGTTTGTATATTTATTTAGCATTAAATTATGCTTGATTTAAATGCTTTTATGTTATATTCTTGGTATTACGACTCTACGAAAATATCCAAAGAAGTTTCGGAAACTTTCAGATCCCGTTTGAACCCTAGGAATATATAGGATACAAATGACATGTCATTAGGGGTTACCGTGTTTTGGGTGCTGGTTCGTACATTCTATCTAAGGCTGAGTTTTCCAGCATGAGTTGCAGTTTTTCGTCAGCTTGTATGAGCAGCACCGTGTAGTTACGTTTTAACCGTCATCTTGTGTAAGCAGGCCCAGTGATAGCTCAAGAGGGAGCATTTATATGAGATATGAGATAGAGATGGTTTCGACCATGTATTGGCACTTAGTATGCAGGATTCCCGAGTATCTGATAGTATTCCAAATGGTTCAACGGGTATATTGATGATATGAAAGAGTAAGAGATTGATATGTACCGATACAGGTATGTTCATGAGTTGTATAAGCATTGAATCTATGAGATTTGTGAATTCATATCTAACATTTTAATTGAATATGTGTTAGGATTTTGAATTCAAATTGAGTTGCATTATGCTATGTTTATTTACTTAAATTGTGAATGAATGCTAAGATGTACTTTTTAGCGATACGAGCTTACTAAGCTTAATAGCTTACTTTGTTTTCTTTTCCGTGTTTTATAGTGATTTTGAAGCTTGCTCAGATTGGAAGTTGTCGGAGATCTCATCACACTATCCAGCTGTTGTTTTGGTACTTTTGAACTTTGTGTATTAAGGTTAAATGGCATGTATAGGTGTTTTGGCTAATGTAGCCTATATGTCTCATGATGTTTTGATTATGTGTTTAGCCATGTGATTTGGCTTATTTTGGTATACTTGGTTATGTAAATATGTGTAAATGGCCCTTTGATATTTGGTTTATAATTGGTATGTGAATGCCTTGTTGTGAATTGGTATATAAGATAGAAAATGGTTGAAATTGAGAATGTATTAGCATGCTAAGTGTTAGGTAAGTTAATACATATATGAAATTGACCATTTAGGTAATTCTTGGAAGTGATATTGGTATAATTTTGAATGCCCAATTGTGATGTTTATGAGCATTGTTTATTTTTGGTATTGGTATAGCATGATTTAAACTTGGTTGTGATTAGTTTGAATGCTTATTGATGTTAGGGTCATATGCTATTTGATGTGTTTAAGTTGATGCTAATTTGGGTGAGAAATGTGGCTTGAAACATAGTCTATTTTTGTCCACACAGGTAGAGACACAAGCGTGTGTCTTAGCCGTGTGTGACACACGACTAGGTGACACGGCCATGTGTCCCCTGATACTTATTTAGAAACCAAGTCAGTAGCTTCACAAGGCCTAGCACACGAACGTGTGGCTTGGCCATGTGGCACAAGTCAGTATACCTCCAGTTTTCACACGGCTTCGTACAAGGCCTGGCACACAGGCGTGTGAGGCCATTTCAAAGGGTATACGGGCTAGTCACATGGGCGTGTGGTTGGCCGTGTGACCCAAGTCAGAGAGTTACATGAGGTCAGACACGGGCTGGGGCATGGCCATGTGATCTCATTTCGAAAGTCCACATGGCTTGTGACACGGATGTGTCTTTTGGCCGTGTGAGACACACGGCCTGGCCACACGGGCGTGTATCCCCTGCACTTTGAAAATTTTCTATGATTTTCTAAAAATTTATTAAGTTTTTGATTTAGTCCCGAACCACTTCTAATGCTTGTTTTTATCCTCGAGGGCTCGTGTTAGGGACTATATGATTGAAATTGAATGACTTTTTTTTTGGATTTAAGAAATGAATATGAAATGTATGATTGTTTAAGAGATAAGTTCGATAATACTCCATAACCCTATTCTGGTGACGGATACGAGTTAGGGGTGTTACATTCACAGAAGGTGTCATGGGTTTCTCCCTTATGGATTTATATTTAACTTCATGTTGTGATCTACCAATTTGATTATATATTATCGAAGGCTTTAACATGAATACTCATATTATCATATTATATTATGCCATGGGACTCAGCCATATAGACTTACATACTCTCATGTCGTGATTTACCAATCCAATCTTCATCTTATTGGAGGCTACACTATGAGTGTTTTCATATCATAAATTGTCATGGGTATTAACCATATGGTTTTATACTTATTTCTGTATCGTGATCTGTTAGTTTGGTTAGCAATATACCTGTCTTACTAAAGACATCATAAAAGAAGTTTTATCCAAAATTTATTTACCCAGGTTTGTTCACACATAACAGATTAATTCGTACATTCCTTATATCATACCTTACCTGCATACTTACCAGTCACTTTTTATTAATACATAACTTCATTATACACATATAACATCTTTACTATACTCTTATCCATTATCTGAGGTTTTTTTCATTATATATATGTATTTACTTGAACAATTAACATGTATGAGTCAGAACAGAGACTCACCTGATACTAACCTAAACTGTAGCTTGAAGCTCCAGACTCTGACATCTATTTAAACCCAGCAACAACAACTACTCAAAGAATACAAACTCATCAGTAAAAATCATTTATACACAAATTGCTAATATCTCAATCATAGATAACCCCCATGCAAGACCTTGTCTTCAGAACTTATTGTTCATATAATTTTTAACATCTTTACTCCTTCAAAAACTTAACATGAAAAGTTATAATACTTACCAGGAGGTAGAACAATCACTGATTAAATCAAGAACCTTAGCTTCCAACTTAATGAGAAAAAAAATAACATTTAGATTTAAGAAATAAGAAGCAGAAAGTAATACTAAAGGAAGAAGAAAACTTCCTGTAACACCCCACACCCGTGCCCTACAATGGGATGGAATACAAGACGTTACTAAACTTGAACACGTACATATCACATTTTTGAGTCACCAAGACTCGCTCAAATTTAAAACTTTTTCGAACTATGTTTAAAATTCCTTAACATGGACTTACGAAACCCCAAACATCCATTGGAAACCACTCGAGACCAACTCGGGTCTTTTAACCAACCATATAAGAATGACTTTTGAAACAGGGCACACGCCCGTATGGAAGGGCAACACGCCTGTGTCCGAACCCGTGTGAATTAAATTCCAAATTCGAACCTACAGGGGTTTTTACATGGCCTGACACACGCCCATGACTTAGCCTGTGTCTAAAAACCTTGACATTCTATTTCTGACATCAGCAACCAAATAGAGGCACACGGCCAAGGCACACGCCCGTGGCCAGAGGCCGTGTCCTCCACATGGCTGAGACACATGGTCGTGTCTCTGCCCGTGTGTTTACTACCATAGATACTGACTTGCAAATTTTATATACAGGGGACACACGGCCGAGCAACACGCCCATGGGGCTGACCGTGCACCATACACGGCCTAGACACATGCCCGTGTATCTACCCGTGTGGACAATATAAAGCTATCTACCAAGCCTTTTTCCACCCTGAAACACAATCCAATACCATCTATCACACCAAAGTCTATCATAACATGATTTCCCAATCAAGCAACCATAACTAAGACCTATATACATTTCACATATGTTTAAGCGACTGATTTATGTACCTTGCTATCCATACACTAAAATTTACATGCTCAACCATACTAACAATTTTCTCATTCATGAAAGACCTTCTTGTATTCATATAACAACTTTCAATATTAGCCATTTTTCATGGCCTTATACAAAATGAGTCAAATGCTAAAACAAGCCAACACATTTGGCCTCAAAACAGTGTGACACTAAAACAAAACAAAAGTTCCTATACACACCATAATCAAAATAAAAGAACTAACTATACCAAGTGCTTCAGATGATAGTGTGACTGACTTCTCCGTCATAGGAGATGATCCTCGAGCTACTTTGGTGGCACTATAAGAAAATGGAAGGAAAAATAGGGTAAGCATAAAGCTTAATAAGTTGCATGAAAATAAACATCAACTTATTATCATACAGTAATATGCTCATAACATTTCATAGTTTTTCCATGAATACAATAAATAGACATAAGTACAACTTACTCATCACCATCCAATACAATTCCTATGGCAAATATTAAGCCCACATCTCATACATTTCAAGTAGGTACTTGTGCCACTCACCACATGGTCATAACTTTTCTCATTTCGATACAAATCATAAATCTTTCATTGAAACATTTGGAATATTACTAGATACTCAATAACCCTGAACGTGGGATAAGATGTCGACGCCATGTCCCGGACATGGTCTTACACTAGCTAGCACATTAAAGTCAATGCTGTGTCCAAGACAGGTCTTACACTGGCTTTCATATATCAAGGCCGATGCCGTATCCCAGACAGGTTTTACACTAGCTCTCATCTATCAGTGTCAATGCCATGTCCCAGACAGGTCTTACACTGACACACAACAAGCTGATGCCATGTCTTAGACAGGTCTTACACTAGCTTGTATATCTCGAGGTCGATGCATGTCCCAGACATGTCTTACACTATCTCTCGTCTCAATGTCGATGCATGTTCCAGACATGTCTTACACTAGCTTTCATAATATGGCCGATGCATGTCCCAGACATGTCTTACACTAGCTCACATACCACTCAATGTCATGGTACGAATATCCAAGTCTATTCTAAATGTTCAACTGGAAGTCTTTACTACATTAATTTCTGGACATGCATTCTCATAATCACAATCAAGCAATTCATGCAATATCAATTCAATCATACATCATAGCAGTATAGTTGCATTATTAACATACAACTTACCTCAGATTACAAAATTTAGACGACTAGACGATTTAATCTACTTGCTTGGCCTTCCCCCGATCTAGGTTCGGATTTTGTATTTCTTTATCTAAAATAATAAGAAAACATAATTTTAATCATTTTATCAATCTAGGTACTCAACAATTTATAATTAGGCAAAATGACCATTTTGCCCCTAGACCCGAAAATCAATTTTTATCACATTTTCTCATTAATCAAGCCTAGCCGAATACTTTTTATACTAGGAGCAGCCCATGATTCTCACTATTTCACACATTTATTCCCTATTTTACAACTTATGTAAAATGGTCCTTAGTTAGGGCTTCTATGAAAACTACTTCACAAAAGTCGTTTATTTCACAACCACGATTTATTTTCTTCCATAAAATTTTAGAAAAAAACATTAACACTATCATGGTAAAACCCTATACTTTTTAACCATTTTGCAAAATAGTCCCCTCATTTGAAAGCTTATGCTATAAGGGTTCTAAAAGTACAAAAATCATCAAGAAAGACCATCAAAATCACTTACTTGTGAGGGGTACAAGTTTCTAAAATTTTCAAGCTTTCAAACCTCTATTTTGCTGGTGTTTTTTGGTGGAGAAGAAGATGAAAAAGGGATGATATCACCTTTCTTTTATTTTATTTTCTTTTTGGCCAAATAAGTCACCAAACTTCACCTAACATTTGACTATTTTAATTTCCTTGTCTCATGACCGGCCAAGCACCATCCTAAGGTCTATTTGCAATTTAAATACCCCTACTTTCTAATCCATGGCCATTTAACACTATTTCTAGCAAGTCACAACTTTTTCCCTTTATGCGATTTAGTCCTTTTTCGCAATTAAGCTCAAAAACGCTAAAATTACTTCACCAAATTTTTCATGCACGGACATAATCATGCTATAACACCAAAATAATAATTAAATAATTTCTCAACCTCGTATTTGTGGTCCCGAAACCCCGAAATAGGGCTGTTACACTTCCTCACGAACCCTTCTCACCTACATATATATAACCAACTTCTCTTGTTGGAACTTGAAAAGTCTCAACTGTACCTAGAATTTATCCTTCTTAATGACCTACAGGTTCCGAAAGAAACATAAATGAGCATACTGTATGATTAATATTTGACTAGTCAATCTAGTTGATTCCTAACCAAATCTCATTACAAAACCCAACTAACACAGTACTCAGACAACTTGGCGTACTATGCATACGGTGGTAACTCGCTCAACTTACACTTCACTTGATATAACTTTCTCTTAAATAACAGAATAAGAATAACTTAAAACCTTTATTCACCTATATGACGGTTACCATACACCACATTCCAATTCGCTAGAAGATTGTAACATGGCGGATTACAGTACGCCAAGCAAATAACTTCACAGCTCTACGCCTTAAACTCAGATTCGATAAACTCGAGGTATGACAGGAATAAATTGCTCACACAAGCTGACAGTATATCAGGGTTGCTCACACAAGGTGATATTATAACTATATTGTTTACACAAACTGACATTATATCGAGGTTACCCGTTCGGGCTAAACCTTTAATACGTATAACCCGAGAATTTGTAACAAATGTTAGATCTCACAATAATATGTAAAATCCCTGATCAAATATGCATGTAAACCAAATGGCATGCCAAACCTAATGGCATGCCATACATATCCTTACCTTTACTAAGTTCACATGAGTCTCATTTATAATGATCATTACGAATACCTACATCGGGTTACACATTTCATTTACAAGTCCTGTAACATTAAATTTTTATATTTATATTCTCGTACTAATTCATAATAGCCAATATTTGCATGACTATTTAGTCTAGCCCAGTTTAAATTATATGTGCCAAATTCACTAAATTCTATTTAAATATGTGCCAAATTCACTAAATTCTATTTAAATCTAACACATGGATAAGTTCAAATATAATTCAAACATAAAATAAAATAGAGTGATAATCCCATATGAACTTACTTGTTCAAAATGACGTAAAGTGGATACTTTAGGGGCTAATCCACAATTTTATTTTTTTCTAATCAACTCCACTTTGATCCAATAATCATTTTATATCGACAATCAATACCAAATATTCTATTTTATGCCATGATATGTATGAATCTATATGAATCCCAATTTTAATATTTAATATATTTTTATATTATTCTCATAAATATTAATATTTAATAATTACTGATTCGATTTACGAAAATAAAATTTCAAAACGATTTTTTTAGTACCCAAAAAATTAAGCCATTACAATCTTCCACCTACACACCAACTTTTCCCTAAAATCGGATGAGGTTTCTATTTGCTACTAATCTACTTCTCCTTCCCATTCTTTTCCCCCTTCTCAAGCTCTTATCTTTTCCCTTTTTCTTTTTCTCCTCCAACCAATAGATTGTTATAGTTCATGAATATTATATAGAAAACAAGTCATGATGACAAATCCATTGCGCTGGTTTGTGGTACATATCAAAGATGTTGTTCCATGAAGGGTTAAAAGTATGTTTCTTTTTACAAGTATCAAAAGTACAAGTCAAGTGATAATATAGTAAAAGTTAGGGTCAACTATACGAGATAGAGTAATTAGCACATATGTAGCCAAATTCCTAAGTAGCCATCCTTCTTTACAATATTCCAACCGACAGTTCATTAGACAACACCATTCCATCAGGCATTAGTGGTTCCTATTTCCAATGTATAGCCACCCGCCCTTTGCAATATCTTTGTCCATTTCCTCAATAAGTCCAGATACAAAGTCCCCCTCTGCTTTTTGGCATATTGGGCTTGCTAATTCCACCATAATATCCCTAGTATCACAAGTTCACGTCACAAAAGAATTTCTATTGATTTTATTAGAGTTCGAATTTTAATATATTTCTTTAAAAAGTAATTGTATATAAGATAAATATTAAATTTATAGGTGAATTTTGATTTAATGAGTGTGATATATCAATTTTGATTTAGATTCAATTATATATTTTTAAAAATATAAATATATCAATTTAATTTTTATATTGAATAAATATAATTATTATTATATGTAAATATAAAATGAGATTATATTATTTGTGTAGATAAAGGATAACCCAAAAATAATAAATATATTTCTAATATTTTAAAACTTATAAAATTATAATTTAATTCATCCCTACTACCTCCTCAAACAACTTTTTAGGTTCCTTTACATGGATATATTGCAAACTTGGAGATGAAAGTATGACGTGTGAAGGCTTCTAACTGGTAAGCTATGAAAAAAGAAAAGGAAAGCATGGTGTGGATGTTGGAAAACTAGATTGCTTTGAGACAGACAACGAAGACAAAGACTAGGACAGCTCATTTCTTAGCCCTAATTTAGGAACTTTCCTCAACCCTACACCTACCTCTGTACCTGTCTGAAATTGGATTGCCAGGCTGAATCTTGGCGTTCGCCTAACTTTTTTAATTTTGAATGTTCAACCATTTAAACCTTAATTTCACTTCTCCAAATCTTACCAAGTTTTTTTTAATAATATTTTCACTTTAAATCAAACATCTCTCAATTCATGCTTTTATTGGTAATTTTCAATTCATTTAACGATGCTTGAACCAGCTGTTTTCCACATTTTTGCTATTTTAAATGACTTGCCAGCATAACTTTTTCAATGTCCGTCCCTATTTATACTATAATATAAATGAAGAAACTAATTTGTTCCTATGGATATTTGAGTATGAAATCAGGTAGATATTAAGGCGAGGTTTTTCGAAACATGAAAGCTTCAGAATATGTACTTCTCTTTTCTTTGTTTGTTTTCTACCTTGATGCCCTCCCCTTTTTTAATTATGTAATTTTTTTTTGAAAGTATTTATTAGAACGAGTTTGATAATTAATTTTTGTTTTTTTAGGAATATTAAGAGAATAAAAATTAATTATAAATTTTAAAATTACTTTATATTTAAAATGAAAATTAAATATTTAATCATTAATTAGTTAAAGTAGGAGATAAAAAGACCATTGCGATTGTTGCATTTATAACCAATTAAACTTGTATTTACTTTAATAATCGCCGTTTGGCTTCTGCCATAATTTGTAATCTGTACAACTCATTGGCTTCAGCCATTCTGTAATTATTACTCTTATGCCGGTAAAGAGGGTTAAATGAAAAAATAACTCAGTAGAGGTATTTTTATTTATTTTTAAAATATTTATAGGATTGAGTCTAGTAATTAATCATCTATATTATGTAAACTCATTAAAAGAATAAATATTGATCATAAATTTTAAAGCTACTCTTTTAGATGTATTTTTTTCAAAGTCTGTAGTCATAAAAACCTTATGAAGAGGCTGATAATGGCAATAGCGAAAACCATAAACAACTTGCTTAGCTCAAATATCAGTCTGAACTAATAATGTAATATTAATTAATTTGGTACTTTTTAATAACCTTAGACCAAAAATTTTGACTACTGTCAACCCAAGGGAAAAAAATTGGAAACTTTGCAAGTTGCAACATCAAGTTGATAAAAGCAGCCAAATTGTAGTTTAAGTGGAAGACTTGGATTTTTACTCTTCCAAATCATCATCGAACACAGCACATACATTAATTTAACTGAAAATATCAAGTCTTTACTAAGCATAAAAGTTCAGTTTCATCGACCATGATTTTCATGTCCTGTTTGCACACTTATCATCCAATTAATTAAACAGTTTGTGGCCGTTGTTGATTTTGCTCCGGTGTGGAACACATGGCACGCGAAATCAAACTTGAAATCGGATCAAAACATTGAGGTAAGAACAGTAGTATTTTGGAGTTGAGCAGTGTGAAAACTACCAAACAAATGGAGACGAAGACAGAGAATGTTAAAAGAAGAAGCATTAGAAGATGTGGGGTGTTGCCTTTGACTTCCTCAGCGTATTCCATTGAAGCCAAAGCCAGCACAGACAAGGGAAAAGAGTATGCCCACCACGCCACATTGAACTTTTTCATCGATACCTTAAACAATGTCGGCCTGCAAACCTGTCTCAACAACAAACAGTACCATGTCAATTTATTTAGATCACAATATCTTAGTTGACAGTAAATTATGGCCCATGGGTAATTAATTACCAGTGACATGAAAAGGAAGAGTGAGAGGAAGAAGAGCATTTTGGATGCAATATCGAAAGAGCCGGCAATGGATTGCCAAGCCAAGCTAGCAATGCTTGGTGCTGCGAAGAACAAGAAGAAAACTGGCCTTAACATCGATGGAAGCTGGTCGGTGCCCGATAGACGTTGGTAAAGCGTCACGAACAGCACCAAGTAATGAACCATCCCTAGTGAAAACAACCCAATGGCACTCTCTTTCCACCCCATTTCGGCCGCCGCCTGTGCACCCACAAGGTTCCCTATAACTGACAACTGGCTCGTGGGGTTTGCTACCGCTGATAAGAACTTCTTTCCTTTTGTAAACCATTGACCGTAGATTTTCACATCGAGCACTGCAATAGGAAGAACAGCCAAAACCCACCATATAACCGTGTAGGAGTAGTGGGTTTGGGGAGTGAAAAAGGGGGATGATTGTAGCAAAAGAAGCCAAGAAATCGATGGAGCGAATAGGTAGTTGACTCCTACATGGTGAAAGAACTCCTCTTTCACCATCTTAAAGTAAAATAAACACCTCAAAAGGTAAAGAATCGAGAGCAAAACAAGGGCAAAGAATGAGAGAGACCAGAGAACTGTAAAAGCTGTGGGATGAAACAAATGGAGGGTACGTCTTAAAGTGTGAGTGTCATCCGTTGGGCCTCTTAGTGTCTTCCATAATAAAGCTTGGCCACCTAATGATAGGCTTACCCTAAAATAACCAGCATGAAATTTGGTTAAGGTGGAAATTAATGATTCCTTAATACCCTTAGCAACAATGGTTGATGACATCAGGCCGCCGCTGCTGGCGTCGGCTGTGTCAACTACGAGCTGAAGCTCAGTGTGAGATGTTACGACGGCAGCCATTGGTAAGACTAGGTATTATCAAGATGATCATAAATGTTGGTGATAAGTTATGCGTAGTTTTCTTGGTTAGCAATGGTGGGGATTTATAGAACTCAAGAAAAAGACGGGATAAACTATAAATATATTTTTAGGAAAAGAAAAATTGTATGGAAAATACCTTGCACGTGAGTTAGACAATTTTTCCTGTGGAATTTATTTTGTTGGCACTTTTTGAAGAAATTTTTCTGCAAACCTAAACCTTTTCTTTTTTTGTACTTTTAAGCCTAACACTTTTGAATATATGGATTATATTCGACAGATTTAGCTTGACTTTCTTGACACGAATTTTCTATTAATTACAAAAGACAATAACTTTATTTTGACATATAATTCTGGTTCAATCTAAGGCGGTTTAATTAGAAAGTAAAGTGACTCATAGCACCTACCTATTTCATAGATTATGGACAAAAGGGTCGGTGGCAAAACTGGAAGAGACAAACGATGCAAGTGACAAAACTGGCGAACGTCCGGCTGGTATGGAGGTGAATCGATCTGTGAAGAAGGCAAGACAGAGAGATGGATGACTGTATAAAGCCGTCTACTCGAATGGTACTATTTCAAACTTCAAAGAGAAGTTACTATTGGGATGTACAGCCTCTGATGGCAATACTAGTCTTTTTAATGCTGAGAACTTTGAACTTCGTGCGGATGATGTGTTAGAGAATGTTAAGGATGGGAATCCGTCCATCAAATTTTCGAAACAGGTTCATTCGTACATTAATCAGAGCATGACAAATACCGTGGATCTCAAACTTTTGGGCAGGAAAATTGGTTTCAATGCCCTTATGAACCAAGCCATTTCCCTGTGGATGACATCTCATCTATTTCAGTTAATGGATTTCGAGAATGATTATTTTCTAGCAAGATTTAGAACTAAAACAGATTATTTGAAAGTTTTAGTTGATGGGCCTTGAGTGATTTTTTGATCACTACCTAATAGTGCAACCATGGTTTTTGAATTTTTCAACAAACTTGCTTTTCCAAAACAAAGTGGTGGCTTCAATTCGTTTACCTGGGCTCCCTGCGGAATTTTATGAATAGAGTTTTTTGAAAGCAATTGGAGAGTGGTGGGAAAGGTGATAAAAATTTATTTCAATATTGATTTTGGATCAAGAGGTAGATTCGCTCGTATGGCAATGTGTATTAATCTCGATGAACCATTGGTCTCGAAGATTCATATCAAGGAATGCCTCCAATAGGCTGAGTATGAATCTCTTCCCAATAACTGCTTTGAGTGGGATTGTTACAACCGCATGAAGGATTTTTGCTCAACAATGTTGAAAAATGAGGAGGGAATTTTAACATGGACATTAATCGAGCACCAGATCAATAGTAAGATGAACGAAAGGAGGAGAAAAAATTGTTCCTTAGATGATCGCGGAGCGTAGGAGATGACATCAACAAAGGAAAAGAGCTCCTTAAGGCGTTAATAAAGGAGAATTTTTAGGAAATATAAGTTTTATATTACCAGATAACAAGGATTTGGTAGATTTGAATTTTATTGATGTGGATACGGACATGCCATTGTCTTTCTATTTGCTCGTGAACAAAATTTTGTTGCTCATATCTTTTTTGTTGTGAAGATATTTGTTCCTCCATTGCCTTCATTCTCTCCTGCATGTCAATGTGCTTTTGGGATCTTGATTAAGGATTTTATGAACCTTGGTTAGCTGAGGAAGCTTCGGTATGGGCTTAAGGTGGATGACTGTAATACCGTGGGGAAATACTGGTAATACTATTTATATGGGTTAAATCAGTAACAATTTTACTGAGTTTGTGCATAGGTTAGATCGAGTTCATTGGTAGTGGAATACTGATATATGGGTTGCTCATTGTCCTTCATTCCCACCACACTAATTGTTAACCAGTAGGATTAACAAGAGGATGGAATGGTTATTTGGATGGTGGTTCACTTTTAGAGGCGGATAGCCATTGATGATGGTGGTCGTGTTCTCTGTTTTTGGGGAAATAGGTATGGAGTTTGCAATGGGACTTAGTTCTTTCAACTTTTATTATGGGCTTTTATACTAAGAGATAAATTTATCTACGTATTACTACTGATAGTGAGAGCATAATTTGCTCCCTTATAGTGATAGTGATGTGATATCTTGGAGCAGCCAGTAACCTACACAAAACATTCCATACAACGGTAAACTTACACAAAAGCCATAAAAACAACAAAGACTTTACAAAATATTAACAGACTACATCTAAGAAGGACAAGGTGATGGTCACTAAACTAACTAAAAATTCGCTAAGGCAAGCGCACCTATCGAACAGCAGTATAGTTATAGTGAGACCAGAAATATCATCTCCACAAGGACTAAAAGTACTAGTAATTACTATCTTTTTATTATCTAGACTAAGAATTAAAGGGATATTTTTAAACTAAGATAAACTATCTAATTAACTAAGAACACAACAAATATTAAAGTTGGAAAATACTTTTGGAAAACCGATGAAGAAGACAATACCCAAGGAAGAATTCACCTAGACTTCACTTATTTTTTTTGAATTAGATGATTTATTCACTTGACTTAATTTGTAGAAATCCCTGATTTATGTAAATATCTCTTTCGAGACTAAAAACAACTGACTCTAGGTTGATTAATTGAAATCTCTTTCTAATTAAAACCCCTATTGTTGTATTAATTCGATCTATGGATTCCCTTATTAGATTTGACTCTAATCCGGCAGATTTATGCCATCCTATGTCTAGGATTGCATGCAACTCAGCTTAATTATGGAAGATATACTCTTAAACAAGGACTTTTGCTCCACTGAATAAGCACATCAGACTTGAATTAATATCCTGGAATATTAAAACAATGATTAAAACTCATAACTAAGAATAAGAAAAGTATTTATCATATAATTCAAATAATAATAAGATCTGTCTTAGGTTTCATCCCCTTTAGGTATTTAGGGAGTTTAGTTCATAATGATATGGGAAAACATCTCAAAATTCGGAAAACAATAAAACATAAAGAAACCCAAAGAACTTCTAAGGAAATTGAGTTTCCGAGTTGATTCCGATGGCTATATTCGAGTATTTTCTGATTTCTCCTCTGTGTGCCTCTTTGATCTTCTTCTACGGTGTTTATATATACTTTGGAATGCTTTTAAACCCTAAAAATTAGCCTTTTCCGAGTAGAATTAGACTTAGGCTCAACAGGGACATGGCCGTGTGCCACACCCGTGTGAAGATGCTCAAGCCGTGTGTAATTCTGATTTGTTTTTAGTCGACACGGTCATTACACATGGGCGTGTGGCCTACCCATGTGTCACACATGGGCATGTGGATTACCCATATGGAACTGCCTATGCCGTGTGAAACACTGAATTAGGCTCATTTTGTCCGTTTTTGGCCTATTTCTTGCTCTTTTTGCTATCCTAAACTCTCTTGAGTATAAAACATGAAATTAAAGGATTAGGAGCATCAAATTCATTAAATCTTACGATAAACCTTCCAAAAATATTCCAAGCATGGGGTAAAAATATGTATATATTATGGTTTATCAAATATCCCCACACTTAAGCATTTGCTTGTCCTCAAGCAAAATTCTCAACTCACAATTAAAATTAATTCTTCTTAACTTATAATTCTCATCAATAATGTTTTGAAATAATCCACAAATAATCATACATTGAGAATTTTAACTAAAAGAACATCAAAGTTTCAAACAATCTAAGTTGAGCATTTTAATCATAAAATCATAGGTATCTCCCCTTATCTAAATAATTACCTTTAATTCCAAATTGGCAAGGGTTGACATCCTCACTAAAGATTCATTCAAATCACTCAAATTGTTTAAGGTCCAATAATTAAGCACTCAATAGTCAAACATGAAAAATTATTACCATAGGCTTGCATGAAAATCAAATCGCTACCACTATAAATGAAATGATATAAAAATCAAAAGGTCTTTACAGGGTTGTATTGGGGCTTGGGTTAAAGGTGCGGATAAAGGCTGAAAAAGAGGGAATAGTGAAAGGCATAGCTGTGAAAGAGAATGAAGGGCCAATAAAATCCTTGGAATAGCGAAAGCTAATTGTAGATAAGGCCAATGAAAGGCATGATTCTGAGCTACTAATAAGAAAATAAACACAACTTTGAAAGAGAATGAAGGGACTACTCGATAATAACCATAAAGATACCATAGCTCAAAATATAAAACAAAAGTCTTTAAAATTAAATAATAATAAAATAAATTGACTCAAAGGTCCTTATTATCAGATGTCTCGTGGGTCGATGATGCTGAAGGAGAGATGTGAAGATGGTGGCAAATCTTTCGAAGAGTGGCATCGATGCTATCGAACTACTCAAAACACTGCTGCTCAAAGTGAGTGAGTTGCTCGGATATATCTGTTAAGGTGGCAGCAACGGGGCGGTGACTTTGTGATGGTGGTGGAGGTGGGTCCTCATGAAGGGGAGGGACATCATCAGTAATGTCCTCTGGCTCATTCTGGTCATCAGAGTGAACGAGTCTATACTGAGAGGGGTCGAATCCATGGCGTCGCTCTATCATCCGCATGTGGATCATGCTAGAAATTCCTTGAGGAGACATCTGGCCTACTAGTGTGAATGTCGAAGACATCTCTAGAGTGTCGAAGAGGCCCAACTGTTGAGCGAGGTGAGTCACGTAGGGGCCAAGGCATATGGGGCCCCTCCTATGGCGGTCTATCTGGTGGCGAAAAGCAAGGGCAATAAAGTGTGCCAAATCGAATACATGACCAGTCACCATGCTCCATAAGAAGTAAGTATCGGTGGTGCTAACGACGCCAGTGCTCTCTCTCCTTCCAGTCAGGATGTGAGCCAAGATAGTATAGATGTAGCGTAGTACTAGGGGAAGAGAAGTCGCCTTTGAGTGACTTGCGTCATAGGGAACAGTTGCCGTAAGGTCGGTCCAACAGTAGGAGGGTGAGTGGTGTATGTGACGGTGAAGATGTAGAAAAACCTCGGAAGCCATAAACTCCTCCGTGTAGAGGCCCAAAGCAACTCCAAACTCTAATACGCTCATTTTTCGTACTAGTCCACCAAGTCAAAATGTAATAGTGCCAGCCTCGTCATGGGTGGACATCACATGCTGAAGATGGAAAGTAGTGTAAAACTCTAAGGTAAGCTCCGACTAGGTGGGCTCGATAATCACAAAGAACCTATCCCAAGGGGCAGTGGCGAGATAAAATCAAACAAGGTGGGCAAGATGGACTTGCTTCAAGGCGGCCTAATCAATACAACGGCCCACTCCCAATGGTCGTGCACAAATGAGCTGGAATAGGTCGTCCTGTAGGCCTCTTAAAAATTGGAGCCAAGGATGATGAGTCCCGTTAGATGCGCTCGATGAGGTCATGCCTAGGCCCTTTCATTTTTTTGAAATGGGGACAGCTACTTTCATCTTGCCAAGTGTGTTCGTCATGATGTACCTATAGGGAAAAGGAAAAAAAGCCGCATTAGGCATTAAAATAATCTTCAAATAGGCAAATAAAGTCCTATACGGTCAAATCTAAGTAGTCTAAAAATAAATTACTCTAAAAACAGTAGGGACGAAGACTTTAGCATGTTAAAACCATGTAGTGAACCAAGGTACGATTTAAAGTTATTAAAGTAAAAATAATGAGGAAAAGAAAAGATTCAGAATTGAAAATAAATTAGAACTAAAAGACAAATTAGGTGATATTGTCAAAAGTAAATGAGATAATAAAATATATAGAAACTGACATAGATTAATCAAATTAGACATAAAAGCAGTAAGCCTAAGTCAAATTCTAACATGATTTATAAAGTTACTAATCGAGACAGATTCATATGTATATAAAAAAATTAATAAAGAAATAAATAACTAGAAATAAAGAGAATATAGAAAATAAAATAAATGGAATTAAAGAAAATGAGGGAAAAGAGGAAACCAATGAAGATGGTGGTCGGAGGTACGGGTGGCGGTGACTGAGAATTGGTGATGGTGGATCGTTGGTGGAGGAAAGTGAAGGAAGTTGAAGGGAGTGGAGGGGTCGGGGTAGAGGAGGAAGAGGAAAAGAAAGGGAAAGAAGGGGTAGGGGAAAGAAGAAAAGAAAAGAAAGAGGAAGGTAAAGGAAAAAGGAGAATGAGAGAGGGAGCTAGGGGGTGGCCGGACAGTAGGGGTGGGTTGTTGAGGCGGCTGGGGCTGGGGAAGAAGACAAAAGAAAAATTTAGGGTTTGGGGGTTTAAAATAGGGGCACAGTCATGCCAAGGCCCCGTGTTAGGCCACACAGTCGTGTCACACGCCCGTGTGACTTGTCCTCTAGCCCGTGTTTATCGTGAATTAGATAGCTTAATTTTCCACATGGCCGTGGCACACGCCCATGTGTCCAGGCCGTGTGGTTCACATGGCTGTGTCGCATGACCGTGTAGTACATTCTTTGTTTCTCCCACGCCCGTGTAATCACCCACACGCCCGTGTGTCCCTGCCGTGTCTAGTACACGGCCGTGGCACTTTCCCGTGTTGGCTTCTGACTTGTTAAAATTTGAAAAATTAAGCTCCAGGTTTCACACAGTCAATGACACGCCCGTGTGTACTGGCCGCATGCTTCACACGGCTGTGTCACACGGTCGTGTGGCTCGAGTTTATGGCCGTGTGTATGTCAATACTTAGGAATTTTTAGCCCTATTTTCACATGGCACGATCGTGTGGCTCGAGTTTATGGCCATGTGTATGTCAATACTTGGGAATTTTTAGCCCTGTTTCCACACGGCCAAGGACACGCCCATGTTTCCTGGCCGTGTGGGCCACTGTACCTGTATTAACAAATGAAAAATAGATAAAATAAATGGGTTAGTGGTGTTAGTGCTCGGGTTGCCTCCCGAAAAATGCTTAGTTAGAGTCTAAGCTCAACTCACCTCAAGTTCCTATGGTCACGGTGGTTTGAGGAGTTGAAACTCCTCATCCCTGCTACCAAATCTATCAAAATAAGGTTTGAGTCTAATATTATTTACCTTGAATGTTCTGAATTCAGTATGTGTTACCTCGATTGTACCGTGTGGGAAGATATTCAGTACCGTGAAGGGAGTTGCTCCGTCTACATTGGACTTTGAAGTGATGATACGAGGGTCGGCGTCATCCAACAGTACCTTGTACCCAACCTTAAATTAATTTGTTTCAATCTTAAGTTTGTCATGGCGCTGCTTTGGTTCATCGTGTATTCTCAGTTTCTCCTTAACCTGTGTTTGCCATTCATCTAGTTCCTCGATTTGTAGCCTTTGCTCTTTGTAGATGGTTCCTTTGTTGTTACATGAACTATAACGTGGCTCATTTGTGCTCCTCGGGCGTGTTTCCTGCAAAGAAGGTTGAACAAAAAGGCTACTCACATTAAAAGAACTTGTGTAATCATCTCGATCACTAGTCTTTCTGATAGAATCACGAGCTTGGAGTTTAGTCAGGTCATCGCCTACCCGAAGTATTAACTCATACCGACATCAATAATAGTCCTAGCAGTTGCTAAAAAGGGTCGTCCTAAGATTAAAGGAATGTCACTATCCTCATCCATGTTTAAAACAACGAAGTCTACTGGGAATATAAATTTGTCAACTTTAACAAGAACATCTTCAATTATACCTCTAGGAAATCTAATGGTTTTATTAGCCAATTGAACGCTGATCCTAGTTTGTTTGGGTTTCCGAAGTCCTAGTTGTTTAAACATTTTATAAGGCATAACATTAATACTTGCCCCTAAATCAACTAAAGCATTGTTAACATTTAAACTACCAATTAAACAAGAAATCGTAAAACTCCCTGGGTCTTTCAGTTTGTTGGGTAGCTTGTTTTGTAGAATAGCTTAGCAAACTGCATTTAACTCCACATGTGATAACTCATCTAACTTCCGTTCGTTTGATAAAAGCTCATTTAAAAATTTAACTGCGTTTGGCATCTGCGAAAGAGCTTTAATAAACGGTAAGTTAATATGCAATTTTTTTAATAATTTAAGGAATTTATCGAATTGTTCGTCCATATGGTCTTTCCTTGTCGCATTGAGGTATGACACACGAGGTTTATACTTTTCGCTTACCAGTTTCTGTTTATCATTGCTTACATCAACCTTACCTTTATCTACCACATTGTCTTGCCTCGGTTTCAGTTCATCTTCAACTAACACTTCATCATTGTACACAGTAATGGCATGGAGTTGCTCCCTTGGGTTAGTTTCAGTGTTACTTGGTAGGCTACCTTGTGGTTGTTCAAAGATCAACTTAGCAAGTTGTCCTATTTAAGTTTCGAGCCCTTGAATTGATGCTTGCTGATTCTTAAGCGCTGTTTCAGTATTCTGAAAATGAGTTTCTAACACCGAGATGATTTTTGTAAGCATCTCTTCAAGGTGCGGTTTCTTCTCTTGTTGGTAAGGTGGTTGTTGAAAACCTGGAGGATGTTGTGGCCTTTGATTCCCTTGGCTTCCCCATGAGAAATTTGGGCGGTTCTTCCAACCTGTATTGTAAGTGTTACTGTAAGGATTATTTTGAGGTCGAGGATTATTAACCATATGGTTCATTTGCTCGTTCTCCATGTTGGGGCCGTAGGGTGGGTATTCTGAATTACTCATTTCACCTCTACTTGCATCGTACTGCATTACTGGATATACCTGCGTAGAACCAAATAAACCATCAATCTTTTTATTCAAGAGTTCTACCTAATTTGAAAGCATAGCAACCGAGTCGACGTTAAAAATGCCGACTGCTTTGGTCGACTTTGTCCTCATGACTTGCCACTGATAATTGTTTAGTGACATTTCTTCTATGAACTCATAAGCCTCTTCAGGTGTCTTATTATTGATGGTTCCACCGGCAGCTGTGTCGATTATTTGTCTAGTTAAGGGATTCAAACCGTTGTGGAAAGTTTGAACATGTAGCCAAAGAGGTAACCCATGGTGAGGGCACCTTCTCAATAAATCTCTGTATCTCTCCCATCCATCATAAAGTGTTTCTAAATCCATTTGTACAAAAGAAGAGATATCATTCCTCAATTTAGCTATTTTAGCCGGTGAAAAATATTTAAGTAAAAATTTTTTGGTCATTTGTTCCCAAGTAGTGATTTACCTTTGTGGTAACGAGTTCAACCACTGTTTACCTTATTCCTTAATGAAAAGAGAAAGAACCGAAGGCGAATGGCATCATCAGAAACGCCATTTATTTTGAAAGTATCACAAAACTCTAAGAAGTTGGCCAAATGAGTATTTGGGTCTTCATCCTACAAACCATCAAACTGACCAAACTGTTGAATCATTTGTATAGTGTTAGGTTTCAGGTCAAAATTATTTGCAGCAATTGTAGGTCTAACAATACTCTATTCAGCCCCCTTAGATTAGGCTTAGCATAGTCGTACATAGTACGAGGAGCAGGATTCTGATTCACTGGATTTGCGACAACCACAAGAGGTAGCAGATTATTTTGATTTCCAGCCATCTCCTCGGTATTAGTGGCATTGTCCTCATGCTCTTCCTCTATATACCGTAAACTTTGCCTTATTTCTCTACTATTTCTATGAGTCGTGCTTTCAATTTTGCTGTAAAAAAGTAGAGGTCCTGACGGGTTTCTTCTAGTTATAAATTATAAAAACCTGCCAGAAGTAAATAAAAGAAAAGTTAGTAATTAAATTAAAAACAAAATTAAATTGAAATAAAAATAAAAATGGCTAAAGTAATAAAAATTAAGTGTTCCTAATATCTTAGTCCCTGGCAACGGCGCCAAAAACTTGATGGTTGTTAAACTAACTAAAAAATTCGACTAAGGCAAGCGTACCTATCGAACAGCAGTATAGTTATGGTGAGACCAGAAATATCGTATCCACAAGGACTAAAAGTACTAGAATTAAAGGGATATTTTTTAAACTAAGATAAACTATCTAATTAACTAAGAGCACAACAAAGATTAAAGTTGGAAAATACTTTTGGAAAACCGATGAAGAAGACAATACCCAAGGAAGAATTCACCTAGACTTCACTTATTACTTTTTAATTAGACGATTTATTCACTTGACTTAATCCGTAGAAATCCCTGATTTATTTAAATATCTCTCTCGAGACTAAAAATAATTGACTCTAGGTTGATTAATTGAAATCTCTTTCTGACTAAAACCCCTGTTGTCACATTAATTCGATCTATGGATTCCCTTATTAGATTTGACTCTAATCCGGCAGATTTATGCCGTCCTATGTCTAGGATTGCAAGCAACTCCGCTTAATTATGGAAGATCTACTCTTAAACAGAGACTTTTGCTCCACTGAATAAGCACATCAGACTTGAATTAATATCCTGGAATATTAAAACAAGGATTAAAACTCATAACTAAGAATAAGAAAAGTATTTATCATATAATTCAAATAATAATAAGATCTGTCTTAGGTTTCATCCCCCTTAGGTATTTAGGGAGTTTAGTTCATAATGATATGGAAAAAATCTCAAAATTGGGAAAACAATAAAACATAAAGAAACCCAAAGAACTTCTAAGGAAATTGAATAGAGATCTTCAGTCTTGAAGTAGATCCTGTTTCTAAGTTGATTTCGATGGCTGTCTTAGAGTATTTTCTGCTTTCTCCTCTGTATGCCCCTTTGATCCTCTTCTAGGGTGTTTATATAGACTTTGGAATGCTTCCAAACCTTAAAAATTAGCCTCTTCTAAGTAGAATTAAACTTGGGCTCGATAGGGACACGGCCGTGTACCATGCCCGTGTGAAGGTGCTCAAGGCATGTGTAATTCTGAGTTGGTTTTTAATTGACACGATCATTATACACGGGCGTGTAGCTTACCCATGTGTCACACACAGGCGTGTGGATTACCCATGTGAAACACTGAATTAGGCTCATTTTGTCCGTTTTTGGCCCGTTTCTTTCCCTTTTTGCTATCCTAAGCTCTTCTGAGTATAAAACATGAAATTAAAGGATTAGGAGTATCAAATTCATTAAATCTTATGATAAACCTTCCAAAAATATGCCAAGCATGGGGTAAAAATATGTATATATTATGGTTTATCACAAGGTAATCCATCCTTATTCAAAATATTCAATAATGAATATGATGGTTTCCAAACCCAACTTTTCTACATTATTTAGTTCCCCAGTTTGCAGCTTCATTTGCTTCTCTCTTTAACACTCAAGAATTTAAACCTCTTACAAGCAACCATATATGCATCAATATCATAATAAACAATAGTAATTTTCCTGTTTTTCAAACTTTTGAAACTCATCAATAACTCCTTTAGCATCAATCTCGACCACAACATTCATCCATCCATTATTAACAATAAACTTCAAACCTTCTTTAACTACATTAGCCTCAGCCATAAAGGCATTATCAATAAGAAACTCCTTACCTAACCCATCAATAGCCCTCCCTCCAGAATCTCTAGCAATAACACCAATTGCACCACTCTTACTCTCTTTTTTAAAAGTTTCATCACAGTTTATCTAAACCCAATCCATTTCAGGTTTACTCTAAATAAGAGGACAAGTATCCTTAGCAGGATTTGCACTTATATCCTTATTATACAATTTCACCATATAAAGAACTTAATCAAATAAAAACTTTTAAACATGCAATAATCCCAAAAATGTTCAATTCCTTCCTACCTACCACAACCTCACTTTGACCCTTTCAAATATACCAAAGTGTAACCACAATCCTAATTTCAGTTTCCTAATTAATATCCTTGCAACCCAAAATCTGATGCAACCAATAATCAAATCACCCAATATTCTCTTAACCTTCATGTAACACCCTATACCCGGTCCGGTTGCCTAACCATGCTACAAAATGCTACAATAGTTAACAACAATTATCATCTATGATTTTAGCTTAAACATCCAATCAATTAATAAAGCATTCAATCATATTAGTATGATTTAAAACTAAAATCGAGTCTCAAACGAGCTTACGAAAGCTCCCAGGTCAACCTGAAATTGAATACGGACTTAATTGAAAACTAATCAAAAAGTAAGAAAATTTCTGCAATTAAAAGTCACACGACCGAGTGTCTAGGCCATGTGACAGGTTGTGGTCATATATGACATTGTCGTTTCATCAAGCCATTCCATTAACTAATCTCGTGTATAAAAGGGTCACACGATCGTGTAATAAATTGAGACTGTGTGGACCTAAATGTAAAATGTTGCAAACATTCACACGACCGTGTGGTTGGACTCTGTGAGAGACTAAGACCGTGTAAACTGGAATCACACGACCATGTATCCAGGTTGTGTAACTCAGTTAGACCTTGTACACTAATTTACCAATCGAATAATAAAGACCACGGGATTGTGCCACATACCCGTGTGTGGCACACGCCCGTGTGTTACACCTTGTATAACTAAAAAAACCTTTCAAATCAAGTTATATAACCCTATGATCATTTAAGCCACAAACATGCACTATACCATCCCTCAAACCTATTCAAATGTACCAAAGCATACCAAAAACAAAACTTATAACATCCATACTAAGTGCCTAACCAATATGCCACAATTGAAACCTCAATTCAACAATTCATAATCATCCACTCACTATAATATATATATATATATATATATATATATATACTTAAACTTCCATCACAAAAACACCATGTCCAAAGGTTAAAATTCATCAAACAAAATTTATCACTCTAACACAAAGCATATATACCATATCATGCTATAGCTAGCCAAAACAACAATAAGGCTCATATCATTACACATGTATCACTTTAACATAAACCAAAACACAAGTTTCAACTTCATATTACAAAATCAGGTACACCTATTTATATAACACTTATAACCGGGCCAAAATGAGTAAAAAATCTACCAAAAGGGTTAACGGATAGTGCGAGCTTCGAAGATAATCCAATCGTCAACACGATTTTTGATAATGTACAAGGAAGAAAATGAAACAAGGTAAACTTACTTAAATATTAGTAAGTTTGTATAATATAAACACAACATACCTATCATTTAAAATCTTACTAATTGGAATTAACATAATAACATAGTATTTCTTGTCACCTTACACATTCCCTGCGATATCAAAATGGTTAGTCATGATCATATAATGAACATAAAGACATATAGATAGCATAATGCACATAACATTCACATTCTTTTCATGAATAACATCTTATACCATAGGCTTTCATTTCAAATAATTTCCATATGTTGTTTTGCCCAGAGAACTATAGTAAATTAACTTCTGATACTCGAGGTATCTTTGTTCACACGAGCCATAAATAGAGACATTAACCATTACTCGATGCTTCTCACACAAGCTATAGAGAATTTGCAACAAATGTTGGATCTTAGCCGTCGGTATGATATCCACCACTGATACATAGTACCTAAACTAATGAAATCACCAGTACAAAGTACCTGATACATTAAACCCTAATGACATGTCATTTGTATCCTAATCTGATATGTAACACCTCTCACTCGTATTCAACGCTGAAATAGGGTTATAAAACATTAACGAACTTATTATACAATTAAACATACATTTCTCTAACATTTTTCCATTTCAAATATAAATCATTAACATGCATTCATAACGTCCTTAATACGAGCCTACGAGGCCTAAAACATACATTAAGGGTGGTTCGGGACTAAACTAATAACTCAAGAATTTTTTACAAAACTTTGAAAATTTTTCAAACTATAGGGGACACACGCCCATGTCATAGGCCATGTGGACATTCGAAATGGAATCACATGGTCGTGTCCCAACCTGTGTCCAACCCCATGTAACTCCCTAACTTGAGTCACACGGCCAATAACACGACCGTGTGACCAGCTCGTGTGCCCTTTCGAAATGGCCTCACACGTCCATGTGCCCGGCCTTGTGCTAGGCCATGCCAATCCTTTAGGGTATACTGACTTATGCCATACGGCCAAGTCACACGCCCGTGTGCTAGGCCGTGTGGAACATACTGACTTGATTTTTAATTCAACACCAGGGGACATACGACTGTGTAACCTGACCGTGTGTCATACACAGCTGAGACACACGCCCGTGTCTCTGCCCGTATGGACAAAAATAGGCTACTTACCAAGCCATCTTGCCACCCAATTTTTTTGCCTACACCTACACCAAAACAAATAACACTAAACATGACATAAATTGGCATTCATCCAACCTCAACTGAGCATAAATCATACCATTTCAATACCAACATATACAAAGCACACAAATACCACAATATGCTATTCAATTTCATACCAAACTTCACTTTCTCAAATCATCAATATAACCACTTTCAAATATGCATTATTTTGCCTAGATTCACTAGCATATCAATATTCAAAACTCAACCATAATGCTTGTTCATAACAAGTATCTTCTATCACTAACCAACCACACATCACAAGATTAATTACACATATATATACATGAGCAAAACATGCCAAATACAAGCCAAATCACATGGCTAAAATCATAATACATCCATCATCATTTACAAGACAACTCAAAAGGTTAAATTTGTTACTAAAATATATCAAAATAACCAAATTCCTATACAGGCCATATAACCATAAGCATAGATTTAAAAGTACCAAAGTGATAGCTTGATAGTGTAATGAGATCTCCGACGATTCCCGAATCCGAGCTAGCTTTGATTTCACTATAAAAAACGGAAAAATAAACAATGTAAGCTATAAAGCTTAGTAAGCTCGTATGAAAATAACTCAACTTACCAAAGATATACAATTCAAACAATTGATCATCTGAATATACAACTCATATAAATACACAAACCTATCACATATTCAATCACAAGGTTAGATGTGAACTTCACAAGTTTCTTCGATTCAGAACTTATATAGTTCATGTACATACTTGTACCATCTCGTATCAATCTCATACCCATCCATATCTTTCATATACCGGTTGAACCATTCAAAATACTATCGGATACCCGGGAAACTCACACCCTAAGTGCCACATATATAGCCGAAGCTATCTCAATCTCATATCACATATAATGCTCACTCTTGAGCTATTAACAAGTCTGCTCACATAAGCTGACGGTCATGAAAAAGCTACACAGTGCTGCTCACATAAGCTGATGAGAATCCGTAACACATCCGAATAACTCAGCCACCGGTAGGACGTATGGACCAGCACTCAAATCACATAATCCCTAATGACATGTCATTCGTATCCTAATCTATTCTTAATGTTCAATCGGGATTTCACATTTGTCGAATCGTTATCAAATATGTCCACAAGGTCGTATTCACAATTTATGCAATACCAAAGCATTTAAAACTCAAATATAATAATGTTTATTACATATGAACTTACCTCGATTGCAAAAACAACGAAAAAGTTCGATTAGTTCGATATTTTATTTTTCCCCCGATCTAAATCTGATTTCTCTTTTCTTGATCTAAATGTAATCAAAATTAACATATTTAATTATCATTCTATTCAATTTAGTCCAAAATACACATTAAGGAAACTTTACACTTTTGCCCCTAATATTTCAACAATTTTACAATTTAGTCCTTATCTTATAAAAATAAAAATTTATGAAATTTAACTTATACTCATGCTAGTAAAATTTCAATTAAGTCCCTAGCAGCCCACATTTTTCATTTATTTCACAATTCAACCAAAAAATTTCAACATTTCTCAATTTAATCCCTAAATGACAATTTTGTCAAAAATCACTTTACAAATATTGTTTATCTAACAACAAGTACACATTTTCTACAATTAAACATCAAAACTCATGCTATTTCATTAACGGAAAAACCCTACACCTTTAATAGTTTTGCAAATTAGTCCTTGGGCTAGCTAGATTAAGCTGCAATGATCTCAAAAACATAGAAATCATTAAAAACGGGATAAAAACACTACTCACATGCATGAAGAATAGCTTGGCCAAATATCAAGCTTCTCCAATGGCTATTTTAAGTTGAAAAACTCAGTGGATGAATACACTAAAGAAGATGACACATTTGTTTTTCTATATTTTACTTAATTAATTCATTAAATTATAATTTTAACCTTACTTAATAACATTTAAAACACTTAATAATATGTCCAAATATGTCCACTCACAGTATAATTGGTTTAATTACTACATAAGGACCTCTACTATTTAATTTCATAGCCATTTAATACCTTTCGCATCACTTTTATACTTTACGTGATTTAGACATTTTTATTAAATTAAACACTCAAACGATAAAATTTCTTAACGAATTTTTCACACAATCAAAATATCATGCTCTAGAAATTAAAATAATAATAAAATAATTATTTTGGCCTCATATTTGTGGTCCCAAAATCACTGTTTCGATTTGACTAAAAACGGGCTGTTACATGATACATGCATGGATAGGGTAAAATTTATTAAATTCCATTCACCGAAACTACCAATTTTTAAGTTTGGGAAATTAACACATCTGTGACGAATTCTTGGATGAGATCCAGGAATTTTTGGGTTGAGATGTCTTTATGACGTTCAAAGATTTATCTCTTAGCTTCGAAACACACTTTGAATCACTCGATTTCAAGTCCTAGAGCTCAAGTTATGATAGTTTTAGTGAAGATTGTGCGAGTAGAATTTCTGGATAGAATTATGACAGGAATTACGAGTTTCGGACTTTTAACTCAAGTTTAAATCATATTGGGTTCGGGTTTTAGGCTTAATTTTTATTATATATGAGCCAAACATTATATTTATCAACTCTTATTATTTTATTATTCGAATTTTTAATAATCATTAAATACTTAAAGTTATTTAAGAGTTTTATGTCAAAAAGAAAGTTTAGTTTAAAAATACTTCTTTTTTAGATTAATTAGAGTTCTAGTATACTTAAGAGTTTTATTTAGATTTATTTAGCTAACCTATATATAGGCATTTGCATTGTACACAAATCACACAATTTGTTTTCATTAATAAAGTTTTCAACTCTAGGAGTTTGTTTCTTGTGCAAAACTTCTTCTTGTGGTTTTTTAGAAGTAGTTTTCTTCTTTATTTTCTTTAAGTAGTTTTCTTCTTTATTTTCTTTAAGGAGTCATGAAAATTCATTCTTCACCCTTCAATTTGCTAAGGATTATTTCTTGGAGGGTTGATTAGATCCATTAATTGAGTTTATTGGGATTTTTATCTAAAAGGGCTCAATTGGACATTTATCCTTCTATCCATCATAACCATAAATTTACTCATCCATCTTCCACTATGTTCTTTTTCAGTTTCTATTTCTTAATTATTTATGATTTTTTTTGTTTTTTATTCTCAAATTTCTTCTTTTACTATTTTCGATTTCTTTATTACTAAATTTGTTTACTTTTTCTTTTCAGAGCATATCTAAATCTTTCCTTTTTGAGTCGAACAACTTGAATACGATCCTTGATCCGTTTCCTCCTCTCAAATTTCGTATCATTTGGTATCAAATTCAGGCGTTTTAGGTGTTCTTTGTGTTCTTATAAACTAGTTTCCAGCAGACCACTCCAAAACAATTTTTTTTCTTTTTACCCAAAATTTTTTGGAAAAAAATATTTTTCAGTAGGTAAATACTTTCTAAACTATCTAAAATTTTATATATTGATTCTTGGCATTATCTTAGAATAGAAAAAAAAATATTTCCCACAAAAAGGTGATCAAAAAGTGCAAAAACAAAAAAAATACGAAAAAAAGAAAAAAATATCGTGGGTTGAATTTTATGCCAAAAATTTCCATATCGTATCTATATTATTTGAGGAGACTCCATTTTAAATTTTTTAATTTTTGGAAATCGAGAACACCTTGAAAGAAAAAATGCAAGTTGTTTTGCATTATTTCGGGTTTTTGGTTGGGTAGTTTATTTTCTTTGATTCTAGCATTAGGTTTTCTTTTGTTTTAGTTTTTTTTTATTATATTACGCATTCTAACACATTTTCGTTTCTTGTGCTAATAGATATGAAAAGAGTTGCCTCTCCTTTCTCTGCACAACTTACTTCCTTCAAAGTTTGAGTTTTTCTTTGGCTTCTTAAAGCCTTAGGTCAACTTTGTTAAAGAGTGATCCCACATATTTTTTAATATTATTGAGTTTGATTACTCTTTAAAGTTACAAGAGAGAAAATCTTAATTTCTTAGAGTTTTTTTTTTATTTCTAAGTGCATAATAGTGAGGTTTGCTTAATTTTTCTTTTCTTCAGTGGTGTGTTCTTTTCATGCTTTCATATGATTCATCGTACTATGATTAAAAAGTTATAAAGGGATCAAGAGGATCAAAATGCTTGAGATCAGAACCGTGACACTATTCTAGACACGATCAGTAAAAAATGGGAATGTCTAAGTACTAAAATTGAGCGTCAAAATCATAATTAGAGAGATAAGGTTGATCAGCCTTGTCTTCATGCAAATAATGCTCGACGTGTCTCTCATGCAAATGATGAGACTTTGGTTAATAATGACTATGGGCAACATTTTTTAGCTAAACCGAAGTTCAACATTCCACCATTTTGAGGGAAGTATGATCTCGAAGCATATTGTGAGTGGGAATAAAAAATTGAAATGTTTCATTACTATAAATGCCCAGAAAAGGAAAAGTCTTTTTGGCGACCCTTGGATTTTTAGATTATGCATTGAGTTGATATATTCAACTTGGAATTAATCATCAAATAAACTACGAAAGGGTAATTTCAACATGGGACGAGTTGAAACAAGTGATGCGAAAGTGTTACGTTCCTTCTCACTATTATAGATATATTAAACGAAGACTTCAATGCCTTTTTCAAGGTAATCGATCTGCTGATGAGTACTTTAAGGAGATGGAGATGCTTTTGCATAGAGAAAATGTCTGAGAAGATGAAGAGACTACCATGGTGCGGTTTGTGGATGGCTTGAACATTTTGATAGTTAATGCTCTTGATCTTCAAACCTACATTAATCTTGAGGAGGTGGTACACAAGGCAGTTGAGATTGAGAAACAATTTCAACAACACCATTCTCGTCCATTTGGTGCATCACAATATTATAGAGGTACGAGTTCTAATTCTACTTTCAAGAATTTGAAACCTCCTTATACTACTAATAAGTTACTTCCAAAATGTGATGAGACTAAACCTTTTGAGTGGAAAAGTGGGGCTACTACAGAACCTTCTTATACATTTTTTAAGTAGCCCACTTCTACTAATTCTTCACCAAAACAACAAAGATTTCATGAAATTGAATGGTTTAAGTGCAAAGGGCATGGGCACTATAGTTGTGATTGTGCCAACATGAAACTTTTGTTGATAAAATAAGATGATAGTGAGAATTTTTTATTTGAATCCATGGAGTTGATGATATACAAATGTTAGGTTCTCCTACTGATATATATTCTACTAAATTGAATATTCATAATACTTGTGAGGGGATATGGGAAGTGAGGAAGAATATGTGAAAAGATTGAGAGAAAAGAAACCTTGAGTGATAAAAGTCTACTTGATGGTCCAAATTTGGTGAGTGAAAATCCACATGAGGTAAAATTAGAAAGTTCTCAAGTGAAAAAAGAAAATGAAAAGTAAGAAAATGCTCATACAAAAGTAAGGAATGATTATGTTTTAACTAACCATAACTCAAATTTGTTTAATGGTGTTTCTTCATTATATGACTTCAAGGATCCATTGACGGACTTCCAATTATATTACTGTACCATTGATAGACGATTTTACTTGTGGAAAAGAGCTAAGTTAAATATTAATAATTCCCTACAAGTGTTACAAGGTAAGAAAGGGAAGGAAATATTAGAATTTGATTTAAGAAGGCATACCTTGAATGTTTTTGATAAGTGTGCTACTAATTTTGTTTGTAAAATATTTTCTTACAATATGTGTTCTGGTTGGTCAAATTTTATTAAACCTTGGTCTGAAAGCCCAATTGATTTTACGGGTTTATCTAGATATGTCAAGGTTACTTTTGTTGTATTCAATAGGTTTATTAAAGAACTTTATGCATTTGATCTTGCAACAACATTTTCCACCTTAGACTTTAAATATGAATTTTTACATAATAATATAAAACTTCAGGATTTTAATTATTATGTGAAATTATTAACTAATCTTTAGAAATTCTTATGGATGACCATGCATATTCAAAGACAGGTATGGTTTATTTTTTACTTGAACATTCATGTGCCTAACATTTCTTTGTTTAGTGTTGATACCTTATTCTTAAAAATTTCCATGATCTAAGCTAATTTGAAGGATCAAAATAATGTCTTTGATCTTGGAGATAGTTTTGGCACACAAGAACACTTAGGTAAGTATTTTTTTTCATTTTATTGTTATATATTCTAATCCCTTTTTATTTTTTTGCAATGATGTGAGTCTCAAAGCCTAATTTCAGACCCATGGATGTGATAAGCTCACACTACCTCAAGGCCCAACAACAATGTCAAAAACCAAACAAATCAAACCAAGATTCGATTAAAGACAAGATTTGAAGACGAATCTTTTCAAGGAAAGGGGGGATGATACATGCACAGATGGGATGAAATTTATTAAATTTCATTCATCGAAACTGCAAATTTTCAAGTTTGGAAAATTAGTATAGTTGTAATGACTTTTTGGATGGGATCTAGGCATTTCTGGGTTGAGATTTCTCATGGTTTTCAAAGGTCTATCTATTAGCTTCGAAACGCACTTTGAATCACTTGATTTTGAGTTTGAGAGCTCAAGTTATGACCGTTTTAGTGAAGACTATGCGAGTTGAATTTCTTGACAAAATTATCACAGGAATTACGAGTTTTGGGCTTTTAACTCGAGTTTAAATCATATTCGGTTCGAGTTTTGAGCTTAATTTTTATTATATATGAGCCCAATATTATATTTACCAACTCTTATTATTTTATTATTTATTATTCTGAATTTTTAATAATTATTAAGTAGTTTAAGTTATTTAGGAGTTTTATGTCAACAAGAAAGTTTAGTTTAAAACTACTTCTTGTTTAGATGAATTAGAGTTCTAGTATACTTAAGAGTTTTATTTAGATCTATTTAGCTAGCCTATATATATGAATTTTCATTTTACACAATTCACACAATTTGTTTTCATTAATAAAGTTTTTGTAACATCCCGAAATAGGGCCTAGCCGGAATAGTGGTTTCGAGACCATAAATCCGACATTAAAATATTTATCTTCTGATTATTATGAGGCCTAGAATATGAGTACATGCATGTGTTAAAGTTTCATGAAGAAATTCTTTGAGTAAGGCGTTCAATTGGAAATTAGGGACTAAATTGAATAAATTGCAAAACTTGGATTCTAGAAGCAATTTGTATGAAATTGCTTTAGATTATGAATTAGAAGGTCTTGGAGAGAATTTTCCCAAATTCTAAATTTTTGGACAAAAATGGGCTTGCATGGATGAAATTTTAAAGAAAAGGCATGAGGGCATTTTAGTCATTTGGCTTTTTAATGAAATAAAATGGGAAAAATGAACCAAAATCAGCTCATTTCCTCCTTCATCCACCCGAAATTCCCAAGTCACCATAGCTAGGGTTTTCAAGCTTTCCAAGCTCAATAACCCCGAGGAACAAATTTCGGAGGTCGATCATGGTAAACGTAAGGTTTCGGAATAACCAAAACATATCTCTGAAACGAATACCAGGTAAGTTCGGATAACTTAAAGTAAACCATTAATATTCATAATTGTATGATTTATGAATGCTTGATGATTGCATTTGTTATTTGTATGAAATATCATAGAAATGCATATTGATGATGACATGAGAAAAATATCTTGGTTGAGGTTGACAAAGGAAATTCGATGGATAAACCCTCATTGACATGTGAACTGAGATCTTTCATATGTTGCAATAAGGATTTAGCCCAGAGGGGTAATCCGTGATCTCAAGTATGAAAAGGAATCTAGCTCGGACGGGTGTTCCTTGAATGATCAAGCCTCCCGAAGAATATGTGTGCATGATGGATTCAGTCCGGACGAGTAATCCGATTAGGGTCTGAATTTAGCCTAGAATGGTAATTCAGATCTAAGCTCATTAAGGATTTTTGTCGTTATAAAGGATTTAGCCTGGACTGGTAATCCCGACATCACCTTATGAGTTCATATAATGGGGGATTTAGCTTGGACTGGTAATCCTGCCATATGATGTGAGGTTCGCGGGAGTGTATATATGAAATGATCATTCGTATGAATTGACAGATAATGGGTATTCCATCGAGATTTTCTAGTAATTTAACGAGATTAACGTGGTATACATATGTGAATGGAATGTTGAATGATGAGCTCATCTAGTTAAATTACATGATACATGATTATGTGACTAACTCATTGATTGAGTGTATGTGATAGGAAATCATTTCATAGTGGATGATTTCATGATTTAAGTATGGATGTATGCTAATTACTCGGTAAGTTTATTTTCTGGTTATTTGAGCTTACTAAGCATGAAAATGCTTACCCCTCTCTTTTTCCCCATCTCACAGAGCTCGAGGACTCATAAAGACTAAAAGACAATTGGAGAGTCAACACACTATCAACTAAACAAGCTTTGGTATAAAGACTTTGTTTGTTTTGTTCAATGGCATGTATAGTATTTTTGAGTATTTTGTTGTATGTGTCATTTAATTTTCCAAGTAAAGGCATGTAAAAATATGTTTATCTCTTTATATAAGGCCATGAAAATTGGCTTAATTTAAGTAGGCTATAACCTACGATTTTATGTATGGTTTTAATTACAAATGATGGGTCACTATCAATTGGCAATGAGTCACATGAATGAGCCAATTTCGGATGGATTAAAGTAACATCGGAACCCATAACACTAAAGGGGAAATAACCATTCATGTATGAAACCAATGATATGAGGTTTCCATACAACTATTTTCATTAAGATTATTTATAAGTGTAAAATTATGTTCTCTCTCAAACTTGGTAACCACTAGGCATAAGTAGTAGAAACGCGTGACTAAAGGCTTGGAAAATAGCCTAATAGAGTCCACATGGTTGGACACACGGGCGTGTGTCTAGGCCGTGTGTGACACACGGTTCCCTTCCATAGGCTTGTGCTATGGCCGTGTGTCCCCTACACTTAAAATTTTAGCTCAAAGTTGTACACAGGTAGGCCACACAGGCGTGCACCATGACCGTGTTAAAAAGATAGTGTCATCCACGGGCATGCAGCACGGGTGTGTGCCATGGCCGTGTTGATAAGTCAGTATTACCCATGGCTGAAGGGCATGGGCGTGCCCCAAGTCACACGGGCATGTGAGTCCACATGACCCACCTACACGGGCGTGTGGCACTTTATGATAAGGAAAAATTTCCTAAGGAGCCCAAGGTTTATCGAACATACCCGAATTTGTCCCGCACTGTCTCTAGGTATGTTATAGGCCTCAAAGGCCTATATAAGGGATGAGTTGTTCATGGATGAAAAGCTTAAATTTTGAGTAAAACTTGGTGACCCAATTTGGTACGTTTCAAAATGTAAAGTCCGGGTAATGCCTCGAACCCTATCCCGGCGTCGGGTACGGGTGCGGGGTGTTATAGTTTTCAACTCTAGGAGTTTGTTTCTTATGCAAGACTTCTTTCTTTTGATTTTTAGAAGTAGTTTTCTTCTCGATTTTTTTCAAGGAGTCGTGGGAATTTATTTTTCACCTTCAATTTGCCAAAGATTATTTATTGGAGGGTTGATTAGAGCCATTAATTGAGTTTGTTAAGATTTATATCTCAAAGGGTTCAATTGGATATTTATCCTTCTATCCATCATAACCATCGGTTTACTCGTCCATCTTCCACTTTGTTCTTTTTTAATTTCCATTTCTTATTTATTTATGATTTTTATTTGTTTTTTATTCTCAAATTTCTTCTTTTATTATTTTTGATTTCTTTATTACTAAATTTGTTTATTTCTTCTTTTCAAATCATATCCAAATCTTTCCTTTTCAAGTCGAACAACTTGAATACGATCCATGATCTGTTTCCTCCACTCCAATTCCGTATCATAATCATTCACTAAGTTCATACTGGACTTAACTCAATTCCCATATTCTTTCCATCATTATATCATAGTCTAATATAACAACATGCACCAATTAAAATTGCATATCATCTCTCAATTCATCCCAAACACATATAAATTCCATACTTTACAATTCAGTCCTTCAATCTCACTTTCAATATTTAATTCAAACTAATTATACTAGCACATATATACATAATACGAACATAATTAAGTATTGAAAAAAATGAACTTAATACGAACTTAACTAAACAAAATAGCAACGAACACAACACCATGGACTATTCAACAATTTTTTCTTTTCTACGTTTATCAACTGGTTGATCTGTTTCTTAATTTATTTAATAATTTAACTCAATTAAAAATTCCAAATACCTTATAATGTCTAAACATATGCATATGACCCTTTAATAACATTTTACAATATTTCCCTAAACTTTTACCTTTTATTCAATTTAGTCCCTAAAATCAAAACTTACTTTTAACATTTAAGCCCCAAACTTTGAAAACAAATTCACTCTTATCGCTTTACAACTCTCAAGTATCTAAATTTATAAGAATTTCATGCCAATCTCAACATATTATCATTTTAGTCCCTAAACTCAAGACTAACCAAAATAACAATCTTATTTCAAATCAAATCTTCAAACTCAACCATTTAACATCTAAAAACTTCAAATTCATCTATGGTAATTTTTCAAATCTATAACAGTTTTACAAAATAGTCCCTGGGTTTGCTAGATTAAGTTACAGCGATCTCAAAAACATAAAATTCATGAAAAACAAACTTCAAATATACTCACATGTAATGAAGTCAAGCTTGGTAAAATCCCTAGTTCTTTGCTAATGGAGGAAATGAGTTTTTGAAAGAAAAATGATGAAGATGATATGTTTTACTTACCTTTTACATATTTTATTTTCTTTTTAAATTTAATTTTTAATACATAATTTAGTATAAAACCAATCATTTACCGTCAACCAAATTAAAAGTGGCTAATTGCCACATAAAACCCCTAACATTTACCTTTTGAACCTTTTAAGTAATAAAATTTAAGAGTGGCTAAGTTTTGTAGTTTTTACAATTTAGTCCTTATTCTCTAATTAACCATTCAAACAACAAATTTATTAAACCAAACTTTAATACGACACTCTAATAACCTTTTAAATATTAAATAAATAATATTTACAGACTCACAATTTGGAATTGTGGTCCCAATAACACTGAAAACAAGTTGTTACAACTCTCCCTCTAAAGGAATTTTCGTCCTCGACAATCTTACCAGAGAAAAGGTTCGGATACTGTAGTTTCATAGTTTCCTCCAGTTCCCATGTGGCTTCCTCGCTACCGTGACATTGCTAAAGAAATTTTACTAATATTATTCATTTAGTTTTGAAATCGGCCCGATTTGTGATACTTAAAACAATAGACCTTAATCGAATTCGTACCTATGTTTTTAGATAAGCAAATCATTGATATTTTTCGTATTTCAACTAAACGATCTTCTCTGCTATTCCCGTACCACGAATTGCTTTGAGTGTGCGCTCGAACCAATTGAATCAAAACACAAAACTAGAAAAATTTTCCTTTTGGGGTGAAAACAAAAATTCTCTCTTTCTTAATAGAAACTAGTAAAATTGTTGTTCTGAAAAATATCTTTATAAGTTGAGAATAAATTCTCTCTATTTTCTGGCAGCATAACAATCTCCCAAAAGTTATGTTAATAGCTCTACCGGTGTCATTTATTTATAGGAATAAAAGGTAAAAACCCTATAGAGTTGTAGAGGTTTATTTGAAATAGAAAATTAACATTCTAATTAGAGTAGAATAAGGGTAAACGAGTCACCCTAGTATTTCTACTAAGGTTGCCACCCCCTTCATGTTATATGAGGGGTTTTGGGCCTCTCTCACATCGAGTCCAATTACGAGTACTTTCTGGACCTTTTTGACCCAGTATCTGTAATATGATCCAGCCCGATTTAATATTTCTATTTCCCAAAATAAAATTTAATATTTACATATTAAATAATTTTCTCACCTCAATTTTACCCCAGTAAAATTTTGACTGTTGGTAAAATTTTGACGATTTTTCCCTTGGTAAAATTTTGAGAAAATTCGTACAATATGTTACAGCTCAACATGTTCACTATGACAAAATGATTTATTTCCATTTTCGGGCTTCAAAATAGTCTAAAAACATAAACTCATTCTTCTATAATTTTTTAAGTAATCCTATATGGGATTGCAAGTTTCCATTTTCATTTTCATTTCCATTTTTGGAAACCTACATTTATTTCCAAATGATTCCATTTCTCTATTTTGGAGAAAACCATGATCATTCCTGAATGTTTCTCATATCTCATTTTTATATTTATTCCATTCATTTCTATTCAAACACGTAATTCATTTATGGTTTCAACAAGCTAGCAGAAGGACTGATTGGGCATATGTAGTTGAGGCTCAAATGATTTATAATTAGGTTCCGGCTTTTCAACTATTAAATATAAACTCATTTAGTCATGAATTCATTCCACTATAGTATCGTGACCAAGCTCTCTCCAACAAAATACCATTATGAAAGCAACTACTCAGTGCTCGTCCTGTAACACCCCTAACCCGTCTCCATTGTTGGATTAGGGTTACAGAGCATTACCACGCAAATTCGATCACTTTGATATCAAAACATTTCACTAATGTTATTTAACAACGATCATATACCCAATCACACATGTATATTAGGGCCTAAAATTGAGCTTTCAAGGCCTTAAAATTAGTTTAGAAACAATTCGGGACTAATTCGAAACAAATCAGAAAGTTTAGGAAAAATTGCAAAATATTGAAAATAGGGGCCACACGGCCGTGTGGCTAGGCCATGTAACATAGCCTAGACTGTGCAACAATTGAACAAATGGACACACAGCTATGTTCCAACTCGTGCCTCCAACCGTGTAACTCACTAAGTATGGTCACATAGCCGTGTCGCAGGTCGTGTGCTAGGCCGTGTAACACACTAACTTGATACACCAAAATTAACAAGTGACACACAGCCATGTAGCCAGACCATGTATGACACACGGTCATGTGACAGCCCGTGTCCCAGGCTGTGTGCTCCATAATTTGGCCATAAAAACAAGCCATTTCAAGACCAAAACACAGCTAATCAACCATCCAATTTGTGCATACATTCAAAAAACCTAAATACCTTTCAAACACATATAAACATACCATTTCAAATATCCTAATTCATCTAACCAATATGCCATTCAAAGGCACCACATTTATACAAAATCATCATTAACCAAAACAAGGCAATATTGCCATATTTCAAGCACAAAATCTAGTTTAACCTTATGCCAACCATGCCAAAATAATCATTCCAAAACATGCCATCATACCATATACTATCTAGAATCCACGGAGTATGCATAAGGGTTCATTCACCCATATTTGCAACTATTATTCATGCCAACATTTACCTTATTCAGCAAGCAACAAACTTGACACAACTCAAGACAAGTAATTTCACTTGAATAACCTTTCAACCCTATTACATGTCATTTATAACCATTAACTAAAATAACCATAAATACCAATATGTTGAATAGATAGTGCGACGATACTTCGACGAGATTCTAACCGGCTGAGCTTTCGATAGTCTACAAGACAAAGGAAGTGATTACGTAAGCATTTAATGCTTAGTAAATTCGTATAAGTGAAACTTAAAATTACCAAACATATTAAATTAAACAATCAAACCTACTCGCACCATATCATATGCCAAACTTCCTTTCCTATACATCAACTCATAAGGTTAGTAAATATATCATTACATATAAATCCCAAGTAACTCATAGCATATACATGATAAACAATTAGGCTTTATCCATAATCCATCACCCATACATTTATCCTTTATACATACTTTCCATTGAAATCATATGGTTAATAGATAGTAAAAAATACATCTATAAAACATAACATATATTAATAAATGGATTCCATGCATGTTTCATCCATCACTTAACAAATTATCATCCATTTTCATTTTGTATATTCATATTCATCTTTCCATATCATATGAACATTAAGTCCTTATGCATGCCTTTCCATTGACCTTTTCTTATCCGTTGTACCTTTTCAAATAACATCGGATACACGGAATACATTTTCATGAAAATGTAACCTTTCATTTTTTCTTGTCAATAATGCTAACACGAGCTATGAAGTGGGCCTGCTCACACGAGCTGTGGGTCAGAACGACAGCTACACGATGCTGCTCATATGAGTTGTAGAGAATCTGCAACACATGTTGGATCTCAACCATCGGTAGGACCTCTAAGACCAGCACCCAATACATATACTTCCTAATGACATGTCCTTTGTATCCTAATCATTCTCTAGGCTCAATGAGTCTCTTTCTATATCCTTATCTCTAACCTTTATTCTCATGTAACCATTCATGAAATTTACATGCTCATAAATTCATCATAATTCACTTAGCTATTAAATAGAATACCATCATCCATGTTATACATAATAATCCATCCCAAAATCCATTTATCTTAATTTTTCTTTCTATTATATCCTTTTTCCAATATACATTTCCTTTACCATAATTCCCCTTTTTATTATTTTATCCAAACCAAAGCACCATGTCATTCAGTTTAATTAACATCCTATTTTGGTCTATATTACCAAAATATTGTATAATTGCAAATCTAATTATTTATAACATAGTAATTATAAACATGATATACAAAACAACTTAATCCTTATACGAACTTACCTCGACTAGAACGGTTGCAAAAACAAAGTCGATAACTAATCAAAGATTTTAACTTTTCCTCGATCTAACTCTGACTGTCTCGTTTCTTGATCTATATATAATTATTTATTCAATTAAACCAATTTCAACACATATATAATCAAATTTACACATTTAACCTTTTCATAAAAAAATATAAATTTACCCATAACATTTTACTCTTTTTACAATTTAGTCCATAATCCCTAAACTTGCAAATTCACCATTTTTAACCGAAACCCATGCTAGCCAGATTTCATAGGCTTCACAATCTGCCCATTTTAATAATCATTTCACAATATTTCCATGAACTTTTTCTATTTTCACAAATAAATCCCAAAACAATAAAATCATTAAAACTCACTTAAAAAATCACTTATATTTATCTAACAAGCTCATGAAACTATCAATCAAATTCACAAACACACTTAACTCATTCATGGTAAGTCCCTAAACTTTTTACAGTTTTACAAATTGACCCCCAGGTTAGCTAAATTAAGCTAAAACAATTTCAAAAACATAAAAATCATTAAAAACGAACCTCAAAATCTCCCACATGCATTAAAGAGAGTTTGGCTGAACCTCCCTTGCTCCAAAAATGGAGTTTCTTACAGTTGAAAAAGAAGAACATAAGGAAAATATGTTTTTGCTTTTCTTTTTATTTATTGCTTAGTATTTACTTTATTATCATTAAAATATATCATATAAACTAACAAAAATTAGCCATCAACCGTCCACTAATTTATGGTATGATATATTTGTCATTTTCATCCATTTAATTACCTTTCCCTAGCCATTTGATACCTTTAATTAATAGAAACTTAATTTTGCAACTCTTATGATTTAGTCCTTTTCAATTAATTAACTATCTAAATGTTAAAATTTCTAGACCAAACTTCAATATACTTATATAATCACTCCATAAATATTTAATAAAATATTTATGGGCTCGGTTTACAGAAATGAGGTCCCAATACCACAATTTCTAAAACCACTTGACTTTAAGGATTTACCACATAAACCTAATTACTTATTCAAAAAACATAAATTATCAATTCAAAATTTATTTTAATACTACATTTGACTCAGTAAATATTAAGTTGTAATATCCCTAAATCGAGTTTAGCGCTTTGTATATTTTTGGGTTCGAGAATGAATTTAAGAATTTATTGGGTTAATAGTAATTTTTAATTTAATTTAGGAAGCCAATTTCATCTAAAATCGATTAAACATTAATCCAAAAAATAAAAGTATTTTTGAAAATTAATTTTAAAATAATTAAATAATTATTAGTGAAAATAATTAATTTGGGTGAAAAAGAATTTTAAAATAATTTTTACTTCGGGTTAATTTGAGTTAAATTTAAATAAATTAAATTGGATTCAATTGTAAAATAAGGGAAATTTTGGAGTATTTATTTGGCAAATAAACCTTTAAATTTGGAATTTTGGAGGGAAAGGATCAATTGGTGGGTTGTGGGAGTGGCCATTGGGCAAATTTCCCAATTTTTAAATTTCTGGTGGGTTGTTAAACATAATGCATCTACCCTACTTTTCATACCATTTACATCAGATTAAAGAGTTATAAAATTTCTTTTCTTTGCATGGTTTTAAAAATCTATCATCAGAGAATTGTTAGAATTAAGTGACCCAAATTCTTATTTAAATAAAATACGATGGAAAATAAAATAAAAGTAAAATCCATATAGAACTAGACTTCTTTTATTTTATTTTAGAATAAGGTTTTAAACCTTATTAAACTCCATCTATTTTATATTGATTAGGATAAGGTGTTTCAATCCTACTAGAATATGGCTTTGCAAGCCTATAAATAGACATAGTCTATTCCTCTTGTATTTGTGTAAAAATTTTTCGACATAGTGAATTTTCTTCTCCTCGCCTGTGGTTTTTTTCCGAAAGGGTTTCCACGTAAAATTTATGTGTTCTTTATTTTATTTATTTTATTCTATTTTATTTTTCACAAATTGGTATCGAGCTTCCGGTTATTCATCTCGATCACGGTAATGGTGTCTTTGAAGTATGAAATTCATTGTTGGATCGCAACACCGATTTGTGTTGTGGCAAATTAAGATGAAGCGCTTCTTGCACGATGGATCTAGAGGATGCCCCGCTAGGATAGATAAGATGCCTTCGACATTAACAGATGAAGAGAAGAAGCGTAAGGATCGAAAGGCATTAACACAATTACATCTGCATTTGTCCAACGAAATTTTGCAGGATGTGATGAAAGAGAAAACTACCGCTGCATTATGGAAGAGGCTAGAACAAATATGTATGTCGAAAACTCTAACAAGCAAGTTGCATATGAAGCAGCGTCTTTATACTCATCGTTTGGAGGAAGGTGCGTCTGTACACGAACACTTAACAGTGTTTAAAGAAATTCTCTCAAACTAGGAGGCCATGGAGGTTCAGTATGATAAGGAAGATCTAGGGTTGATTCTACTTTGTTCGTTGCCCCCGTCTTATTCAACCTTTAGAGACACGATTTTATATAGCCATGAGTCTCTCACGCTTGATGAGGTTTATGATTCTTTAACCTCGTATGATAAGATGAAGCATCTTGTGGTTAAACCCAACTCTCGGGAGAGGGTCTCATTGTTCGTGGGAGACAAGACCGGAATGTTGATGATGATCGTGGTAGAACACAGAACGGAATCCTCGTGGTAAATCTAAGGGTAGATCGAAATCTTCAAACAGAGGTAAAACTTGCAACTTCGCAAGAAGAAAGGGCACATTAAACTGAGTGCTATAAGCTACAAAATAAGATTAAAAGGAGGCTGCGAATCAAAAGGAAAACAAATGTAAAATTCGGTGAAGCCGATGTTGTAGAAGACTACGGCGATGGTGAACTTCTAGTTGCTTCATCAATGATTCTAAAGTAAGCGAGAGTGGATACTTGATTCAGCTGCACCTTCCACATGAGTCCCAATCGGGATTGGTTTACAACTTATGAAACAAGATCTGAAGGTGTTGTTTTGATGGGAAATAATGCTTCATGTAAAATCGCAGTGTTGGAACAATTAAAGTTAAGATGTTTGATGGAGTTGTCGAACACTTAGTGACGTGCGGCATGTTCCGAATTGAAAAGAAATTTAATTTCGTTGAGTACTCTTGATTCAAAAGGGCATGCAGATACACAACTGAAAGTGGGGTTTTAAAGATTTCCAAAGGGTCCTTGTTGTGATGAAAGGGCAAAGAAAGATTGCCAAGTTATATGTTTTACTGTGGTTCTATCATATCGGTGATGCAGTTGTCACTTCCTCTTCCTTGTCAGATGATGATATTACTAAACTTTGGCATATGCGCCTAGGGCATATGAGTGAGAATGGCATGGCAGAATTAAGCAAAAGAGGACTTCTTAATGGGCAAGGAATTTGCAAACCGAATTTCTGTGAGCACTTGTGTTTTGGGAAGCAAAAGAGAGTTCGATTCACTAGAGGAATCCATAACACGAAGGAAACGTTGGAGTATATCCATTCGATCTGTGGGGCCGTCGAGTGCCTTCGAGAGGTGGAGCTAATTATATGCTAACCTTTATTGATGATTTTTCCGAAAAGTTTGGGCGTTCTTCCAAGCGTAAAAGCGATGTGTTTTCCACATTTAAGTCTTGGAAAATTATGATTGAAAAATGACGGAAAAGCAGATAAAATACCTCCGCATGCACAATGGCTTAGAGTTCGCTCGATGAGTTTAATAGATTGTGCAAGTCGAAGGGATCATGAGACACTTGACGATTCGTCATACTCCACAAAGAAAGCGGCGTTGCGAACGAATAAACAGAACGATCATGGAGAAGGTTCGATGTATGTTGTCAAATGCCAACTTACCAAGTCATTTTGGGCGTATGACCTCATCTTGCATGTTTTTGATCAACCGATCTCCATCCGTTGCCATTGAGAAAAGACTCCACAAGAGGTATGGTCCGTAATCCCGCTAATTATTCCGATTTAAAGATTTTGGGTGTCCTGCGATGCTCATGTTGATAATGGAAAATTGGAACCGAGATCCATTAAATGTGTTTTTCTTGGTTATAAAGTGGTGTAAAAGGCTATAAGTTATGGTGTCCGAAAATAGAAAAGTTGTGATTAGCAGAGATGTTGTTTTTGATGAAACCGCTATGCTACCTAACTTATCTCTTAAAGACTCTTCCAATAAAGAAAACCAAAAGCGGTGGAGCATCGATTAATCTGAACCAACTCCTCAAGCCAAGATAAAAATTGAGAATAGAGTTGCTTCTTCACCGCAATACTCTATCGCCAAAAACAGGACAAGAAGAGAAATTAAACCTCCAAAGAAGTATGCCGAGGTTGATCTAGTTGCTTATGCTTTAAATGTGGTGAAGATATAGATGCGAATCAAGAGCCATTTAATTATTCGAGGCGATTAGTGTGAAGACTCGAAAAATGGATGTTTGCTATGCAAGAGGAGATGGAATCACTCCACAAAAAACAGAACATGGGATCTTGTAAAACTTCCTAAAGGTAAAAAGGTCATTCGTTGTAAATGGGTGTTTAAAAAGAAAGAAGGGACTCAGGAGTTGAAGAACCCAGATATAAAGCAAGGCTTGTTGCAAAGGGTTACAATCAAATTCCAGGAGTGGACTTCACAGATGTGTTCTCTCCAGTTGTTAAGCATAGTTCGATTCGAGCTTTGCTTGGTATTGTTGCCATGCATGATTTGGAGCTTGAGCAGTTAGATGTAAAACCGCATTTTGCATGGAGAACTTGAGGAAGATATTTACATGCAACAACCAGAGGGTTTTATAGTCTCGAAAAAGAGGACTATGTTTGCTTGCTGAAAAAGTCCCTTTACGGTTTGAAACAATCACCAAGACAAAGGGTACAAGAGGTTTGATTCCTTTATGACTTCTCATGATTTCAAAAGAAGTAGTTTTGACAGTTGTGTCTACTTTAAGAAAAACAGTGATGGTTCTTTTGTGTATCTACTTCTTTATGTTGATGACATGTTGATAGCGAAGAAAAGATAAAAGAGAGATAAGAAAGGTTAAAGCCCAACTAAGTGAAGAATTTGAGATGAAAGATTTAGGACCAGCAAAGAAGATACTTGGTATGGAGATTCTCAGAGATAGAAAAGCAAGTAAATTGTACCTAAGTCGGAAGGGTACATTGAGAAAGTTCTTTGCGGTGTTCAATATGCAGAGTGCTAAGCTCGTTAGTACTCCTTTAGCACCATTTCAGACTTTCATCTACCTTATCTCCTCAATCGATAATGAGATTGAGTACATGTCACATGTTCCATACTCTAGTGCAAGAGGATCTCTCATGTATGCTATGGTTTGTTCACGCCCGATTTATCATATGCAACAAGTCAGCTTAGCGATACATGGCGAATCTCGGTAAAGAACACCGGAAAGCGATTCGATGGATTTTAAGATACTTACGAGGCACTACTAATGTTTGCTTACGTTTGGAAGAACTAAAGATAGAGTTATAGGGTATGTTGATGCTGATTTTGCTGGAGACCTTGATAGAAGAAGATCTCTCACAAAGTTACGTCTTTACAATCGGAGGTTGTGCAATTAGTTGGAAAGCCACTTTGCAAACTACAATCGCTTTGTCTACCAATCGAAGTCGAGTACATGGCGATTATCGAGGCTTGTAAAGAAGCTATTTGGTTGAAGGGACTATTTAGTGAACTCAATGAAGACCTTCAAATCAACACAGTATTTTGTGACAGTCAGAGTGCCATCTTTCTTACAAAAGATCAAATGTTTCATGAGAGAACAAAACACATTGATATTCGGTATCATTTTGTTCGTGATATTATTGCTCGTGGTGATATTGTTGTGAGCAAAATTAGCACTCATGAAAATCCTGCAGATATGATGACTAAGTCACTTCCTATAACCAAGTTTGAGCATTGCTTAGACTTGGTTGGTGTTCATTGTTGAAGTTAAACCCTTAAGGGGTTTTTTGGAAGAGGTGAAGAACTTGTTTATTGAAAGTTCGCGATGAAGAACTTGTTCATTGAGAATTTGTGTCAAGGTGGAGATTGTTAGAATTAAGTGACCCAAATTCTTATTTAAATAAAATACGATGGAAAATAAAATAAAAGTAAAATCCATATAGAACTAGACTTCTTTTATTTTATTTTAGAATAAGGTTTTTAAACCTTATTAAACTCCATCTATTTTATATTGATTAGGATAAGGTGTTTCAATCCTACTAGAATATGGCTTTGCAAGCCTATAAATAGACATAGTCTATTCCTCTTGTATTTGTGTAAAAATTTTTCGACATAGTGAATTTTCTTCTCCTCGCCTCGTGGTTTTTTTTTCCGAAAGGGTTTCCACGTAAAATTTATGTGTTCTTTATTTTTATTTATTTTATTCTATTTTATTTTTCACAAGAATAGATTCGACAAATTTCCTACTCAAAATATTCTCTCTTTTCACCCGAAATTATTCACAAAAGTAGCGAAAACTATTCTGAAATTTCTCAAGATTCTTGAATCAAAATTTTCAATCAAAAGATTTAGAAAGAATCGAAGGTAATTATTATTTCTAAACTTAGTTTTATGATGATTAGAAGCATATATACATTATTTGAGTGATAATTATATGATTTTTTATCAATGTCATCTTCTTCAAAAGCTTAAGGTGCTTTAATGGTGGATCTTAAATTTTGAGAGGAAATCCACAAATTAATGGATGTTCCAACTCAAAATGGATCTATTAGGAGGTTTTTGACCTTATTTATCAAGATTAAACATGTTTTGTAAGGTAATTTAAAGAAATTTGAATTTCATCATCTTCATGAATCTATTTTCTGGATTTTTGTAAAATTGATGCTTAGTATATGTTTATTTGGTCTAGTATTGATGTTTGGAAGTGATTAGGAGGGTTAGAGTGATCGATTTTGTGAGGAATCGAGTTTTCGACTTGATGATACAAATCCGGTAAGGTAACTTTGAGTAAGAATTTCATGTAGCCTAGTTGATGAAAATTTGTGTTTATTATATCTTTTAAAAGATGATAATATCTATTTTATCTCTGTTGAAGCTCCAAATCTTGAAGAGGATCCAGCTAATTGAAATTGAAGCTTGGATTTGCTTGGTTGATCACTTGGTTGTGGTTGAGTTAGTTGTGTGGTGAGTGTTATTAAAGGGCGATTTGGTAAATTGACTCTCACTTATGCTTAGTTGGATGATTACTTATTGATTGAAAATATTTAATTGAGTTTTGGATGGTTAATTTTGCAAGATTATTGATATATGTTTAAGTGATGGAATTTTTGTTTAGTGTTGGTAAGTGAGCATCTAGTGATTTAATGTGCTTGATTTGATTGATTATAATGGTGAACTAAGCAAGCATGCTGGAGTTTTTGATTCATGGTTCAATTGATAAATGAACATTGATAATAGGTAATTAGTATGCTAGATTTAATTTGATGTTAAAATGGCTATGTTACATCATTCTCATATGCATTTTGACACTTTAAATTGAGCACATTATTGATTGAAATTATGTTATGATTGATTGGTTATATTGACATTATAGCATGGTGGATGCATTGGATATAGTTGGCATGTCATAGGATTTGTGAGTACTCACTATATTGATACGTTATTTGTGTGCAATGAGGCTTTAGGTGGACTGATTTGGAGTAGATAAAGGAGTGTTGAGCTTGTGTCTCCATTCAACAGGACTGATCTAAGGCGATATAAGGGAGCGTGTGGCCTCAGCCCACACCATCCGGGAATGATTCTGATTCTGATTAGGAGTAAGGAGATTCGTTTATCCGATGTATGATCACCCGATTAAGCTATGATCGTATATGCCAATATAAATGTATGAAATGTTACATGCTAAATTGATAATTATATGCCATGATTAATTATGATTTTTGATACATGGTTGAGCATATGAAATTGAACTATTATGGATTGATATTGTGATTGAAAATTTGCATTTGATTGTTTCAATTTAAGGTTGATTTGGATGCTAATTTACTCTTCATTTTATTATCATTCACTGAGCTTTTTAAGCTCATACCCTCACATTCATACAGTTAACTGATGGGATTGAGGAGTTGAGGAGCAAGCAAAAGAGTTCCAAGAGATTAAAGCTCGGTAGAGATTTAATTATATGTTTTAAAGATGTTAATTGGGCATAGTGAAACTTCCGAGACTTAGTTTAATTTTGGGTGTAATTGGATTTGAACACTGGACATTTTTAATTTTGGATGGTCTTATAATATCATAAATGCATGTTTGAGTTTAATTATTGAATAATTTATGGTGTATTGTTGCTTGATAACACAATGTGTGAGGCATGATGTTTACACTAACCATAGTTTAAATGAAGCTTCAATGGAGTGGTTTACTAGCGACTAATGTATGCCACTTATTTGAATTAACCGGTATGTGATATGCATGAAATTGAATGTTTAATTCTATTTAATTGAGGCTTAATTTTTCTTAGTAAATACAATTGAAGATGTATGAATATGTATGATATTTAATTGTAGCTAAATTGGGTTTAATTGGCCATTAATATACTCAAAATTCGGTTTAAAATCAAATTTTTCGCACGAAAAAACTAAAGGTGGACGGTTGGGGGTTTGAATTATGGTCTTCTTAAATTGGTTCTCTAGTCTATTGAAATTACAAATTAGTCTTGTAACTTGATAAGTCTAATTAGAGCCTTAAATGATAAGGAAACTTGATAAAATTTTAGGATTAGACTTTAATTAATAAAATTTGTTATAAACTCAATTTAATATTCGGTATAGTACTAATAGTTTGAAATTGTTACGATTTAGTCATTAATGATTAAACTTGAATTAGACATAAAAAAATAAACTCGAATTAAGCTAAAATTTTTAGGAATTGCATAAATTGACTAAAAGAGGGTTGGTAAATGTATAGATCTAAATTAGGGTTAGTTTACTATAAGTGGTAAAATGACAAAAATGCCCTTAGGTTAACTTACTCATAAAGAGTTTAAAATTGGTTCACAAATTACTTCCGCATTAATAAATAATTAATAAATGGATAAGACTGAGGTGTTATAAGGTCAGGGTGCGTCTTGGGAGGTCGTTAGCCAAAAAGTCACTTAGGTGGCTTATGTAACGCTTTGAATTTGGTTCGACCCGTCCTGGTCGGGTTTGGAGTGTCATATAAGTAATAATATTTACGAACTTACTTGTCAGATTTGTGGCCCTAAAATCACTGTTTTTGACACCACTGAAAAATGAGTTGTTACACATCCAATGACCTTGTCGTTAATGTGTTACCCTCATAGGATATTCTTGTTCTCTTTGGGATAATATCCATTCTCCCAATATGATCTTATTTTATCTCATGGTAACCATTACATCTTCCTTTATGAAAATTCAATCACTATCAAATTGTGATCAAGTCATTCATCACAAAGATGGACAACCTGTAACCATGTTTACTTTTCATCAACCATGTAATACCAATGAGAGGATATCATTTACCATGTTTTAAGATATGAATCCACTTTTTTGAATAACGCTACATACTACAAAAGTTGTACACTCAATGCACCAGCTTTCGGTTCTTTATCTATTTGAACTCAGGCTTTTACTTATATCAAAGTGTACAAGTCACGCATACAGAGTCCGCCATCCACTCAGGATTTAGGTATGTCACACTATGAACATCAGAAGTGAATAAATCCATAAACAGAGTAAAGATCTATTCTGTTTAGGTCCTGCCGATGTACTGCCAGTCCAGTCAGTCACATCTATGTCTCTATCTTTTGGGAGTCTTTCACTTTGTAACGCCCCAATTTTCGGGAATTTTAAAAATGTTGGAAAAATTTAAAAATTCTGTGTCCTATTTGTTTGTCATAGGGTTAAGTACGGTAGTGGGCCTCTAGAAGGCCCAAGCTTAAGGTAAAACCCAGCAGTTTTAATTAATTTTAATTCCATAAGAAAAAGGGGTTCTGGTTAATTGGGCTTTTAGGTATTAATTGTGTAAAATAAATCACAAGGAAGCATGTGGTAAAGTGGCTAAGTGACGCCACTGGGAATGCATAAGTGGCGTGTGGATGATTGGGAGGACCCAGGTTCAAGTCACAATGACAGCAAATAAGGGATTAATTTTTATGAATGGAAAAGGTAAGTAGTGGAATTGAAGTGAAAGTCTGTCAGGAGAGGATTTAGGAGTTGATAAGCGATAGGATTTAGGAGTTGATAAGGGATAGGATTTAGGAGCAGATAAGGGAGGAAATCTAAGAGCTGATCAAGGAACAAGAGGTGGCCGGCCAAGGGACTTTAGCATGGGAATTTCGGCTAGGGTTAGTGCCAGTATAAATTCGGCATTAGTGGTAAGTGGTGTCGTTTCCTGACCATTCTCTTCTTCTTTTCTTTTTCTCTTCTCTCCATCCACTTATTCTTTTCTTATTCTTTTCCCCATAGCCGAATCCTTCAGCCACCCTACTCTATACCACCTTCCTTCCATTATTTTTAAGACTATAGCCGATTGCCTCAAATCCTAAAATCCCGAAAACTTGACACCTTTTGTACCAATTTTTCCCGAGCCAAATCTCTTATTTTTCTCATTATATTTGGCCGATTCTCTCAACCTCTAAACCCAAGGTTTCTGTCGACAATACCGCAAGTAAAAACCCTCATATTTTATCTTTCTCTACACTTTTGCAAAAAGCCAAAACTCCCACACTATCCTAGGGACATAGTCGAATACTAAGATCACTGAGGGCTCGACTTTTGTTATCATTTGAGGGCTTAGAATTGCATCAGAATCAAGTAGGAACTAAGGGGGAACGTTGACTGGAAGAATCGGTGGTAAGTCTTTCCAACTTAGTCTATCTTGCATATTTTAAGAAAAGCCAGAATCCCTAAAAGGTTATGGAGGTTGTCATTTTTGGACTTGTAGCCCTAAGGGGTTGTGATAATAGTATTATTTTGGTAATAGTGTGATTAAGAGGCTGTTGATCAAGGGCTTGGACAAGTGGAGCGAACGGATCTGGATCGAGACACTATTTTCGGCAAAGGTAGGAACCCTTAAGCCTAAGGTGTTGTTGGCCGAATATGGTAAGAAGTTAATATGTAGTTCGTTTCAGTAGTAAGATTAACGTGGTAGTATTATAATTGCAGCGTTAGATGCGTGGATCTCGTCGGTAATTGTCATAAAATGTGTGTAATCGACACCTCTCATAGACTAGATCGGCAAAAGTCGAAAAGCCGAAATGCCAAAAAGTTGGTATTTTGGGAATTTGCGAGTGTGCGAATGCTCGTAAGATAGTTGGGTTTGTATGTTTGGTATTCTGAAGGTAATAAACTCCAGTACGTGCGATTTCGTGCATTTTGATAACTTAGGCTTAATGGGCCAAAAATCGGGTTCATGGGCCAACGGGCTCAATTTGGTAAGTATGCGCTGTAAGTATTCTGATAGTACGTAAATGGATAGGATATGAATGAAAACCCTAGAAGTAGCTAAATCACTACAATACCCTTATGTATGGAAAATTACCATGATATCCCTAGGTGTAAATGACCAATATGCCCCTAGGGTTAATTTTGTCTGAAAAGCATGTTGATTTAAATCTGTATGATGTATGCCATGAATGAATATTTGTTGCATGGGGACATGGGTTATATTTTGGAGGAAGCGTCCGGTGGCTATGCCACAATTATTCGATCTGGTGGCTCGCCACATATTTACGCTACGGTGGCTCGCCACGATTATTCAGATCTGGTGACTCTGTCACATTATTCATTCCGGCGACCATGCTTGCATAATTCTATGGCGTGTAGCGGTTGAGTGGGTCGAGTAGTCTCCCACATGGTGAAAGGATGGTATGGGGTGTACATGGTTGGATATGGGTTGGGTTTTGCATATACATGAAATATCGATCGATGTTATGGGCCTATGGGCTTAATTCTAGATTTGTTATGGGCTAAGGCCAATTTATTCTGCTTCGTGGTTTGAGTGATATGGGCTATGGTTGGGTTAATTTTACACATTGAGTTTCTCCAAACTCATCCCTATTTTCATCCATGCAGTAATCCCCACCATAGTGGGCTTGGAGTCATGAGGATTCGAGTGGCCACTCGCTTTGCAATATGGATTTCTTCCGGTGATTTGGACTTCAATTTTTTTACTTTGATGATTTGGGTTTTGTTATGTAATAAGGCCGCTTATGATTATTTTAATTGGGTTTCGATTTATAACTTATCATGATGACCTTAAATTATATTAACTATCAAAATGGGCTAGATCTAGGTTCGTTTTCCAAAATCATAAACCGATTTCAAGTAACACGATTACAAACAAGGCTTCGCTATGACAACGCTTTTACAAACTTAATTACGTTTTATTCTAAAATAGACATAATTTCAATGGTAACCTAAAAATATACGCGATGTTAGAGTGTGGCAATGGCGGTGTGCATGTCTAGGATTGGATCCGAAAGAGCTTGGTACTTAAGCAGTCCGATGGACTCACCTCCTTTTTCTGGTTTCCTACCTGGTGCACAGCTTCCATTTACTTTAACCCTTAATGAATTAATCGTTTGAACATCAAGTACGATTTTCTGAACTTAGAACGGAAAAATGTTTTTAACGTTTTTGATGTGGCACGTCGAATCCAGCCATAACGTCTAGGCCGGGTTTGAGGTGTTATATTTAGTGGTATCAGAGCCAAGTTGCAACAACTCGGCTGTGGAATGGGTTTACAAAAGCGAAGATTTCAAAAAAAAATTCTATTTTTAAAATCTGGACTTCTGAAGGTGGCATTCCGAATCTCCGGCCCAAGCCTGTAAGTATTCTGAATTTTTCTTGATATATTCTGAATTATCTGTCTGTACTGAAACTTTACTAGAATACTCTAGATAGGATGCTACTAAAATCCTAGAAAAGCTTGCTAAAAGACTGAAACTGTAGCTAGACATCGATTCTGCGAAAACCAACTCAGACATCTTTCTAATCATAAAGCATCGTAATAAACATTGGAATGATATTAATGCATAAAATTCATAATCAGATAATACGATATGAGTACAAGAGCCACTCGTGGAAGAGGCCGTGGACGTGGCCGAGGAAGGGCTCGAGCGGTATCTTTATCTTCGGGACATATGTCGACGGTAGATGCACTGGTACCATCGGCAACAGAAGTGGAGTCTCATGATCGTAGTGCCGGGGATGACGCCCTGTCACAGGCTATGCTTCGAGTTCTGGAAAGGGTTGCCGGGGCAAGTACGGGCAACGGAGTTCGGGGGTCCATTTCGAGAACGACTCCGGGCCAACGGAGTGGAGATTTTAGGGTGTGTCGGTATCGCTCGAATGTGGCGTAATATTGGTTGGAGGCCACGAACTAATTATGGATGACTTGGATCGCTTCGGTGGAGAGAAGTGAAGGGGCCGATCGCTGTTACGAGATGAGGCTTATCAGTGGTGGCTCACCGTGAGGGATGGAACCCCAGCTGATAGGGTTACTTGGGAGCTGTTTAAGATAGCCTTTAAAGGAAAGTACGTCGGGGCAAGTTATGTGGATGCCCGCAAGAAGGAATTCCTGAATCTGGTCCAAGGATGTAAAACTGTCGCTGAGTATGAGGCTGTTTCTATGGCTGAGCCGGTATGCTGTGGGGATAGTCGCTACGGAGTATGAGCGTAACGTTCGCTTTGAGGATGGACTCAGAGATGACCTTAAGGTGCTGATTGCTCCGTAGAGGGAGCGAGATTTCACGGTTCTGGTGGAAAAAGCTAAGATAGCTGAGGAGGTAAAGCGTACTGAGAGGTAGAACCGTAAGAAAGATCAAAACTATTTCCGGAGGGATTCAGGACCCTCGGGTGGTGCCAATAAGAATATTAAGAGAGCAAGAGTAGAGGAACCAGTGCGAGCAGTGCCGATGAATGTGGTTAGACCACCAATCTGTGGAGACTGTGGTAAGGTACATTTGGGCGAGTGTAGGAAACGTTCCGGTGCTTGTTTTTGATGCGGATCTATGGAGCATAGAATTAAGGACTACCCACAGAGAGCTGATCAGGCTCAGGTTGCTGTACAGAGGGTTGTTCAACCCGCGAGAGGTGGACCACAACCACCGAGAAGACGTGGACAAGGTAGGGGCGGAAATGGAAATGGAAATGGTCGAGGTCGAGGGGTGCCTGGCAGGGGTGCCGGAAATGCTAGAGGCTCGACAGCCAGCGTTGGTGTATGCGGCTGTCGTCGAGAGGAGGGTGACGCACCTGACGTCATAACTGGTACGTTTTTGGTTTCTAGCATGCCATATATTGCTTTGGTGGATATTGGATCTACTCATTCCTATGTTGCATGTGCCATATCTAGGTCATTGGGAGTGCATTCTAAAAAGATAGTGAGTGGGGTATCTGTGTTAAGTCTTTTAGGCCACTCGGTTAGGGTAGACAAATTGTATAGGGATGTACCCCTAGAAACTCAAGGTAGGATCTTTCCTGGAGATCTAATGGAGTTGCCGTTCGGAGAGTTTGACCTCATTCTAGGAATGGACTAGCTTGTTAAGCATAGGGCGACTTTGGATTGTGCTGCAAAATGAATGGTGTTAAGGACCACGGAGGGTGAGAAGGTTATGATGATAGGTGAGCGAAGGGACTATTTGTCTAATGTGGTGTCGGCATTGAGGGCCGAAAAGTGGATTCGAAAAGGTTGTGAGGCCTATTTGGCATTCGTAAGCCAGTCGGAAGAGAAGGGATTGACAGTGGATAAGGTCAGGACCGTAAATGAGTTTCAAGATGTTTTTCCGGAGGAACTTCCGGGATTACCTCCAAACCGAGAAGTGGAGTTTGGAATCGACTTGTTGCTCGAACAGCGCGGTGTCTATCGCACCGTATAGGATGGCAATCAAGGAGTTGGTGGAGCTAAAGGCACAAATTCAAGAGCTGTTGGATAGGGGCTTTATTAGGCCAAGCGTGTCTCCATGGGGAGCACCGGTGTTATTCGTGAAGAAGAAGGATGGTACAATGCGGATGTGAATTGACTATCGCCAGTTGAACAAACTGACCATTAAGAATAAGTATCCACTGCTAAGGATTGACGATCTGTTTGACCAGCTTAAGGGGGCTTCTGTATTTTCTAAGATCGACCTTAGATCTGGATATCATCAGTTAAGGGTCAAGGAGACGGATATCCATAAAACGGCATTCAGGACTCGGTATGGGTGATTATGGATAGGTTGACCAAATCGGCCCATTTCATACCAGTACATACCGACTTTTCACTTCAAAAGTTAGCCAAACTGTATGTGGCGGAGATTGTGTGACTTCATGGAGTCCCAGTTTCGATTATCTCTGACTGGGATCCCAGATTCACATCTCGGTTTTGGAAAAAGTTGCATGAGGCATTGGGGACGCGGTTGAACTTCAGTACAGCTTTCCATCCCCAAACTGATGGTCAGTCGGAAAGGGTCATTCAGATTCTGGAGGACATGTTAAGGGGATGCGTGATTGACTTTTAAGGTAGTTGGGAGGACTACTTACCGTTGGCAGAATTTGCGTACAATAACAGTTATCAGGTGAGTATTCGAATGGCACCGTATGAAGTATTGTATGGTCGAAGGTGTCGTACACCTAGTTGTTGGACGGAGCTAGGGGACCAACAAGTTCTTGGACCGGAATTGGTGGCTGATACTGAGGCTAAGGTCAGAATAATTAGGGACCGTTTGAAAGAAGCATCTGATAGGAAAAAATCGTATGCAGATTTGAAGCGTAAGGAGATTGAGTACTCAGTAGGGGATATGGTCTTTTTAAAGGTTTCTCCTTAGAATAAGATATTGAGGTTTGGTAAGAAAGGCAAGTTGAGTCCGCGGTTCATTGGGCCTTATCGGGTTTTGAAGCGAGTAGGCCCAGTAGCTTATCAGTTGGAATTACCTCCAGAGTTGGACAGGATTCACGATGTTTTCCACGTCTCCATGTTAAGGCGTTATCATTCTGACCCTACTCATGTCGTGCCGGTTGTAGAAATTGAGGTGCAAACTGATTTGACTTTTGAGAAGGAGCCTGTGCAAATTTTGGATCGAGATGTTAAGATTCTGAGAAGGAAATCTGTCCCATTAGTAAAGGTGCTTTGGCATAATCATGGCAGAGAGGAAGCTACATGGGAGCCAGAGGAGGTGATGCAGCAACAATACCCTCATCTGTTCGGACCAGGTAAATTTCAAGGACAAAATTTCTTTAAGGAGGGTAGAGTTGTAACGCCCCAATTTTCGGGAATTTTAAAAATGTTGGAAAAATTTAAAAATTCTGTGTCCTATTTGTTTGTCGTAGGTTTAAGTACGGTAGTGGGCCTCTAGAAGGCCCAAGCTTAAGGTAAAACCCGATAGTTTTAATTAATTTTAATTCCATAAGAAAAAAGGGTTCAGGTTAATTGGGCTTTTAGGTATTAATTGTGTAAAATAAATCACAAGGAAGCATGTGGTAAAGTGGCTAAGTGACGCCACTGGGGATGCTATAAGTGGCGTGTGGATGATTGGGAGGACCCAGGTTCAAGTTACAATGACAGCAAATAAAGGATTAATTTTTATGAATGGAAAAGGTAAATAGTGGAACTGAAGTGAAAGTCTATCAGGAGAGGATTTAGGAGTTGATAAGGGATAGGATTTAGGAGTTGATAAGGGATAGGATTTAGGAGCAGATAAGGGAGGACATCTAGGAGCTGGTCAAGGAACAAGAGGTGGCTGGCCAAGGGACTTTAGCATGGGAATTTCGGCTAGGGTTAGTGCCAGTATAAATTCGGCATTAGTGGTAAGTGGTGCCGTTTCCTGACCATTCTCTTCTTCTTTTCTTTTTCTCTTCTCTCCATCCACTTATTCTTTTCTTCTTCTTTTCCCCATAGCCGAATCCTTCAGCCACCCTACTCTATACCACCTTCCTTCCATTATTTTTAAGACTATAGCGATTGCTTCAAATCCCGAAATCCCGAAAACTTGACTCCTTTTGTACCGATTTTTCCCTAGCCAAATCTCTTATTTTTCTCATCATCTTTGGCCGATTCTCTCAACCTCTAAACCCCAGGTCTCTGTCGACAATACCACAAGTAAAAACCCTCATATTTTATCTTTCTCTACACTTTTGCAAAAGTCAAACTCCCACACTATCCTAGGGACATAGCCGAATCACCGAGATCATGAGGGCTTGACTTTTGTTATTGTTTGAGGGCTTAGAGGCGCATCGTAATCAAGTAGGAACTAAAGGGGAATGTTGACTGGAAGAATCGGTGGTAAGTCTTTCCAACTTAGTCTATCTTGCATATTTTAAGAAAAGCCAAAATCCCTAAAAGGTTAGGGAGGTTGTCATTTTTGGACTTGTAGCCCTAAGGGGTTGTGATAATAGTATTATTTTGGTAATAGTGTGATTAAGAGGTTGTTGATCAAGACAAGTGGAGCGAACGGATCTGGATCGAGACACTATTTTCGGCAAAGGTAGGAATGCTAAGGCCTAAGGTGTTGTTGGCCGAATATGGTAAGAAGTTAATATGTAGTTCATTCGGTAGTAAGATTAACGTGGTAGTATTATAATTGTAGGCAGTTCGTGCGTGGATCTCGTCAGCGAATTGTCATAAAATAGGTGTGTAACTGACACCCTCTCATAGACTAGATCGGCAAAAGTCGAAAAGCAGAAATACCGGAAAGTCTGTATTTTGGGAATTTGCGAGTGTGCGAATGCTCGTAAGATAGTTGGGTTTGTACGTTTGGTATTCTGAAGGTAATAAACTCCAGTACGTGCGATTTCGTGCATTTTGATAACTTAGGCTTAATGGGCCAAAAATCGGGTTCATGGGCCAACGGGCTCAATTTTGTAAGTATGCGCGGTAAGTATTCTGATAGTACGTAAATGGATAGGATATGCATGAAAACCCTAGAAGTAGCTAAATCACTACAATACCCTTATGTATAGAAAATTACCATGATATCCCTAGGTGTAAATGACCAATATGCCCCTAGGGTTAATTTTGTCTGAAAAACATGTTGATTTAAATCTGTATGATGTATGCCATGAATGAATATTTGTTGTATGGGGACATGGGTTATATTTTGGAGGAAGCGTCCTGGTGGCTATGCCACAATTATCTGATCTGGTGGCTCTGCCACATATTTCGATCGGTGGCTCGCCACGATTATTCAGATCTGGTGACTCTGTCACATTATCTATTCTCGCAGCCATGCTGCATAATTCTGTGGCGTGTAGTGGTTGGGTGGGTCGAGTAGTCTCCCCACATGGTGAAAGGATGGTATGGGGGTGTACATGGTTGGATATGGGTTGGGTTTTGCATATACATGAAATATCGATCGATCTCATTATGGGCCTATGGGCTTAATTTCAGATACATTATGGGCTAAGGCCAATTTATTCATTTACGTGGTTTGAGTGATATGGGCTATGGTTGGGTTAATTTTACACACTGAGTTTCTCCAAACTCATCCCTATTTTCATCCATGCAGTAATCCCCACCATAGTGGGCTTGAGTCTGCGAGGATTACGAGTGGCCACTGCTCGCAATATGGATTTCTTCGGTGATTTGGACTTCAATTTTCTTTACTTTGATGATTTGGGTTTTGTTATGTAATAAGGCCGCTTATGATTATTTTTAATTGGGTTTCGATTTATAACTTATCATGATGACCTTAAATTATATTAACTATCAAAATGGGCTAGATCTAGGGTTCGTTTTCCAAAAACATAAATTGATTTCGAAGTAACACGATTACAAACAAGGCTTCTGCTATGACAACGTTTTACAAACTTAATTACGTTTTATTCTAAAATAGACATAATTTCAATGGTAACCTAAAAATATATGCGATGTTAAAGTGTGGCAATGGCGGTGTGCATGTCTAGGATTGGATCCGAAAGAGCTTGGTACTTAAGCAGTCCGATGGACTCACCTCCTTTTTTCGGTTTCCTACCTGGTGCACAGCTTCCATTTACTTTAACCCTTAATGAATTAATCCTTTGAACATCAAGTATGATTTTCTGAACTTAGAACGGAAAAATGTTTTTAACGTTTTTGATGTGGCACGTCGGATCCGGTCATAACGTCTAGGCCGAGTTTGGGGTGTTACACACTCTGATGCCTAAGACAAGGCATCTCCCGAATTAGACTTGATAGATGACTTATTAGTCTTTCAATCGGTTTTCTCATTTCTAATTAGACTAAGGACATGTTTAGGTTCATCTACTAATACAAGTTGTCTTTTTTTATTACGATCCAACCATGTAATACCGCTTAGTATTAGTTAAACATTAGACAACCAATGAGCAACATTTGCTTCCACTTTGCTTTATATGCAAAAACCATGTGAGAAAAATTATACAAAGCATATTAATATAGTCAGTGAATTTGTTTTATTTACCAATCTATTCGAAAAAATTCTAAGTGTATATTGACGAAAATACTACACTTAAGGCACCAGATCCAACAACTCGTGCTTTAGATCGAACTGTTGTATCTTTTGTTCCACCTTTACTGACTTCAGCAGTACCACTATATCTTGACCATCTTCCTGTCATCAAAGTAACTATTGGTTTCACATTTGGATCTCTATTTCGGTCAGGTCATTTTGGGAAATCTTTTTTAAAATGATCTAATGATCCACAAATGATACAAGATTTGTCTTTCAACCTGCATACACTGAAGTGATTTCTGCCGCAATAATTACATTCAACCCTATTTGAATTCTGTACACTATCGGCACTAGCTACCAAAGTCGTCAATGGTCTCAAATTATTTTGTTTCATTCGGTCCTTCCTAGAAAATCCAGATGGTGTTGTAAAATAGCTATGAGCTTCTTTAATTTTCTTTGGTGAAGGAGCAGAAAATAATCTGGATATATTTCATTTGCTAAAGTCTTGGACCCTCGATTAATTATTTCTCTTATTAATATAGATTTCTTCCATAATTTAAGCTTGATCGACCAAAACCTTAAATTCTCGTAGTTTTATTGCACCAACTAACGTCTTGATTTCATCATTCAACTCGTCTTTAAAGCAATGTACATCTCTTCCTCTATTGGTACAATCTCAAGAGCATATTTACTGAGTTATACAAACTCTCACTCATATTTAGTAGCCAATTTATCTCATTGATTCAACTCAAGGAATTCATTTTTCTTCTTGTTTAAGTACCATTTATTAATGTATTTATTTCAAAATTTGGCTCGAAAAAAGTCATAGTTAACCCTTTCTTTCAATACAATAGCTGTTAAAGTCAACCACCAGTGGTATGCCTCATCTTTTAATAATGAAATGACACACCTCAAACAATCATCGAGAGAATACAACATTTCGTTGAAAACCCTTTGTGTGTTTTTCCAACCAATATTCAACTCTGGCAAGATCATTATCCACTTTACCACGAAATTGTTCAGCAATGTATTTCCAAATTTTACCGATAGAAGGCTAATAAATATTTATTGAGGTAGAACTTTGAGGACAAAGGGGTGTCAAGGAAGGCCTAGGTGGGGTAGAGGTTATTGAACCACAGGGTTAGCTCACATAAATTCTGTAAACCAGTCCTTCATTATTTGAAAGAATGCACCTCGTGCCTCACTTCCTAGCCCTTGAGATTTGGTCACACTCTAATCAGCCCCATTCTCCAAGGCTGGGACATTACTATCAACCTCGTAGGGAATGGCTCAATTGGATTCAGCTAACATCTTGAATCTATAAGAAAACAAGTCAAAACGAATTAGGAGTCATCACACTATCATAGGTTATAAAGTGACATGTATTTGTAGACTTAATACATGCTACGTTTAGCACTAGAATAAACTAAATCATAGCTCTGATACCACTAAATATAACACCCTAGACCCAGTCTAATTTTTGAACCAAGCTACAACATGCTACGATAGTTAACAACAATTAGCATATATGATTTTAGCTTAAAAATCCAATCAATCAATAAAGCATTCAAATAATCTAAGTAAAGTATGATTTACAACCAAAATTGAGTCTCAAACAAGCTTATGAAAGCTCCCAAGTCAACCCAAAATCGAAAACAAGCTTAATTGAAAACTAATCAAGAAGTAGAAAAATTTCAGCAATTAAGGGTCACACGGCCGTGTGACAAGTTATGGACGTGTATGACTAAGTCAAATGACTATGTCATCAAGTTGTGCCACTAATTAATCTCGTGTACAAAAGGGTCACATGACTATGTCAGCCGGCCGTGTAACAAACTAAGACCGCATGAACTTAAAAATAAAATGTTGCAAACCTTCACACGACCATGTGGTTAGACCGTGTGAGAGACTGAGACCGTGTAAATTTGAGTCACACGGTTGTGTATCCTGACCGTGTAACTTACTAAGGTCGTGTATACCAATTATCAACAGAATCATAAAGACAACACAGCTGTGCCATATACCTGTGTGTGTCATATAGCAATATGTTAGACAGTGTATATCTAAAAGAAACTTTCAAAGCAAGTTATATAACCCTATGATCACTTAAGCCACAAGCATACATTATACCATCCCTCAAACCTATTCAAATGTACCAAAGCATACCAAAAAAATAACTTATAACATCTATCCTAAGTGCCTAACCAATATGCCACAATTGACACCTCAATTCAACAATTCACAATCATCCACTCACTATAACACATATCATAATATCAATACTTAAACTTCCATCACAAAACCCCATGTCCAATGGTTAATATTCATCAAACAAGATTCACCTTTCTAGCACAAAGCAAATATACCATTTCATGCTACAACTAACCAAAACAATAATAAGGCTCACATCATTACATATGTATCACTTTAACATAAACCAAAACACAAGTTTCAACTTCACATTACAAAATTAGGTACACCTATTATACATGCCACTAATAACCGGGCCAAAATGAGTAAAAAATCTATCAAAAGGGTTGACGGATAGTGTGAGCTCTGAAAATGATCCAATCGACAACACGATTTCTGACAATCTAAAAAGAAGAAAATAAAACAAGGTAAGTTTACTTAAAGCTTAGTAGGTTCATATAATTTAAACACGACATACTTGTCATTTAAAATCTTACTAATTGAAATTAATATAATAACATAGTATTTCTTGTCACCTTACACATTTCCTACCATACCAAAATAGTTAGTCATGATCATATAATAAACAAGACATATAGATAGCACAATATACATAACATTTACATTCATTTCATGAATAACATCTTATACCATAGGCTTTCATTTCAGTTCATTTCCAAATATTTTTTGCCCGAACAACTATAAAAAATTAGCTTCAGATAATTGGGATATCTTTGTCCACACAAGCCGTAAATAGAGGCATTAACAGTTGCTCGATGCTGCTCACATGAGCTGTGGAGAATCCACAACAAATGTTGGATCTCAGTACCGATATACACCACTGGTACATAATACCTAATCAATATAAACACCGACACATAGTGTCTGATATAACATGAATACTTGTACAAATTACCTAATAATATAGTCATCGGTACTAGTACCTAATAAAATGAAATCACCAGTACAAAGTGCCTAATACATTAAACCCTAATAACATGTCATTTGTATCCTAATCATTCACTATGTTCACACAAGACTTAATTGAATTCCCATATGCTTTCCATCATTATATCATAATCTTATATAACATGTACCAATTAACATTTCATATCATCTTTCAATTTATCCCAAACACATACAAATACCATACTTTACAATTCAGCCATTCAATCTCGTTTTCAATATTTAATTCAAACCAATTATACCAGGACATATATACATAACACGAACATAATTAAGTATTTAACATAATTAACCTAATACGAACTTACCTAAACAAAACAACAACGAACACAATACCAATGACTATTCAACAATTTTTCATTTTCCGTGTTTATCGCCGGTTGATCTGTTTCTTGATCTATATGATAATTTAACTCAATTGAAAATTTCCAAAAACTTATAATGTCTAAACATATGCATATGACCCTTTCATAACATTTTACAATATTTCCCTGAACTTTTACCTTTTATTCAATTTAGCCCATAAAATCGAAACTTACATATTTTTCACATTTAAGCCCCAAACTTTGAAACCGAATTCACTTTCATCCCTTTACAACTGTCAAGTATCTAAATTTATAAGAATTTCATGCCAATTTCAACATATTATCATTTTAGTCCCTAAACTCAAGACTAACCAAATAACAATCCTATTTCAAATCAAATCTTCAAACTCAATCATTTAACATCTAAAAACTTTAAATTCATTAGTGGTAACTTTTCAAATCTATAATAGTTTTACAAAATAGTCCCTGGATTAGCTAAATTAAGCTACAACGATCTCAAAAATATAAAATTCATGAAAAACGGACTTCAAATATACTCACATGCAATGAAGTCAAGCTTGGCCAAATCCCTAGTTCTTTTTCAAAGGAGGAAACGGGTTGTAGAAAAAAAAAAGGTGAAGATGATATGTTTTACTTACCTTTTACATATTTTATTTTCTTTTTAAATTTAATTTTTAATACATAATTTAGTATAAAACCAATCACTTACCGTCCACCAACTTAAAAGTGGTTGATTTCCACATAAAACATCTAACATTTACCTTTTCAACCTTTTAATTAATAAAAATTAAGAACAGTTAACTTTCGTAGTTCTTACGATTTATTCCTTCTACTCCAATTAACCATTCAAACATCAAAATTACTGAACCAAACTTTAATACGACACTTTAATAACCTTATAAATATTAAATAAATAATATTTAAGGACTCACACATCAAAATTGTAATCCCAAATTCATTGTTTCCAACACTATTGAGAATGGGTCGTTACACTTCAACCTCGAACATCCTTCATACATCACACTCCCCTTGTCCACTCACAAAAGAAACAGAAATACTCAACTATTTCCTCATCCTTCAAATAGATAAAACACATATCCGAACACTTCCTTTTAAAGAGATTCTTTCCCATTGCTACAAAATCAATACACAATTTATAAAGAAAATGCCTTATTTTACCGAGCACTTTTAAACTCCATATGTATTCCATAATCCACAATCAGGAAGAAAAAATGAAGAAACCTTAATTTAGTATTCTCGTCTATATTTATTTTTATTTTTCAAAAAATTAATTTAGTAAAATTTTCATTAGTTACATTAGTATCCTTTGTATATGTCTTCAACGATATTTGTATTTATTACAAAATGAAAATAGATGTTGACTAAAACATTATCTAACGTTTAACTAATATTAAACGATATTACGCGATTAAATCATAATTGTAAGGACAACTTATATAATCAAATAATTTATTTTTTATATTTTCAATTCCTTTGAATGATTTAGGCATTTAAAATTTAATTTATCATTATCATTTTATTTTTATATTATAATTATTTATACTTTATTTCATGTTAAATTAAATTAAATTTAATAACACTAAATTAATCGTCTTTCATTTTTTTACTATCTATTTAATCGCAATATGAGAATATAATATAATAAATTTTCAAATCCTTCGAGTGCAATTAAAGGAAATTTAGCTACTTTAAAATTTTATTTAACTAATATATTATTTTCCAATTAGTTTATTCTTTTTTATTTATTGTATTTTGTTAATTTATTTTATAGTAATTATATTTTGTATTCCAATTTTGCCTTTTCAACTATAGGTTATGTATTTTCATTTTAATATTTATGAATTCGGCTACTCCTTTTTATTATGTTTGTTAGTTTTTATAGCATGATTTTGGAAAAATGTTTGAACTGAAGGAATATTTTTTTATTTTAATTATAATTTTAATTTATAATAAAGTTTAAATAAAATAAAAGTTGTGAATATTATACATTTAAAAGTAATTCTAATTTAATAGGAGTAGTGATAATTAACATTTAAAAATATTTAAAACTTAAATTATAATTATTAGTTAAAAAGTTGTGCTAATTTTAAAATAGAATAGCTATTGTAATTATAATTTACAGTTATTAGTTTAAAATTTTTGATATAAACAAAGGTTGTGTTCATTTATTGATATAAAATAGAGCTATTATTTAAATAAAATTCTAAGCATTTTAATCATCACTTAATTAATATTAGAGTTAATTATGTTAAATAGTTATTGTTCTGAATAATTTTTACTTTGCTTAATTATATAAAGAAAAACTATATTGTATGTTGAATATGTTAAATATGTTTTAATTATTATTTGAAAATTTTCTATTATTATATTTGAATTGAAATGTTAATATATTTTAATTATATTCAATAATTTAAATAAAAATATTATTTCACGCTAATTATTATAATTAAAAATATAATGTTTAAAAACTAATTGAATATTTTGTAATGTTCTAATTTTCGCCACTGTTGAAAAATTTAATTTCAAAGCCGTAATTTCTTAATCCGAGGATATCTAAATATTGAATCGAGATAATATGAGGTGATCACTACATTAGAAAATAAAATAAAATATTAATTTATCAAATAGATTATTGAATATAGTGCAATAAATAAGGTGACTAAACTAGTGGAATTTCATTAACGATTTAAGCAAGCATTTATATGACCATCGCACAAAGGACCAAAATGCTAATAAACCATGACCAATTCATGGTTAGTAGATAGGCATGATCTTTGCCATCCAATCTCACTAACCTTTCATGCATTAAATTCTAGCTATTAGATATTTATTTATTAAGTTTTATTATCAAATATTAGTGTTGAATTAAACTTTATTTAATAAACTATTTTGATATAACAAAAATGATGTTTCTGAATAAAAATATTTTAAACAAAACTTGGTAAAAAATCTATTTTAAATGATATCTAAAAAGAAAAATTGTTGAACTTATATTTAGAAAATCTTTGAAGACCAAATCAGTTGAACAAATTTTCAAACATTTTTCAAACAAGTTAAAAATGCTCCAAGCCAAAAATATCGATTTGGTATTGATACTTTTTGTCAAGTATCGATTTTGTATCGATATTTTTTGTCAAATATTGATAAATTTTGTTTGAACATGGATAGATATACACTTTTATCGATACCTTTTTTTTCGGTATCGATACGAACATAGCATTTTTTCAAAGTATTTATCAAATATCAATATGGTATCCATACCTTTTTTTTATTGATATGTTTTTCTTGGTATCGATAATTTTTTTCAAGTATTGATAATGGTACACTTTTATCGATTCTTTTTTCGGTATCGATTCGAAATTGGCATTTGGACTTTAAAAGTATTTATCAAGTATCGATATGGTATCGGTAACTTCTATTTGATATCGATAAAATTCCCTTGGAATTGATATTGATGGCTCCAACGGTCACTAAATTAGGCATTAAATGCTAATAGTATCAATACTTGTAGAAAAAGTATAGATTCCTGTTGTTGTAGGACATAAATGCACTGATATTTTCATCCCAACGGCTCTATTCAATATTCCAGCAACCACAACAGATGGTAATCAATTAGGGAGTATAAAGACCTTCTTCTAAAGGTTCTACAACAACAAAAGAGATTATTCAAGCTCAAATTTCAATCAAACAACCTTTGTGCTTAAATGTTCATGCTTTTCTTATGCACACTTGTGAGCTTTCATTGTTGTTCATTTAGCTCAAGTATTTTCTTGTTTCATTTGTGCTCAATTGGCAAGCAATCCAATCTTGTAAGTATTAATTCTTAGTTTGCTTATTTGTTTCACTCTTTAAGAGGGTTATATCTTAAGGTTTAGATAGAAACCTTAAGGGAGTTGTAAGGTTAAACATTGTCCTAAAGGTTAATCAAATTAATGAATTTAAAAAAATCCTTAATAATGGAAAGCTAAGGTAGTGGAGTAGGCAATTGGCGCCAAACCATTCTAAATCATTGTGGTCAATTGTTCTATCTTTTCTTTCAAGCTTCCACAAATTTTTAAAAGTCAATTCACCCCCTCTTGACGATTTCAAATTGATTAATTGAGATAACAATTGGTATCAAAGGTAGTCTCTAAATACTGTCCAACAACCAAGAGAAGATCCGAGAGGTAGCTCAACATTCATTAAATCAATCTACAAAAGATGACGTCCGTGTAATAGCTTGATTTTTAATAGTGTTGGATATAGTGGTTTCAAAACCTCGTTCTCTAATAATCATGTTCATAAATATTATATTTATCAACTTGATTATTTTTATTATTGGATTTTGATCTGATAAATTTTGCTAATTAGTCAATTAGTTAAGTACAAGTGGTTTGACCCTAAAGTTAGTGGTTTTGGAAATTAAGACATCAGGATCTCATTTCCATAAATTAAGGCCGTAAGTTTTTTATTAAATATTTAATGAGTGATTATATAATTGAATTGCATTTTGGATAGGTAATTTTGCCCATTTAGTAACTAATTAAGGTACAAGGACTAAATCATAAAAATAGTAAAATTTAAGTGTAATGAACTTTAATTACCTAAATATTAAAACGATGTTACATGAAGGTTTAAAATGGAAATTATGCCATGTTGTATGATGGTGGACGGTTGGTGTGGTTGATTTAAATAACATAAAAACTTTTATAATTTATAATAATAAAATAAAAGTTAGGTTAAGTAAAAAGAAAAAGATGAATGCATTATTCATCATCTTTTTCATTCCTATTTTCCTCCATAACAAATCTTGAGCTTCCAAATTTCATTTCTTTTGCATGTAAGTCTAAATTTAGTTTGTTTTTCATAATTTTTTTTTTTGTTTTTGATATCATTTAGCTTAATCTAGCTATCTCGAGTTTTATAATGTTTTATAAATCGTAAAAATTTCAAAGTTTTATAATGTTTTCATTGATGAATTTTGATTTTTTTATATTAAATGGTAGATTTGTAATCTTGAAAATGGTTAACGACTAATTTATAAAGTGAATTTTGTTAGTTTTGAGCTTAGGGACTAAATTGAAAATATTTTAAAATTTGCATGAAATTTTTATAATTATTGTTTTTAGAGGTAGTAGAAGGATGTATTTGAAATAAAAATGTAAAACGAGGCTCAAATGTGAAAGATATGTTTGTTTCAGTTGTATGGACTAAATTGAATAAAATGAAAAACATGAAGAAAAACCAAAAGATAAAATTGAAATGATACATACTTACATTAGGCTTATAAATGATGTTTGGAATTTCTAAATTGAATTAATTATGTTATAGATAGGAATTTGAACAAATCGGAAGATAATCATAGGAAAGGAAAAATTACAAATTAGTCCCTGTTGTCTTATTCATTGTTGTTTTTCTAGGTAAGTACATATGGGACTTACTTTATAATTTCATGTGATGTTTGTATTAATTTTTTTTACTTTTTTGTCAAATTGTTTGATAAATAATGTATTTTGGCATAAAAAAGGACTAAACTGTGAAACATGGAACAAATGACTAGTATAAATAGATACATGATATTGATTGGATGAGGAGTTGATAAATGACTGTATATAAAAGTTTAGAGATTGCTAATCGAAATATAAAAAGTGTGCACGACTACATGGTTGAAACGATATAAAAATAGGAGTGATGTATTGGATGAATGCAAGTATATTTGAATGAATTTTATGTATTAATAGTGTTGTATAAAAAATAAAACTAGGTATATGGAATTGTATGGATATGAAGTGTGGTATGATTGAATGTTACATATATGTTGGTGTTATAAGTTTGAAATGGTATGGAAATGGAAATGGTAATTATGAAAACTTAGTAAATGCTTTCAGGATTAAAAGAGAATCGGGCACTGATCAATTTGATGTATGAGAATCCAACATGAGTCACGAATTTTCGATAGCTTGAGTGAGCAGCATCGAATAAATCTTATATAAGCAACCTTGATCTACAGCTTTTGTGAGCAGCCCAAACATTATAGCTTGTGTGAGTAATCTAAATATTACATCTTGTGTAAGCAAAATCATATAATACAACTTGTGTGAACAAACCAGTTCAATGTATTTGAAATTAAATAACTATAGTTATCTAGGAAAAAGTGGTAATATATTGGAAAGGAATTGGTTGAAAGGATTGATAATGAATCTAGATGAAGTGCTTATAAAATATGTAGGTTTGATTTACATGAAATTCATTGTACATGATTGTAAATACTATGACCTTGTAATGTGAATTACTAACCTACTAGTTGTCTTGTGGAATTGTATACGAACATATGAAAGGAGGCCAAGGATGTGTCGTGTTGTGCCTTTGTGTTTCAATTATTTTAAACTATTAAAATTATAAGGTAACTTAAGTTAGTTTCATATGAACTTACTAAGCTTACTTAAGCTTACTTGGTTTCATTTTTTGTTTCTTGTAATTGACATTTTGTGGAACATGTCTATTGGATCTCCTCAGAGCTTACATTATCCAGCGTCTGACTTGGTAGTCTTTTGAATCCTTCTTTAACAGTGATGTAGCTTATATATAATCTAAAGTATATATGAGTGTTTATGTTGAATTTTTATATGAATAGACCTTATACTAAGGTTGATTTGAATGTACATATGTTATGTGTATATATAACTAAGTTTGAAAGTTATTTGGTTATATGTGTTTGATGTTTAGTTGGCTATCCATTTTCCTAGTATAAAAAAATTATGTATAAAAATTACACATGGTTACTTCGGTATTGAATGTTTTGAAATGAATGCATATATGAACTTTTTTTTTAGTAAATTATTAGGTAGATTGTATGTGATTAAATTGTTTATACTTTGGAAATGATTTGAATGGTATTTTATGGAAGTTTGTGTGTTTAAGTTGCTTATTGAATGGTATCTTGATTTTGAGCATGAAAGTGTTTTCAAACTTATGATTTTTGACTATTTGGGAAAAAGTATTGATACCAAGGATCAAGGTATCAATAATTTACCAAATGAACAGTATTTTGAAAATTGTTAGAATGAAAAAATGGTATCAATACAGATTTTCATATCAATACCTATTAGAAAAATATCGATACTTATTTAAAATGGTATCAATACAGATTTTCATATCAATACCTATTAGAAAAATATCGATACTTATTTCTTCAGTATCGATACCTAGTTCAAGGTTTTGAAATTTTACAAATTGGTCCTTATTTATGCTCGAAGAAAAAAAAAACTATGATTGTTTGATCAATTTAATCTTAGAGATGTTTGAAACTATTATTATGCGTACAATTGGTATAAATTGTTGTGATTAAATGACTTAATTATACATAATTTTTCTAGTATCAGTGGTAACATCTTGTAACTCGGGCCTAGCGATCGGACCGGGTAAGGGGTGTTACAGTCCATATCTGGATCAGTTTTTCTTAGAGAATCTCAATGTATCTCTAAGCCTCCTTACTTTAACGGCGCCAACTACTTGTATTGAAAGACTATAATGATCTTATTCATCCAAGTCAACGATCTTGCAATATGGGATATCATCATGGACGATTCTTCCATACCTCTTAAGCTATAAGGAGAGCTTCTAGTACCAAAAATCAAGGAGTGGAATGAAAAGGATAAGAGAATTCAACTAAATGCCAAGGCCATCCACACTTTATTTTTTTGCACTTGGTTCGGAAGATTATAGTAGAGTGCCATCATGTTCCAATTTTAAGAAAATTTGGGATAAACTAGAAGTCACTCATGACGGAACAAGCCAAGTCAAGAAGTCGAAGGTTGGAATTCTCACACTTAATTATGAAACATTCAAGATGAAGCCCGAGGAAAATATCAAAGCTATGTCCGATCGATTCACAATTATTATCAATGGGCTCAAGTCATATGGGAAGACTTATCTCAATAAAGAAGTGGTGAGAAAAATGCTCTGAAGCTTGCCAAAGTCATGGGAAGCTAAAATCACTACCATAGAAGAAACAAAGAACTTAGAAACACTTTCACTAGACGAGTTGGTTGGTTTTTAGTTCACTCATAAGATGAGAATTGAAGAAGGGGTAGAAGATGAGAAGGTTGAGAAGAAAAAGGTTGGTGTAGCCCGTAGCCCTCAAATACATAACAATTGAAAAAAGTGAATCAAGTGATGATGTGGATAAGTATAAAGAGATGATCATGTTCGCTAGAAGATTCATGAAGTTCATGAGGTCCAACAAAGGGAGAAGATTCCAAAATAAGGAAGGATTGAATCTTTAATCTACTAAAAAAACGATCTCATCATATGTTATGAGTGCAAAAAGTCGGGACACATCAAATTTGATTGTCCCCAATAGAAGAAGAAGGGGTCTAGCAAACAGAAGAACTAGGGGGTGTTCAAACTTCGATTAAAACTGAATTAACTGACTAAATCGATCTAATTTAGTTAATCAGTCAGTTAACCGATCTAGTTCGGCTCGAAATTGGGTAATTAACTGAATCAATCGAACTTAATAAAAAATATTATATATTATATTTCAATTCAGTTATATTTTTTAAAAAAAAATTCGGTTCGGTTAACAGTTAAAGGATTAAAAAGTTTAGTTCATTCGGTTAATACTAATTTGGTTCGGTTAACCGATCGGTTAACCATTTGAACACACCTAAAAAGCACAAGGCCAATGTTGCTACTTGGAGTGACGAAGATTCCTCTGATGATGAATGAAGCAGCAAACTTTTGTCTTATGGCCATAGATGAATCAAAGGTAACTTCTAACTCATTTATTTCAAATTCATATTTTTTTGATGAGTTGCAAGATGCCTATGATGAACTAGGCTTGGAGTTTGAATTAATGGTTTTAAAATATAAGAAAAATATTTCAAAATTAAAAGATGAAACTGATTCACTCTCCAAAGTTAAACATGAACTTGAACGTAAAGTAAATGATATACAAGCTATTATAAGTGATTTTGAGAAAAAAGAATTTTGATTTGCATAACTTACTCTCTAAAGTTCATGATGATCATCAAAAGCAACTTGAGTTGCTCAAGAGTGAAAAAGCTCACTCTAACAAAGTTTTATAAAAAATATTTGAGAAAGGAGAAAAATGAAAACCAAAATTTGTTAAAACTAGCTTTAATTACTATAAACAAAAAAGTCCCTCAAGATTCTGCAAGGGAAAACTTGTTAAGAGTATATGGGTCCCTAGAGGACTTAGTGCTATTTTAGTCAAGGATGCTCTTTCAAAATGTATACCCAAAGGAACAAGAATTTTAGGAACTAATGTTTATGGACCCAAAAGAATTTGGGTACCAAAAACAAAATTCAATTTGATGTTTGTAGGGAAAGGAGTATTGTTTCAAGGTGGACAATTCAAGTACAAATTCATGGTACCTTGAGAGTGGATGCTCAAGACATATGACTGGTGCAAGAGCCATTTTATCAATCTAAAGCCAAAAAGTGGAGAAGAAGTTACATTTGGTGACAACTCCAAAGGACTCGTTGAAGGAATTGGCTCTATTGGTAAAAGTTTTTCAATTTTTATTAAAAATTTCTTATATGTTGAGTCAATTGTCTGATAAAGGTCTCAGTGTTATTTTTGAGTCAAATGGTTGTAAAGTTATTTACGTTGTATCTAATAAGATTATGCTTGTAGGTCATAGGATAGGAAACATATACATGGTGCATCTAGATGACTTACATGATTCCAATGTTTGTCTTATAGCCAAAAATGAAACTTCTTAGCTATGGCATAGGAAATTAGGACATGCTAGCATGAGCATATTGCATAAATCGACTAAAAATGACTTAGTAAGAGGACTACCAAAAATTGATTTTGAATTAGACAAAGTTTGTGATGCATGTACTAAAGGCAGACACAAAAGAGTATCTTTTAAACCTATTAATGATGTATCTACTAGTAGAGTCTTATAACTAATTCACATAGATCTTTCTGGACCTATTAGAACAACTAGCTTGGATGGAAAACAATATGCATTTGTGCTTGTAACACACCAAACCCGACTTGATAATTGGATCTGAGTATGATGCGTCACAACTTAAATTCAAAAAAAAAATTAAGGACAAATTATTCAGCGGAAACTTTGTAAAACCTTACAGGTTTATGAGTATAAAACGTATGATAAGATATTACTTTACAAAATTTCGATGTACATCATTGGTATTTAAAACAATATTCAATCTGTTGGGCGTATAGGTGCAAAGAGGAAATCTCATAGAACAAAATATATTAGATTAAATCCAAACATTAAACATTATAAAGATTCTTATGAAATAGCATCTTGACAAACTAATAGATCGTTATACAAGTTAGTTTCAAAATACAATTACACACCATTCCCAAAAGGTCATGCATGATAAAGGAAAAAAATGGCTCATAACAACAACAGTTCTCTGGCGTAGTCCCTTAATAAGAATTCCTCATTCAGTCAAGACACCTGAGAAGGAAAAGATAATAGATTAAGTTCATACAAACTTGTGAAATTCCTCCTTTTTTGGTACCGATACGAAATTGGCATTCTAACTTTCAAAGTATTTATCAAGTATTGATACGATATCAATACTTTCTATTTGGTATCGATAAAATTCCCTTGGTATTGATATTGATGGCTCCAACGGTCACTAAATTAGAAATTAAATGCTAATAGTATCGATACTTGTAGAAAAAGTATTGATACTTATTATTGCAGGTAATATAAATACACTGGTATTTTCATTTCCAACGACTCTATTCCATATTCCAACAACCATAATGGTTGGAAATCAATTTTAGAGTATAAATACCATCTTCAAAAGGTTCTAAAAAAATAAAAGAGGTTATCCAAGCTCAAATTTCAATCAAACAACCTTTGTACTTAAATTTTCATACTTTTCTTGTGCACACATGTGAGCTTTCATTGTTGTTCATTCAGCTCAAGTGTTTTCTTGTTTCATTTGTGCTCAATTGACAAATAACCCAATCTTGTAAGGATTAATTATCAGTTCGTTTATTTGTTTCACTCTTTGAGAGGGTTATATCTTAAGGTTTGGGTAGAAACCTTAAGGGAGTTGTAAGGTTAAACCTTATACTCAAAGATTAATTAAATTAGTGAATTTGAGAAAATTCTTAGTAGTGGAAAGCTAAGGTAGTAGAGTAGGCAATTGGGGTCAAACCATTCTAAATCATTGTGTTCAATTGTTCTATCTTTTCTTTCAATCTTCCAAAAAAAATTTATAAGCCAATTCACCCTTTCTTGGTGATTTCAAATTGATTAATCAATCTAAAAATTAGTTAAGATGATAGAAAATAAGAAGAAAATTCATTCTTACAAAAAAGAAAGAAAATTTTAAGGCTATAAAACTAATAAGTTCAACCCAATAGATAGATTTTTGGATTGTTGAATGTAGCCAAGCTTACCATTTTTGAGTTCATTGAGAAATTGAAGCTTAAAATCCATGAAATATTTAATGCTAAGTGATGCATTGATTACCAACTTTGTTATTTAATTTTATTTCATGTTAATTATGTATTGATTTCGAATTATGTTAGCACCACTGAGTATTCAATACTTAGTGTACAGTTATGTTTGTTTCCATGTATAGGTTTTTTCTAAATCAAAATGGTAATGCATCCACGGTCAATAGCTCATCTTGAATTAAGTTTGGGTTCCTGGCATGTACCTAAGTTAGGTCTTGTGGTTTATTGTTATTCTTGATGCTTTTGGGTTCATTTTAATAACTTGACCTTATAATGTTTTAATGATAGATTCTGGATCCTTGAATTAAGTTTGGGTTCTTGGCATGTACCTAAGTTAGGTCTTGTGGTTTATTGTTATTCTTGATGCTTTTGGGTTCATTTTAATAACTTGACCTTATAATGTTTTAATGATGGATTCTGGATGCTTGAATTAGTAGGTAATATGAATTAACTTGAGTGATCATTTACAAACTAAATTGTGTTAATTTGGGATGCAATGAATGCTTGGTTTAAATGTTGTTTGAATATGTTAAATTTTGGTAGATTCATGTTTTTAAGTTGGTATAAAGTTTGGGTAAGTTTAGGTACATTTTGGCTAACATTAGAAAGAGTTGAAATGAGCATTTTAGGTCATTTTACCATTTAGTCTCGAGATAGTAAGGAGATGTCTCGAGATTACAAAAACAAAATTTACCATTTGGTGCAATCCAATGCTTAAGGTCTCAAGACTTATCAAGCAAGTCTTGTAACGGAGTGGCCTTTGCTCGAGACAAAGGCACCTAATAGCTAAAATAGTTTTTCCTTATTCCAGGTCTTGAGACAAGAACCCTTTGTCTTGAGATAGCCAAACATCAAAGCTAAAATAAGAAAAAATGAGAGGTTAGTCTTGAGACTTGAAGGCCTTTGTCTCAAGACATGGACCCTAAGCTCTCGAGACATGTTATCATTAAAACAAAAATACCAAAAATAATCTAAAGCCAACCTCGAGACATGGGTTTCCTGTCTCAAGACGCAATACTAAAATTTGACTAAAAGAGTTTGGATTCGAATCCTAACCACGTTATAACCTTCATACATCTATCAAATACATAGCATAAGATTAATGTGGATTCATTAAATTGATTTGTGTATATAATGAGAATGGAATAAAAAAATATTTACATGAATTTCATGCTACTTGTTATTCATGATTGAGTTGCTTTGATAATGTAATGTAATGTCACACATTCGAATCCAATGACTAGGTCGGATGTTGGGAATCACATATTAAATGTGTAATATCACATGCAATACAGGTAATATTAGAAACTAGTTAATGTAAAACAATTTCTTAATTGTGTTCCGCTCACTTTAAGTTTTTTTTTATAGAAATTTAACTTTAGCAAGGCATAATATTAATATTGAAGAATATTTATATTATATTCTATAATGATTTTTATTTCTTTCATAGTGTTTGACTATTAAAAAATCTGGGCATGCATATGTACACACAAATTTAAAGTCAAAAGTTGACTTGAAAATTTGGAGTAAAATTTTATTGATTACTTTGTAAATAAGTTAAAATCTCTAGAAATTTCTTGAATATAAAGAAAAATATCCTTTGATTTTTCTCTCTGGTTTGACTTAGACCCAAACATCATCTAGACTTGGTCTAAGATGGACGGGAATTACTTCAAGTGTTGTGATGACTTACTCTTGAAACAGATGTCGACCTCCTTTCTTTTGTTGCTTTGGATTGAAGGTGGCTTTCTTTAGAAACGACTTTTGACTTCTTCTCCACAACTTAACTAGATTGAAAGGCAACTTTTCTTCAAAATAGATATGATTTTCGTTAGAATTTCTTGAAGTTCTTCGACTTCTTCAAAGAATTCTGCAAAGATTTTCTGGACATCTTGAATTTGTCTCTATAGAATGGCTTGGGATGAACCCTTTTTATAGTGTCAAATACATGAATAAAAAAGAGTTTTTGTAGAGTTTAACTGCTTAATTTGACACAATCCCATGAATAAAATAAAGTTATTGTAGAATTTAACTGCTCCATTTGATTGTTCTAGAAAAATTTAAACTCTTTTATTTATTATTTGTAACACCCCGTACCCGAGACCGTTGCCGGAGTCAAACGCGAGGTGCTAACAGACATAATACATTTATTTTCACAGTCCATTTAAAAATTTCCAGACAAGCTGGTTACTGCATCACTGTAGCCTTAAAAATCATATCTTGAGTTTCAAAACTCGAAAACCAGTTTCGTAAATTTTTCCTGAAACTAGACTCATATATCCATCTACAAATTTTTTTCTAGAATTTTTGGTGAAGCCAATTAGTACAGTTTATTAGTTAAAGTCTCCCCTGTTTCAGGGTTCGACTACTCTGACCTTCACACACTACGACTTGGATCTCTCCCTGTACAGGGCTTCAATACTGATGCCGTTTGTTTCTATAGAAACTAGACTCGAAAAGGAATCTATAAATATATGGCACGACTTCTAATTATCTCTGGTTAATTTATAATGAATTTCCAAAGTCGGAACAGGGAATCCAGAAACTGTTCTGGCCCTGTTTCACGAAAACTTAAATATCTCTTAACATATGACTCATATGATCATTTCGATTCTTCCATATGAAAGTAGATTCATCAAGGTTCGATTAAATAATTTATTCACTATTTAATTTCATTCCTACTAATTTTAGTGATTTTTCAAATTTACATCACTGTTGCCGTCAGCATCTGCCTTTAAGGTAGACTTTACCTATTTCATAGTTTCCATGATTCAACTAGCCCTTTTAGCATATATAGCACAAAATATGATCATGATTAACCATTCCAATGGCTAATCGTTTCCAAACATTTCCATACCTCTTAATAAACAACATACAAAACGATTATAATACTATGCTCAAAGTGTATATAAGCCATTTTCGCATGGCTATCCGAATTTATACAAAACCCAAGGGTACATGACCAACAACAAAAGGGTAGTCCTATACATGCCATTTCAAAGTTCAACCAAAAGTGTACCAAAAGGGCTTTGATAGTGTGGACGACTTGACTTCGACAATCCCGAGTCCGATGGTGACGAACCAAAACCTATAAAGCAGAGATTCAAAGAAACGGAGTAAGCATTTAATGCTTAGTAAGTTTTGAGCCATAAAATTTGACACAACTAAAGTGTAACATTCATATGGCTATACGGATAATTTCATATGCACAAATTCTCAATATCATACTTACTTCACATTACCAACCCTTATATTCATACACAAAGATCAACTTAGCCAAAGGCGGTAGCTCATTTATCGATTGACGAATACTATTTGTAAGGATCAACTAATTCAATGCATATCTGAAACATACCTCATCATTTGGGATTTTACGAGCGTATTAATTGAAACTATTACAGCAAGGTCGCTCATTCCCAAGCCAAGTACCTTGAGATTTAACCGGATATAGCTACTCGCTCGAATACCTTGGGACATAGCCGGATATAGTAACTCGCACAAATGCCTTGGGACTTAGCCGGATATAGTAACTTCGCACAAATGCCTTCGGGACTTAGCTCGGAACTAGTCACTAGCGCAAATGCCTTGGGACTTAGCCGGTTATCATCCAAATATTCATGCACATATCAATAAATCATGACACATTTATATTTCATTTTCATAATTAGAGTTCAAACACAAGTCACGTATTAAGCAATCCCATTTTCGGCTCACTAGCCACATACAAACAGCATGGGTTAGTTTGCTTTATGACACGATCTCTGTGCACATACGGCTACCCGTCATACGTATAGACTAATTAACTCAACATATAATTCAAGTAGAATCATCATATCACCGTATATTTGTTATGCTCATACGTCATGACTTAATCAAATCGTAAACTAAGTCTCGTTACTCGAAAACTTACTTCGGATGTTGTCGAACAATTTCGATGGCTATTCGACCACTTTTTCCTTCCCTTTATCGGATTTAGTTCCCCTTTGTTCTTGAGCTTAATTTAACAAATAAATTGATTTAATCACTTGAACATCAAGAAGAGAAACTCAAGGTACTTAACCCATATATACATTAGACATTAGAGTCACATATGTATGAAATCATGAATCAAACTCAACATATTAGCCCACGCTCTCTTTTAGCCGATTATCTAAGCCAAGATAAAAGCATCAATATACTTGCCTCTAACCGAATACATGCAACACCAATCCATCTCATGTGGCCGAATATTCAAGTCTATGTTGAGGCCAATTATATACTTAATACCACATATAAATGGCATACATTTTACTAACTAATGCATTACATATTATAACTCAATACGCATCCATCGTTTACTCCATAACTGAAACACCATCATATATAAATATATACCTTGAGATAATATATATGTCATACCAATACATCATGTGCAAATATATATATATGTACAAGAGCCGAATCACAAAGTTGATTATAACCACCTCATATATTTTCATCATATACCCGAATGCACAAGTACATTATAATAACTTCCAACTCAATTCATGTTACAAATTTATACTTCACAAGAACAAATCATTAACCAAATATAAACATATATCCAAAACACAAATCTTACCTACCATGTAATAAGCATACCAAAATAAACTCTTTCTATGTTCGAATAAAACCTAATATCATTTAATACCAAATCATGTATATTTTATTTTTACATGAACCATAGCCGAATCATTTTAACCATGAGTAACATAACAAGCATAAATCATACTTATGGATATACCATGGCCGATTCAATCTAATCACATCCAAAATCATCAACCATTTTCAATGCATATAGCACATATAAACATGAATAAGTTTCATATAATCACTTAACACATTAATTTCTTTCATCAACAATCTTTTTGTTTCTTTATCCATCAAAACTTAAAGGTAAGAAAAAAATCAAGTTCTTCTCACACATACTATAACCGAAAGTTCCATCCAACACTCTAAATTCAAAATTTTAGTATGGCTAGGTAAGAAAAACATGATGATTAACCTGAACAAACTAAGATTTCAAAAGAAAGATTAACAAAATTTTCTAACCTTCTCTTCATTCAAAAGGCGAATGCCCCCTCCTCTTTCTTCTTCTTCTTGTACGGCTAAGAAGAACAAGGTGATACCCTTTTTTCTTTCCTTCACCCTTCATCCCCTTATTTTATTACTAACTCATTATTTTATTCTTTCCAACATGAACATTAGCACACCATGCTTAAAATATGCTATGACCCATAGCATGGCCGGACACTAGCTCAATTTTTGGGCAATTTGACATGCAAACCCATCACTTCTATAACATGCATTAATAGGCCACTTTACATTTGCCTAGCACATTTTTAAATTTTCTCACATAAGTCCTATTTACTAAATTTCACCTACAATTAGCAAAATTCAAATATGAAATTTTCACACATGCATATATACATATACTAAGCATCAAACATGACAGCTAATTATTTTTATGACTCGGTTTTGTGGTCTCGAAACCACTTCCCGACTAGGGTCATATTAGGGCTGTCACATTATTTGTATCTTATTAATTTAATTAATTAGAGATAAAATAATCATTTAATATTACCACTTAATTATTTTACTTTTAGCTAGTAATAATATATTTTTTTATTATTCTATCTCTTAATTAAATTAAATTAATTAGAGAAAACAATTATGACACATGATATTATCGTTCTCACCCATGGTAACTCTAGCTTTAACCTACAGTAATTTCAACATGACACGTGACACATTTAAATTGACCTTTAAATTTTCTTTGCCTATAGCCAAATGAATGTTTGACAAAAAATTTAACCACCACCCGATTCAAGTAATAGTCGACAATATTTTGATTTAAAAACTAGACTTCAAGCATCTTTAATTAAATTCCAAAGTTCAATAACCTAATCAACCTAGATGCCATGCATGCCAAAATTAATAAAAAATTTAAGTCTCATACCACAGTTCAAATAAAACAATACAGCTCCCAAACAATAGAAATTATAAATAATGTGTTTAAAATACTATATAAAAAAACTATCTGAGACAAGCCCTCCAAATTCCGAGTCTACATCCTAACCTTGTGGGTTATCCATAAAAATGAAAATTAAGAGGGGTGATCTTTAAAAAGCTCAGTTTGAGTCTAAACACAAGAAAATCAGTGCAAAACAATAGACATGACATACAAAATATCAGGTTTTCATATCAACACATTATTATAGCATTTCAAACTTTTCAGTTTATTTGTACATGCTTATGAATGACAATACAACTTCAGTTTGTTAGAAACGATCCTACCCAACTCTGCTACACACCACAATAAGAGTACCCCAAAACTCATCCATCCCTACACACCGCATTGTGGATAAACCACCAGTAATTTGCAGATAAGCTGCCAATAAATATTGTGAGTAAACCACTATTATTTTCAAATACAAAGTTTGTAGATGAAGTGCCAGTAAGTTGTGGATGAACCACCAGTGTTTATAGATTATTAAATTGTCAGTACTTACTCCAATATCGTCCCACCCCATGTAATGCAATATGACATGCTTGTAACAAAATAGTACATAAACAGTAATTATGCTTATCATGCAATCAGTTTAACAGTGATAATAGGCATGTTGAACATGCAATTAGTAATATAGAAGTAGTAGCAACAATAACAGATTATCGAATATACAGTGATAGTAGGAATGTATCATTCACATATCATGCATTATAACAATACAATCTAGTTAATCAGATCATAGATTTTAGAATATACATGATATCAGGGACTCAATAGAATCTACGAAAGCTTGGCAAACAAGTTTGGGGTTGATATAGGGACTAAATTGAACATATCATAAAAATTCTTGGAAAAACTATAAAATAGGGGTCACACTGCCATGTGTGACATCTTAATGCTATGTGGAAGGGGGCACAATCATCTGGCTAGACCGTGTAACAGCTTGAGACTATGTGAAAAACAATAAAATATCTTGCAATAAGGACATGGTTGTATGGCTCACGAACTACCCTACGATTTACAGGGACATATTGTCGTGTGGTCTACATGCTTGTGAGGGAGACCATGTGGCCCTAAAACTACACACGATTACCACTGATTCTCTTGGAAAAGACATACATCTTTCACCACGGGTTCGATTGGCGCTCCTCACAATCAAATCTGATTTGATTCACCTAGATCTGATCTTTCAACGGAAAATGCACACAATTAACGATTAGTATCAAGATTTGAACAAGATCTATAAAAGATTGATTAATCGAACGAAAGATTTACTCGGATATTCATACAACGAAATTACAAAATCTAATCATTGAAATAAAGCGTACTTACCGAGTCTTGGCAAAGATATTGAATGCTACTGACTACGATTCTAAATATCAATAGAAATTAAACGAACGAGGAACAATTTGAAAGGGGAAAGGAAAAAAAATTAGTAGTTCAAAGGTGAAAATATGGTGCAAAAATGGAGGAAAAGAAGAGGAAAAAGTAAAAGAAGATGGAGAGCAATTTTTCTAGAATTTTGAAAAGAGGCAATTCCAATCAAAATAGGAAAATTGATTAAATAGCTAGGGTTTGTAAGCCATAGGGGCGACACAAGTAAATTTACCAAACTTGTTGAAAGTTGAAAAATTTTTTAGGGAAGAAGTGGCTCGAACCTAAGATCTCCAAAAGGGATTCACTAATATTTAATCATTAAGCCTATAATTTATTTCTTATTTAACTTGGACACTTAAGCTCATATATTTCAGGGTGTGACATATATATATATATATATATATAATATATATATATATATATATGAATATATGAATGGTAATTCTAGTTATATCTATATTCAACAATATCTATATTCTAGAATATCTATATTCAACAATATCTATATTATTTTTAAGCCCCTAATTGAGTTAGCCATGAGTTAACCGGGAACCAATTTGATTAGAAAATTACAAAATGTTCTTATGTAATTAAAATAAATTATATTATTTGAGGGTACTTTAGTCTTTTCTTTTAACAAAAAGCAATAAAAATATGTGTATAATAGAATTTGAACCAACGCTAATTAGATCAATAAAACCTTAAATTTACCAATTGAATCAAAACTTCATTTTAATGTAATTTATACATTTTATTTTTTATGCACAATTTATTATCTCCAATCAATTGTACATATATATCTATATTTACTATTATTTAAGACCCTAATTTAGTTGTTGTCACGAGTCAACTAGACACTAACTCGATTAGAAAAATTACGAAATGTCATACGTAATTAAAATAAGTTATATTATTTAAGAGTACTTTAGTCTTTTTCTTTTAACAAAAACAATAAAAATAAAAATATGCATATGATAGGATTTAAAACACACCAATTGTGTTGGTAAATCCTAAAATTTACCACTCAACCAAAAACTTTATTTTAATAAATTTTATACATTTTATTTTAATGTGCACAATTTATTATCTCTATCAATTGTATATTTATACTATTATTTAAGTCTCTAAGTGAATTTATGTCACGAGTTAGTCAAGTACCAACTCGGTTAGAAAAATTACAGAAATATTCTTTTGTAATAAAATTAAGTTATATTATTCAAAGGTACTTTTATCTTTTTATTTAACAAAACCCAATAATAAATTTGAAAATGGTGGGGTTTAAACCCATTTTATTTAAATCAATAAAACATTAATATTACTATTGAACCAATGCTTTATCTTAATATTATATTTACAATTTAATTGTATCATGCATATTTTATTACCTCCATCAATTGTATCTATATTTATATTATTATTTATGTTATTAACGAGTTGATATCATGAATTAACTCAAAACCAACTTAGTACTGATATATTCATTTAGTATTCTTAATCTAATGTACTTATGTATTTAAATTTTATTTTAGTTACAATTTAATCTAATATTATACATATTTTATATGTTATTATTAATTAATTTTGAATTATATATTTTATTATTTATTATATATTATTTTTAAGAACACATTACTAGTGTGATAAAATTTTTAATATATACTAATCTCGTGTTAGTGTTTGGATTGCTGTAGATAATATAGACCCATCAGACCCATTTATATATTGGATTTGCTTTTCTCTCTATATTCAATATTGGATACATGGATGGATAAGCCCTTAACCTTAAAATATAAATACTTCTAAAATGTTTGTATTATATACAACACATCATCAGTTGTTTTAAACGATGTATATAGTCAAATTAATAGTATGAATTCAATTATAAAATTATCAAAATTTAAATTTTTTAAAATTAATATATTAGAAGAACCACATAGGTAATTAATATTTATTTTAGAAAAATCACTCTTCTATGGATTGAATTTAGGTGTACAAAATTTTAACGTGTGAACTTTACCAACACAACTAAAATTTAATTAACAAAAATATTTATATTTTCATAATTCTGTCAATAATTATTATTTTTTTCAAAAGAAATTATTATTTGAATATTTTTGTATTATTTTTTCATCACATAATGGGTGTACCATATGATGGTTAAAAGAGGTGTAGTAGGGGTGTAGGCACGTGATAAGACAATTATGTAATGAAATGCCGAATTAAACCAATAATATGGTGAAACTGAAAGGGTGAAAAACCCTAACACTCTACACGTTTAAGGCCTAGAAATGAAGTCAATCATGTTGATCACATGCAAAGCCCAGTGGGTCCACTCTCTAACCCCATCCCTAACCTTAATCATCTCTCTCTCTCTTCTATGCCCCAACGGGGGACCAGCTCTCTCTTCTATGCCTCAAATCTCCCCTAACCTACGCCCCATAACAGTAGTTTTGTACGACAAGCTTTAACCCAAGATTTTGCTTTGAACAGTTCTCAAGAAATACGGAATTTTTTCCCCCATGGATTGAAACTATTCGGATGTAGTGAGAAATGGTGGCATTAAATCTAAATTGATTAAGTACTGTCTGTAAATTTCTTAAAATTTCTTCTATTTAAATTTAATTGAATGTAATTATATTTATCATAATTGTAATTACAACTTTCTTCTGAAAAGGTAGAAATTATGCAGAAGAAAAATAAAGTTAACATAGCATTGTATATATGTCAAAGATTAGAAAATGAAGAAGATGATGCAATTTTAATTTGCGAACATGCTTCAAAGAGTGGGTAGCTTTTGGAGATAATAGAAGCAAAAACCAAGCAGGGGGCAGCGCCTAAACTTTCAGTGGTTTTATAATAAATGCAGTTCTTTTCATATATTCCCTTCCCTTGAACCTCCCTTGGAAAATAAACATATTAAAAGGTTTAAGTGATGTTATTCCACTCTTGTTTTAATTTTTTTGTTAGCTATATTTTTTAATACAAGTATATTAAATGATTTCTCTCTCTATATATAAGTGTTAATATTTAATAAATTGATATAGAGGTGATCATTTTGTATTTTTGAATTGTTTATTATAATATTTTAACAAGATAAATATTATTTTTAAAATCTTATTTTGGGTAAATTACATCCATAATCACTTAATTTTAGGGTAGCTGACAAAACAGTCACTCAAGTTTCAATTCAGTCACTCAATTTTCAAAAAATAACAAAACAGTCATCATTAACCATTTTCAGTTACAGACGTAACGGAGCTACTATTTTCCATTACAATTCCATTACAGACTTAACCAACCTACTATTTTCCATCCCCTCTCATCCCTCTCCCTCTCCCTCTTCCCCACCATCCCTCCCTATTTTGATTCTCTCTCCCTCTCCCCCTCTTCCGCACCATCCCTCCCTCCTACTTTGATTCTTTCCCTCTCCCTCATTGTCCCATTGCTAACTGTAACACCCCGAACCCGAGACCATCGCCGGTGTCGGACGCGAGGGGTTAACGAGCCAAGTCCTCTTAAAGCACCGACCAATTTGGCATTTCCAGACAGGCTGGAAAACTGCGTCACTGTTGCCTTAAAAATCATATCTCGAGTTTCAAAACTCAGAAACTGATTCCGTAAATTTTCCATGAATTTAGACTCATATATCCTTCCATGGATTTATTTCTAGAATTTTTGGTCAGGCCAATTGGTACAGTTTATTAGTTAAAGTCACCCATGTTACAGGGATCGACTGCTCTGCCCTTCGCGCGTTACAACTTGAATATCTCTCTGTAAAGGGCTTTAATACTGGTTCCGTTTGTTTCTAATGAAACTAGACTCAAAATGGAATTTGCACATATAAGGCATGACTCCTAATTCTTTCTGGATAATTTATAGTGAATTTTTAAAGTCGCCACAGGGGACCCAGAAACCGTTCTGGCCCTGTCTCACGAGAACTTTAATATCTCTCGGTATACTGATCATATGATCGTTTCGTTACTTTCATATGAAAATAGACTCGTCAAGGTTCGATCACATAATTTATTCACTATTTAACACCATTCCTACAAATTTTGGTGATTTTCCCCATCCACGTCACTGCAGCTGGCAGCATCTGTTTTTAAGGTAGGCTTTACCTAATTTGTAGTCTCCATGGGCCAACTATGGTCTTGCCATACATGGGTCCACATATGATCATATTTAGCCATTCCAATGGCTGATCATGTGACCAACACTCCCATTCAATCCATAATCACATCATGAAACCATATATAATTACAAACCACAAATGGTCTAATTCCATACTCCACTATTACGAACTATTTTCGCATGGCCGTACACATATACATCACAAGTACTTAAAATAACCGAGGGTAGTCCTATACATGCCATATCCGAACTCAACTAAAGGAGTACCAAAAGGGCTTTGATAGTGTGGTTGACTTCAACTTCTATGATCCCGAATCCGATCGCTAACGAGCAAAATCTATAAACAGAGAAACAAAGAAAGCGGAGTAAGCAATTTATGCTTAGTAAGTTTGACGATAATATACACACAACCAAAGCATAGCATTCAAGTAGCTAAACAATAATTCATATGCACAATTTCTCAAAGACATGCTTACTTCACAATCCCAACTCTTATATTCATACACAAATAACGGCCTAGTTAATGCCGATAGCTCATTTATAATTAGAGCGAATATTCGTATGCATTTACTCATAGTGTGCAAAGCACACACAAAACATACCTTGTTGGGGATTTCACAAATGCAATAACTGAAAATTTTCCAGCAGCTTATAAATTTCAAATCACATACCTTCGGAGTTTATCCGGATATAGCTACTCGTTCAAAACACCTTGGGACATAGCCGGTTATGGTAACCGCACAAATGCCTTGGGACTTAACCGGATATCACAACTTCGCACAATTGCCTTGGGCTTAGCCCGGTATCATAGCTCGCACAATTGCCTTGGGCTTAGCCGGATATCATAGCTTCGCACAATTGCCTTGGGCTTAGCCCGGTATCATAGCTCGCACAATTGCCTTGGGCTTAGCCCGGATATCATAGCTCGCACAATTGCCTTCGGGCTTAGCTCGGGTATCATAGCTCGCACAATTGCCTTCGGGTTTAGCCCGGATATCATTCGAACATTCATACACATCTTTGTTTCATTTTCACAACAAAACTTTTATGCACAATTCACTTAACAAAAATATCATTTCGGCTCAATGGCCATATACAAGGCGAATTTGATTGCTTATTACTTCATTCAATCGAATCAAAATCTAAGTTTCGATACTCGAAAACTTACCTCGGATGTTGTCGAACGATTCCGATGGCTATTCGACTACTTTTTCCTTCCCTTTATCGGATTTAGCTCCCTTTTGCTCTTGAGCTTAATGAATACAAGTAGAAGTATTCAATATTTCTATCAATAATGTTTACTAGTAAATCACATTCGGCATCTCATATCATCTCACTTTATTATAATTTATCATTCAACCTTTGAACCAAAACGCCATTATATGGCCACATATACATACATCCATATATTTAAGCTCAAGAATTTTAACATAACATCAAGTGCTCAAATTACTCATGTGGCCGATTACACATGGTCATAAATACACAAAATCAAAAATAATTTCAAGGTTTTTCACACTATACATGTACTAGGCGAATGTACATGCAAATTTCACAACATTCTTCAACAAATTTCTTCTTTAAACAAACATATTTATCACTTTCTTCATAATCAAAATATCATGTGCAAACATATATACACATATAGGTGCATGGCGAATCTCAAGGTGTTCATAACCCTCTAAAACACAAATTTTACCAATCAAGTAACAAGCATAAATCATGCTCATGAATGCATCATGGCCGAATACATCACAATCATACCCCATTGAACTTTGGTCATGGTTAAACAAAGAACTCAATGTCTTACTCAAGATTGCTACAAAGAAATTTCAAGAGTAGTCAATCCATTATTGCATGCATCATTAGCAAGCTTCACTTTTAGCATGCAATGGCTTTAACACAATATCAACCTTGGCCAAATACCATTTTTCATGGCATAACAAGGATTTGAACCATGGCTAACATGCACATCAAGTTAGCAACCAAAACAAGCATGAATCTCATGACACAACCTCATACATACCTTAATCTTGATGCAAGTTTAGCCAAATCTCCTTCTAGATCTCTTCTAAACAAAGAAAATGAAGCAAAATCTCTTCTTCCTCTTAGGAATTTCGGCCAAAGGAAGGAGGGAAAAGATGAACAATTTTTTGTTTTTTCTTTCTTAGTCTTTGCTCAAAGAAAGGATGAATGACAACTTTTTTTCTTTCTTTCTCTCTAGCTACGGCACCATGGGGGGCATCCATGCTTATTTTTTTTTCATTTCTTAATTCTTTCTACATAATGCACTAACTAAACATGTTGGAAACATGTCCCCTGCCCATAATCTAGACATGGCGGCCACTCATTCAAAATAAATGGAGTATTTGACATGCAACTCCATTTATTTTGCTTCATTCCTTTATTAACCTCTTGAAATTAGCTACATATTTTTAAATCCTTTCACATGAGTCCTTTTTCTTTCAATTCACAATCAAATTAACTAAATCAAAGAATTCAAAATTCACACATGAGCACACACATATTATAGGCATCAAAATAAATTTTAAATTATTTTTATGCCTCGGTTTTGTGGTACCGAAACCACATTCCGACTAGGGTCAATTTTGGGCTGTCACACTAACCCTCTCCCTCACCACAAAGAAAAACGAAACTGCACCTAAACTAGTTGCTACAACCATTAATAATGTAAAGAGCATGACTCTAGACATAGAAACTTTGTTGTAATTACCTTTCTAGTCATTCATTGCCTTGTCATTATCCTCAAAAGTTATGACTTTCTCTATACCAGTGCCATCTATAACAGTATCCTTGACATTTTTATGGTGATCTCTAATCCTTTGTGAAATTACATTTTGACCATCTACTATAATTCATTCAAGGAAAGAAATGGCAATCGATAAACATAGAAGCAAATGCTTGAGTCTGAATTGCATTGCTTTTTATTATGACCACAAATCTATCATCGATAATGAAGGTTATTGATCAAATAGAAATCATGTAGGTGGGGATCAAGAAAAGTCGAAAACAAAACTAGTCCAGTATGTTTGGAAACGCACCTTAGTAATATAAGCTGTAATTAAAAAGCACAATTTTTGTGGAAACGAAGCTTTTGTCAACCAAGTGACAAACATATTGAGCATTCAACAACGACAAGGATCGAAATAAAAGGCCAAAATCAATTGAAACAACCCCTCCAAAGAGCTATAGTCCAATAAATTTGAGATGATCATAAAAAAAAAAGATAAAATCAAAAGGATAATCATTTTAAACAAACCAAAAATAAAATCCAAAACCCTAATTGATAATATAAACAATTACTATAAGCATTGGCCTCATTTGCACAAAAAATAACCAACCTTAACAAGAAGCAAGGTTCAGAATCCACAATTCCCAAATGGCAAGAGAAAAGAGAGGAAAATATTGGTTTTATTTTGTTTCAAATTAAAAGCTATGTAAACTCTAAAACAAAATATGAAAGAGAGCAAAACAAATTCAATTGTGGAAAAGGGGAAAGAAAGCCCTGAATTTTGAAGTAAAAGAAAACAAAAAGTTAATAGATTTCATTAAATTGAAATAAATTAGAAGAACAAATAAAATTGATGGAGAATCGAAAAAAATATAAAAATGCATCAAAAGCAAAACTTGAACTAACCTGTAGGTGCAAGGTTCCAAACAAAAACAATGGTAAAGAATTTGTTAGATTAGTTTAAAATTGGTAGCAGCAGGCAGAAAGATAGAAAGAGGAGAGGGAAAGGGACAGAGGGAGAGGGTTAGCAAAGGGACGATGGGGGAGAGGGAAAGAATTAGAGTAGGAGGAGGGATGGTGGGGAAGAGGAAGAGAGGGAGAGAGAATCAGAGTAGGGGGAGAGATGGTGGGGAAGAGGGAGAGGGAAGGGAGAGGGATGGAAAATGGTAGTTTGGTTAAGTCTGTAATGGAATTGTAACGGAAAATGGTAGCTCCGTTACGTTTGTAACGGAAAATGGTTAGTGGTGACTGTTTTGTTATTTTTCGAAAGCTAAGTGACTAAATTGAACCCGAGTGACTATTTTGTCAACTATTCCAAAGTTGAGTGATTGTTGGTGTAATTTACCCTATTATTTAATACAATTTGAAAGCTTTTTTCATAAATATTTTTTAAAAATAATAATTTTTCAAGTATATTTTTATAGAAGAACAATTTTTTAAGTAAATAAAAATAATCAATATCTCATAAATGCTATTTTTAAATTCTTTTTAAGCTATTCTAGCTATTTTAAATATAGAATACTTTTTACATTATAAAAATATAATATAATTATAAATTGAATAAAAATATAATTCAATTTGGTTCAATTAATCAAGGTTTTTTAACTTTTATGTCATTATTTGTCCAAACACAATTAGGTTTTGATTTCTCTTTTTTTTTTATACAATGTCTAATACTACCTATAACCCCTCTCTAATCTATAAATAAGAGGACAAACTTGCTTCAATGTACTCGAAGTCGCGTCCTCGTGAAATGACAATAATATCAATACCAACTGAGTTAAGACTCAACCGGTTTGATGTCCCAATTTTTCTTACTTAGTCTTGTAGTAATCATAACCTGAAACTTTATTAATAAGATAAATACTAATTATTAAAAATTTTTATTTAACCACGACAAAAATATCCTTATTTATTTTAAGCCCTTTAAACATTTCTATCTACCTATTAAAAGTTTTAAATACTACAATAATAAAGGTGTCACATTAGAATTAATCAATAGCGTCTAGGAATCAAACGACTTTATATTAATCTGAAACTGAATTAACATAGCTTTTATGCATACATAATTTGTTGGTGAAAGCTCAAACATCTCCCACTAAAATGTTATCGAATTTTTTAATGTAGGTTTTCATTTAATGAGTTTATTTGTTGCTTTTTGTTTTTAAAATAATACTAAAAAATATTTATCGAAATAATATAGATTTTTTAATAAAAATAATATGAGAGATGAAATTTCAACCTCAAATAGATATGTCAATTGACAATTTAGGATTGAGACCAATGCAGCAAGAATGTCAAAATAAAACAAGCACCTCAACTCCCCAATTCAATAATTGCCAGCCTAATTTGGCAAAATTGTGGTGCACGTTTCTCCCAAATCATCATGGTGATTGCCAATTTGAGAAAATGATATGCCCATTAATTCCAACACCCACTCGTACCCATAAATTCCCTCCCACTCTAACTCTTATAAATTCTCCCATACCCCATTTTCTTATCCCACACAACACTTCCATCATTTTCTAAATCCCAACTCTCCCTCGCTTCCCCCAAACCTTAAATCAACAACCACTTATTCCAAATCGACAACCATCCTAACAACCAAAAAAAGTCAAAGCCATTTTCACTCAAAATACCAAAAAACTCTAAACATAAATTACATTTAAAAACCCTAAAACCATCCAAAAAAATACATATGTTCTTTTTACAAGCCAAAAGAGGTTTTTTTAAAAAAATTATGTTTTTTAGTTATTATTTATTTTAAATATAATTCTTTTGTGGCATAATTATATTTTTTTAGGTTTGGAATAATTGAAGTGATAAGGTACGTGTCTACACATCCGATATAAATTTAATTTAAATTAGAATTTGTTTTTGTTAAATGATATGTTAATTTTTATTTAAAAATGTGAATAAATCATATTTATTATAGGTATATAGTAATTAGTGAATATTGTAGGAATTATGTTATTATATGTTTAAATGAAATAAATATTGTTATATAATCACATTTAGTATATCTGAAATAAATTTATTCGTACATAAATTTTCATATTTAATTTTAAAGTTATAAAAATTTGATTTAGGGTTATGCATTTTATGTTAAATAAATAATTGTTTTATTAAATTAGAGGTTGTTTTATTAAATTATATGTATTAAATTTTGAAGTTATATAAGTTTTGTTTTAGGGTTTAACATTATTATGCTAAATAAACAATTGTTTCATAGAAAATGTGTATTTTAAGTAATTCAGTATTATGAAATATATGTTTAAGGTTTAAGGTAAGGAAAATATATTTCTAAAATTTTTGGTTTGTGCGAAACAAGTTCCGAGTATGACATTGATTAGATTGGCTCACTTGTCTGATAATCTGCAGAATGCAATAAATTTAAATTAATTGTTATGAAATTCTAAATCTATATTTAATTTTTTTATGGATTGATTAACCAAATAAATTGATAGGATGTTGATCACACCCCTCGTAATCGCAACAATACTTATCTTGATTAAGGGCCAATAGATGATCGAATCTGTGACTATATGAATATTGCCAAATTCGGTTATGTTTTGAACTTGAGGCCATGCACAATTTCCTCAAAATTGATTGTTGTGTTGATCATTGCCAAATATGCACAGAGTAACCACGAGCAATAAAAGAACTGTGGATTGAAGATGGGAACATTGGAAAATGTTCCTAGATTGATATATGGAACGACCAACTTCTATCAATGGTGATCAGATTTAGCAACCAAGGTCACTTCCAAGCTTTGGATAATTATATGACTTGGTTTAGGGAAAACGGAAGACCATTTTTATTTAATCAATTTCCTATGTGATCCAAATAGAGGCGTGGTCCTATTAGGCATGTTGTGCCACTAGTTACCGCCTGAGGGCCATCATAGTCCCTTAATGCACTTAACGTCAATGGTTATCAGTTGGCTTCAATGTTCTTCATAAAATCGCAACTAACGCAACATCGAAGTCAACATTCAGGGCCTAATAGTTACCACCTGGAGATGCCGAGCTCATCCAAATCAGTGGCTCGATTCGAGTGAGATCTTAATTTTGCTTCTCAACCAGAAGAGCAAGTACATGTTGAGCATACTTTTAGATGGGACTTTAATTCTGCTCCTCAAACAGATGCACCTATGGGATCGAATATCGAATCATTTGATAAGGTTCCTAGTTTTAATGACCTAGCCAATTTTTTCAATTACGGGTCCGGATTAGGGTAGCAATATCCATTAGTTACACCACTTCCCCCAGCCATTTAGGAAGAGGAGAGGAAAAATGGGATAATAATAGTCTTATTAATCATCACAACCAACCCCACCCCAATCGAAGAAGGCTTTGACAGCAATTTAGACATCGCACTACACCGTCCAATCATATCTTTTAAAAATTGGTAAATATTTAAGGTTTTGGAATATTTATATTATTGAACTTATTGGATTTAGGGTAGATACATTGTTGAATTATTATTTTTAGTTAATTTTAAAATTTAAAATTTTCTTTTTCATATGTATATGTCAGTAAAAAAATTGGTTGAAATTGTTAAACAATTTATATTAGTATAAGATAACTAGGGTATTTGATATCAACAAGTTTATACAGGTAAATAGTTCAAACATTTTAGAAAGCTTTAAAATGGAATACAGTTAAGACAAAACATAAAAGCACGCTTTAAAATGGAATACAGTTAAGACAAAACATAAAAGCACTAGAATCAGGACTTTGATCACTAACCCATACTAAGACCCCGATGTGGGCACTTATTCCAGCTATGACCAATTGTTTGGCACAACCCACATTGTTTTGGTTCGTGCGAGTCCCTCTCGTCAAAATCCATCTAATCCTAGTTGATTTGGGACGCTCCTTAGAATTTCAACGTAACTCTTTGTTAGGGATTAATATGTTCACAAGTGGTTCTAATTCTCTTATGGATTTATTGCTCATTAGTCAAAACTCGCTCTCCCTAATGCGTTTAATTGTTTCAAGTTTATACACATTGTTTATAAATTACATACAGTCCGTATGGCTATAGGCACATGTGGCCACAACACGCGAATATGGGTAATGAAGAGTTTGAAACCTTTTACAATCACAGAATTGGTTCAGTATATCAACATGAAAGAACCTAGTAGAGATACCTACCTGATGACTGATAAATTTCGTCACTTAAAAGGTTTTTTCAATGTGTGAGAAGGTTCGAACAAACATCAAGTTGGATTTTTGTTTGTTAACATCCATCGTTGTACGCATATCCTCGCAATAAATGTGGCCAACTGTCATTTGAGTTTCCTGCTTAATCCTCATATTTGGTATCAATGCCACCAACCTATAGAATCTTGCAAAGAATACATCAGATATTGGTAGATGTCTAACTCCTTTCATAATGGAATTTATCATAACGACTAAATTAGTCATCATATGGTCATATCGAGAGCCATCTTCGAAGATTGTGCCCACTAATATGGTTCCATATTGTTACACCAATTCATTGCTTTATTGCTAACCTCAGAATGAATCTTCTCTATTTTTTGGTTGAGCCTATGTCATTATAGCTCATACCCTATGGTGCAAAATGTTAATCGATCCATATGTATATGTCTTAGTTAACAGAAAACATATGTACAAATAATCTAACAATGACTTGTTCACGAAATCATTTGTCTTTGAAATCTTTGTGGAAGTTGTTGTGCCATGTCGAACACTAAAAGTAGAATGTCAAGGAACACCATATTGCCTAATTGCAGCTTATAATTCAATTCCTCGATCGAACATCAAGCAAATGGCATCTTGTGTTACGACATAATGTCGCAAGTGTTGGATCTTGTGTCCTAAGTATAGTATTTTTGTCTATGTACACTTGTATTTTTTCAAATGAATTGGTTTAGTAAAATTATCCATGAATTACATTAATACCCTTTGTATATTGTCCTCAATAGTTTTCTTTTCACACAAAGAAAGAAAAAGGAAGCAAATATTAGCTCACCTGTTATCTAATATTTAACTAATACTAAGCGATATTATATGGTCGGATTATAATCTGAAATGAGCAAACCAATTGGAAGACTAATATGTCATCTATCAAGTTATATTGTGGAGATGCTTTGTTTTGAGCATCATAGCAGATTACTCCCATCAAATAGAGACAAAGATGTGACTGATTAGACTGATAGTACATTAGATAGGACCCAAGTAAAATAGGTCTTGAATCTGTTTATGGATTAATACACTTGTGAAGTTCATAGTATAGCATACCTTAATCCTGAGTGGATGGTGGGCTATGTATGCATCATACATATACTTTGATGTAAGTAAAAGTCTGAGTTCAAATAGATAAGGGACCGAAAGCTGGTGTGTTGGGTATACGACTTTTGCAGTGTGTAGCATCATTCATAATAGTGGAATTAATAACCCAAGACATGAGTAAACAATATCCTCTCACTAGCAATACATGATAGCTAAAAAGTATACGTGGTCACGGATCATTTGTTTTTGTGATAAATGACTTAATTACTATTTGATAGTTATTGACTTTTAATGAAGGAAGATATAATGGTTACCATGAGATAAAATAGGATCATATTGGGACAATAAATTTATCACAAAGAGATTAATGATATCATATGAGGGTAACACACTTATTACAAGGTCATTGGACAAGAATTGATCGAGTAGCTATCATAATGGTATGTGATTGTGGAGAACTTAGTCACGATACTATAGTGGAATGACTTCATGACTAAAAAGTTCATAATTAATAGGTGAAAAGATGAAACTTAATTATAAATCATTTGAGCCCTAATTATATATGTCCAATCGATCCTCTGCCTAGCTCGTTGAAACCAGAAATGAATTTCATGTTGAATCAAATTAACAGAAATTGATAGAAATGATAAAGTTAGAGAAGTGGGTTACATTTAAAAATGAATCTGGTTTCTCACTAAGTATGGAAATAACATGAGAATTAATTTAAGTTTCCCGAATTATTATTTAATTAAATAGTTAAAGTTCGAAAATGGATTTAAATTAATTGGTCATTGTGAATCCGTTGAATGTAGAAATTAAATATATTTCCTCATGGATTCTTTTACGGTAAAGTTGTCATGACTTTAATGAAATTAGAATTGAGTTGAGAAAATTATTTAATTTAAAACTTAATTAATTTAAATTAAATTAATAAATAATATTTATTTTAGAAAATAGAAAAATATGTATTGAGTTGGACTGAATTATAAAATGTTGGTTTCAAAGTTTAGGAAGTGTATATAATTGGACTCAATACAAGAGATGTCTAAAACCCCTTAAAATAATTATGAGGGGCGACAACCTGATATTATTAACTAGGGTTAGTCGGCCTTCTCTCCTAATCCAAATAGGGGATTTTTTTTTATTAATACTCCATTTGTTTCTCTGAAAATGATTTTCAGAAAACGACTTACTTTTCTGGAAAAACTAATATTTTCTGGTGTTAGGATGAATCTATGTAAAATATTTTCTATTGTTTGGCATATTTCTTGAAGAATATTTCATAAAAGTTATTTTCAATGAAACAAACATACATTTGAGATTTATGATAAATGGTTTAAATGAAGTAGTGAATTGATTACAAATTGATGTTAAGGTGAAATTATAGTAACTAATGAATCTTTATCATGTTAAGGATTAAATTGTAAACTTTTTGAAATTTATAATTGAAACAAGAGTAGTGATATGCATGAAAATTTGTTATGTGAAATAAAATATTATAATAAATTATTTGATTAATGTAACACCCCAAACCCGGCCTAGACGTTATGGCCGGATCCGACATGCCACATCGAAGCGTTCAAAACATTTTATATTGTTGATCCAGAAAAACCTACTTAGTGTTTTAAAAGATAATTTCATTATAGGTTAAAGTGAATGGAAGCTGTGCACCAGGTAGGAAACCGGAAAAGAGGAGGTGAGTGTATCGGACTATTTAAGTACCAAGCTCCCTTCGGATCCAATCCTAGACATGCACACCGCCATTGCCACACCTTAACGTCATGTATATTTCTAGGAAATCGATTTTATTAAGTCATTTTTAGGAAAAGTGATTAATTTTGGAAAATACTTTCATTGCGGAAGCTTTTCTTGTTGTCGTGTTATTTTGAAATCAATTGTTGGTTTTTTTTTCTTTTTTGAAAACGCGCCCTAAAGCTATCCAATTTCAACTGTTAAAATAAGTAATACCTATCTTAGTAATACATATTAAAACCATAAAAAATAATTAAACGGCCTTATTACATTTAAAAACCCAAACCTCAACATAAATAATAGGATGTCTAGTTCACCAGAAGAAAACCAAACTTTCAGAACGGGTGGCCACTTCGAATTCCCTCACAGCTCCAAGCCCACTATGGTTGGGGATTTTCTGCGTGGATGAAAATAAAAGGGGTGAGTTTGGGAAAACTCAGTGTGTAAGGAAAACCCATTCAAAGCCCAAGTCAGCTAAAGCCTATTGGGCTAAGCCCGTTCAGTAATAAGTGGTCTTGGACGAGCCCTTTTGATTACAATAAAGCGGGCCTTAGCCCTTATTGAGATAACAGATATGGCCCATAGGCCCATTTCAAAATACATGCAACATCAATAACATATGCAAGCCCATTTGGGAGACTACTCAACCCACCAACCACTACACTCCACCCGTACCAACCCTACACTCCATGTGGGAATAGCTCAACCCACCCGACCCTAACACTCCACGATTTGCGACTTTCTTTGCTCGATTCTCGATAAATTGAGGCAAAGCCTCCGATCGTGGACAAGCCACTTTCAGTACTTCCTTCATCAATATCCCAATCCCATGCATCAGATAATAACAACATGGCATGCAGTAAATAACAACAGTCAAACATGCATTTAAGTCAATTTAACCCTAGGGGTATTTCGGTAATTTATCTCCTAGGGGTAAAACGATAAATTTTCCACTTTTAAAGGTATTTCAGTAATTTATCTATTTTAAGGTTTTTCATGCATATTCCTACCTTTCACGTACTACAGAATCACGTACCGAGGGTTCTTATCGAATTGGGCTCGTTGGCCCATCATTCCAATTTTGGCCCATTAAGCCCAAAAATATCGAGGGCACAGAAATCATGCACTTTATAGTCCAAACATTTCAGCTTACCAAAAACATTAATCGATTTACCTCACGAGCATTCGTACACTCACAAATCTACAAAATACTGGTTTTCGGCATTTCAGATTTTCGACTTTTGCTGATCTAGACTAAGAAAGAGGGTGTTAGTTACACACATTTGCGACGATATCTTGTGAGATCTACACACGAACGCCTACAATTGGATTACTAACACATTAATCTAACTATTCAAATACGAACTATGTATTAACCCCTTACAATATTCGGCCAACCACACCTACAGATCATAGTAAGCTTATAAGAAAACAATAAGCAACTCATTAACAAATTTTTGTCAATGTTTACCACATAATCATAATTTCACTGCAAGCTGTCTTCCTGAGCAAAGTCACTAAATTATTTATAACTAGAGCTACGAAACTCCAAATCAAGTGCCGTTAATTTTCCCTGAAAATAGACTCATATATCTTCTATCCATAAAATTTTAAGAATTTTTGGTATGGCCAATCAATACCAGAGTTTTCTTAAAGTTTCCCATGTTTCACTATTTGACTAATCTGACCACTCTTCATTACGAATCAAATCTCTCATTGTACAGAATTCAAAATATGTTCTTGTTTATTTCATTTGAAACTAGACTCAACAAGCTTTAATTACATAATTTATTCAGCTTCTAATTCATCTCCCACAATTTATGGTGATTTTCCAAAGTCACATTATTGCTGCTGTCCCAAGCAGATTTATTACCAAATTCACTCTTTCACACATAACTTGCATGCATGTTATTTAAACATGTATATCACCAATCAATCATCACATATCTATGATTTTACTTAAGCATAATCTCCTTTTCATCATTTTAAAGCACAACATGTTAGCCGATTTTTCCCTTTAGCATCTAAGGCACATGCATGTTCATTTGTTTGGCTAAACTTCACCTATCTTCCATTTTTCATCAAAAGAACATGAAACAACAACCATTTCCTTCATTTTAATTCATGACCAAATGCTCACAGCACAACTAAAAACCAAAATATGCTTCAAGAGTTAAGGTAGAATCAAGAAGAACTCATGAACCTCAAAATAAAAGCAAACTACCATGAACTTACCTTCAATTTTTCTTCCCCAAGTGTCCGAACATTTAAGAGCTTTCTCCTCTCCTTTCTATTCTCTAACTTTAGGCTATGATGAACAAAGATGGACAAAACTTTGTTCTTTTCACCCCTTTTTTTTTTAATAAAATTTCATATTTCATCCATTTAATTCTTTAATACAAAAGACATGAAATTCCCATCTTGGAACATTTACCTAAACCATTATCATAGAACATTTACCTAACCCATTATCATGGAATATTTACCTAATCCATTATCATGGAACATTTACCTAACCCATTATCAATTTGTACCATGAATTATGGATATCAAGTGCTCATATTGTCTACAACAACATGATAGCTGGCCACTTCATGTAAAATGGGAGGTTTGTCATGCAAATCCTCCTATTTTGCACTCCTATTTATTTGGCCACTTCAATTTAGCCTATAGCATTTTCAAACATTTTCATATAGGTTCTATTTCATAATTTCACCCCTTTTTCTTATGGAACAAAATTAACTAAAATTGCGGGTTCTATCTTAGCTTGGGCCTTCTAGAGGCCCACTAACATAATTAAACCTATGCCAACATTCACAGAATTCCCGAAAATTGGGGCGTTACAATTAAAGTGTTTATAGGTGAAAAATAAATTACATGGCAATAAGGACTAAATTGAAAAATGTACAAAAATTGAAGTGTGAAACAATTTAATATGTGAATAACGAAATTATGATAAAATTTTAACAAATATTTTATGAAATGATAAAATATGCATAAAGTATTGTAAGTGAAATTATGAAAAATTTTGGATTTTTATGATGACAAACTTGAGAAAATATGTGGATGAATTAATAGAAGTGAAATACATAGAAATTTGATATGTGAAACAAGATATTGAGATAAATTATGTAATTAAAGTGTAACAAGAAAGAAAATTGAATTAATATGATTAATTAGTGAATATTATACTTTTATGACAAAAAGGACTAAATTGAAAAGTTATAAAAGTTTATAAGAAAATATTTAATAAGTAAAGAATGTAGTAGAGAATGTAACGTCCCAGTGCTTTGACCTAATGTTCGGATCAGATATAAGAGTGTTACAATGAATAGAGCCTTATAAGTTTGGAAAATGTCTTATGGAAAAAAATTGATAAGACATTTTACGGGAATAAGTGGGTAATTTTACGTTGACTGGAAAACATTATAGGTTGATCATCCTATTTTACATTAAAAAAACATTGGAAAATATTGGAAATATTTTCTGTAAAAGCTTTTACGTTGAAACAAACGGAGTCTAGATAAGTATTATTTGCATCTACTAATTCAACTAGGGTTGTTCTATCTCCTTCTATAAATAAAAACCACTGGTAGGGCTAAAAACAAAATTTTTACACAACTTTGAGGAATTGTTATTTTTCCTGAAAATAGCTAGAATTTATTTCTATGTATAAATTCTATTTTTCAGGAATAATAATTCTACTGGTTTCTATAAAAGAGAGATTTACTTTACTACTGAAAATAAGAAAATTATTTTTGATTTTGTGTCTAATTCGTAATTGTTTGAACTCACACTCAAAGTGATTCATAGTATGAGGATAGCAAAGATCATCCGATTGAAAGTCAGGAATGTCAAGGATCCATCTCATACAAAGCACAAGTATTTTTTAGGAAAAAGTTTATTACTATAAATATCACAACTAGCTTGGTTTTAAAATTTTTATTTTTTGTTATGCAAGAAAACCGTTCTCAAATCGAATTTTTTCCAACAGCAAATTGGTTAAGAAAAACTCACACGACTCCATATTTTCTTTCTTTAGAATGGAAAAAGGTGATCAATAAAACGTTTCAGTTCCCATCCTATGTCCCATCTATAAGCAATATCTGCTTATATTTTCCATAAAATCATGTATAGTCGACTTGAACCATGGGCTTACAATGAGGGAAAACCCTAACATAAGGTTTGAAAGTCCAAAGTAATCGATGGAAGATTTGATGCCTTGGCACCACTTTGCCATTTTAGTTGCACGCATTGATAGTCTACATCCTGACCACAATTCCGGGGACATAATGTTGCATTGTTGTCGTCCAATATTAGAGCTCATTGTATAATTCATCCCAATCACTGTACAAATCCTTCATGGAAATTTGTTCATCACACCATGCTTTTCTGTATGAAACCTTGTATCGATAATGGGTTTGCATGTCTACCACCAACACAATAATCAAAATAGTGGGCTTTTCCTCGACCAAAAGCTTTATACTTTGACTGATCAACTTCGCATCTAACTTTCAGTGATCTTGAGTCAATCATGTCGTAGTGAAAGTATGAGGGCCTCTATACTTTTGAATCTCTCACATTTGTGATTTCTTCATAAAAGATGCCCTAACCCTTTACCTACAATCTTAAGATGCATACTAACAATCTCCCACATAATGTTGGGTTCGTTATCGCGACTCTCTAATTCAGTGATAACTTTAAGTTTTACTACTTTATTGAAGCAACACGACTTTCCTTATCATTGTATTCTCACCCAACCTTAAGCTTTTCCAATTCCTCATCATCTGACACCTAATGTGCAACACCCCTCGCTTGATTCGATCGTTCTGTCTGAGCTACAAGATGCTACATTCATTGTAGGAGGAACTACAGTCAAATTATAGTAAAATATTTACATGAATATGTTATATAATGCCAAACATATTCATTTATAGTTAAACAATCAAAATTGAGCATTAATCGAGCTTCCGAAAGCTCTTTTGTCAACCCGAGCTTGAAATAGGACCACATCGCAAAGTTTTAAAATTTCAGGGTCGACTTCGTAATGTCGCCAAACAATTTGTCACGTCATGACCTCAGGCCACTTGACGCTACGACATGATTCACTATCAGCCGATATTGCGACAAGGTAGGTTGCTTGTCAGAATATGGACTCTATTTTGGTAAAAATGAACCATTTTGTATCTATTTCAAAACTTCCAAACATACCTATCAATATGTTCAAAAATTACCAACTTCAATTGAATAAAAATATACTTAAAACATACCAAAATTCACTTCCATCACTCAAATTCAACTTTTTAACAAAGCATTCAATACATAAATATCAATTAACTCAACCATTTCAATATTATTAGGATTTACCAATCAAAACATTCAAATTGTATATTCTTTCCTATTCCACATCGATCAAACATGTCATTTCCTTCAATTATATCCATTTATGAACATATATACATATTTATGACATGTAAACATTAAGCATAAACATCAACTATCAAAAATTAAACTACATTTCACAAGCATACTTTAACTTACTTATGTTCATACGCATCTCATCTCATTCCATACCAATTCTTAAGCCATACACATCTTAAGCTTATCAATCAAAATGTGTCATTTCAACTAGTCATCTCCATTACCAAAACTTGCATAATATACTCAATTACCATATGCAACATAACATACCAAGCTTTTCAACTCACTACAACTTATATACATTCAAATAGCATCACAAAACCTTATATATACATGCCAAAAACCTAGACTCAGAATGACTAAATAGCTACTGATTCAGTGATAGGATAGTGTGAGCTTCGAGACAATCCTTCTTGACGTGTTCCGCAAGGTAATGATCTACAAGGAGAAGGGAAAACAACAAGGTAAGCATATAAAATGCCTAGTAAGTGCATATGAAATTTACTTTACTTGTAACACCCCTAACTCGTGACCGACGCCGGTGTCGGACACGAGGGGTTAACGGCCAAACCCTCTCAAGATGCCAACCAATTTGACATTACCAGTCAGGCTGGAAAACTGCGTCACTGTCGTCTTAAAAATCATATCTCGAGTTTCAAAACTCAGAAACTGGTTTCGTAAATTTTCCCTGAATTTAGACTCATATACCCATCCATGGATTTATTTTTATAATTTTTGGTTGGGCCAATTGGTACAGTTTATTAGTTAAAGTCACCCATGTTACAGGGACCGACTGCTCTGACCTTCGAGCGTTACAACTTGAATATCTCTCTGTACAGGGCTTTAATACTGGTGCCGTTTGTTTCTAATGAAACTAGACTCAAAATGGAATCTGTACATATAAGGCATGACTCCTAATTCTTTCTGGATAATTTATGGTAAATTTTCAAAGTCGCGACAGGGGACCCAGAAACCATTCTGGCCCTGTCTCACGAGAACCTTAATATTTCTCAGTATACTGCTCATATGGTCGTTTCGTTTCGTCCATATAAAAATAGATTCATCAAGGTTCAGTTCCATAATTTACTCACTATTTAGTTCTACTTCTACTATTTTTAGTGATTTTTCAATCTCATCTCACTGCTGCTGTCCGCAACAGTTACTGCAGTAGACTATGCCAATTTCATGAATTTTTCCTTGGCCTTAATCATCCATCATACATGACACAAATTATGGCCACCTTATCAAAATTTGAGTTTCTAAGACTCGTGGCTATAGGTTCTAGCATCCCACTCGGCGACCACATAGGCCATTTTCACATGGCTTAAAGTTTACAACCCACAATTCGACAAAATATAATAGCCTATACATGCCAAATGTTCTTCAACAACAAAAACAATACCACAAGATTTCAGCGGTGTGATGACTTCAACGACGGTCCCGATCACGCAAACAATACGAGTCCGAGAGACCTAAAATGGGTGACAAGAAAAACACCGAGTGAGTTTACAACTCAGTAAGTCATAAGCATTCATCAATCCACGATAAAGTTACTACTACATGTACAACAAATGAGGCTAGGTACTCGTCCATATCGAATCTATACCATAATACCTCGGACCTTTCGGTCCAATCTCGTACCAATTCATACATCCACATTTCATATTCTACACAACAAGATAATCGAAGCATTTTACACATTAACTCATTTTCCAGCACAACCATACAATTTCAATCATCACATAGATTTAAGGCTTACCAATTTCAACCCCAAGCATGAGCGTATTCTCTATTCGTCATGAGCTCGAGGTACTTACCGATCCGCTGTCCATACTCAATTCAATGGAGACACACCTCCATATATTTAAAGTACACACACAGTGCTTACTACTCGATTTCACACACTTAGTGCCACGTAATTTAAGCCCGCACACAGTGCCATACCCTCCGAGCTCGCACACCCGGTCAGTATTTTTCCAGCTTGCACACTTAGTGCCATATATTTCCAACACGCACACTTAGTGCCATATATTTCCATACGCACACTTAGTGCCGATCTAAATCACCGTACACACGTATTGCCCGCAGACACTTAGTGCCGAAAGCAAACTTTCTACACATTTCACTATTTCTCTTACATTCAACAAATGTCATCACTCCATACACATACATTTTCATTCATATATATATATGTCATCCCATTAAACACAATTGTATAAATTTTACAATCATTTAAGCAATATCAAATCGTGTAATGACTTACCTTGTTTGGGGTAGAACGGTTCCAAATCGGCTACTCGTTTGCTTTCTCCTTTCCTTTGTCCAATCTAGTTCCCTTTGCTCTTGAGCTAAATCAAACAATTTACCTCTCCATCAAACACAAACATACGGCATTCACATGCATTATTATGGTTATTGCGAATACTTAACACAACTAAGCTGAAAATTTACTCAATCTCATCTTAATTTATTGCTACTTATTTATCAAAGTTTCCAATACAAGGTATTTAACACCTATGCCCATTTGTACCCCATATGGCGAATGCTTCATTCCTTACCCAATTAACCATCCAACAATTTTTCAGCCTCATTACCACCCTTTTCATGTCTAATTGTTTAAATACTCTCAAGCTCATTCACAAGTACTATTATACATCTCATTAAGCATTAATCATGTTGCAACATAAATTCTATAGCATGGCGAATACTCATGCACACACACATAACAACAAGAACTCAATGGCACAAAATTTCCTTTTGTTAAACATTCGAACTTACTCATTTCCATGCTTTCATCACAACAACATCAAAACACTCACCAAGGAAAACAACATGCATGGCGAATTTTAACTCACCTAACAACTTAGTTTCGATTTGAGATTCAAGGAAAATTTTGAACCAATCCTCCAAATCATGCATGCATTTTCAAGAGTGGCATAAAACATACCTTCTTGTATCAAAACACCTTAGTCTAGTAAGCTCCCATGGCTGATTTTCTCAAGCTTTTCCCCCTTTCTTCTTAGTATATTCGCCAAGCAAGGAGAAAATGAGAGAATGAACACCCTTTTTTTTCTTTCTTTCTTTGCTTTTGTTTCTCTCATGTATGCGGCAGGGGGAAGCATCCACACTCTTTTTTTTTTTGTTATCATCATTTTCTTTTTCCATTTCTTTAATGCTAACTTTCTTATTTTATTGTTTCCTACATGCATCACTAGTCTAACATGTTGGAGACATGTTTCCACCCATAGCATGGCCGGCCATCATGCTTCATTTTGGCTAATTTGACATGCAAGGACAACACTTTCCCACATGTATTAATAGGCCACCTTACATTTGCCTAGCACATTTCTAAATTTTCTCACATAAGTCCTATTTGATAAAAATTCACTTACAATTAACAAAATCCAAACATGAAATTTTCACACATGCATATATACATATAATGAGCATCAATTATGATGGTTAATTATTATTATGACTTCGGTTTAGTGGTCCCGAAACCACTTTCCGACTAGGGTCAATTTAGGGATGTCACAACTCTCCCCACTTAAGAAATTTTCGTCCCGAAAATCTTACAGTAAATAGGCTCGGGTATCGCTCTTTCATAGAGTCCTCAAGTTCCCAAGTGGCTTCTTCCATTCCGAGTTTATGCCATAACACCTTCACTAACGGGATTTTCCTATTGCGCAACTCTTTTACTTCACGCCTCATAATGTGAATCGGTTCCTCTTCATAGCTCAAATTAGGTGAATCTCAATCTCGGATGGAGCAATTACGTGCGATGGATCAGACCTATATCGTCGAAGCATCGAGACATGAAAACGTTGTGAATCCTTTCGAGCTCGAGGGCAAAATTAATCGATATGCGATGGCCCAATTCGTTCGGATACTTCATATGGCCCGATGAACCTCGGACTCAATTTGCCCTACGACCAAATCTAAGCACCTTCTTCCAAGGTGAAACTTTGAGAAAGACCTTGTCTCCAACACGATATTCAATATCTTTTCTTTTCAAATCCGCATCGACTTTTGGAGATCCGAAGCGACTTTCAAACTTTCACGAATTACTCGAACTTTTGCTCGGCATCCTTAACCAAATCAACCCGAAGAATTTACCTTCACTAAGTTCATCCGAATAATGGGGTGCGGCATTTACGACCGTATAAAGCCTCGTAAGGCGCCATCTTAATACTTGATTGAAAGATATTGTTGTAGCGAATTCAATCAAAGGCGAATCTGTTCCATGAACCACTAAACTCAAGGATGCAACATCTCAACATATCCTCGAGTATTTGAATTATCCGTTCGGATTGACCATCGGTTTGGGGGTGAAAGAGTGCTAAAATGCGGTTTGGTACCCAAAGCCTCTTGCAATTTCTTCCAAAACCGCGACGTAAATCTTGGGTCTCTATCCGACCACGATAGAAATAGGTACCCCATGCAATCGAACAATTTGGGAGGCGTATAATTACGCCAACTTATCGGCGTAAAATCCGTGCAGACGAGGATAAAATGAGCGGACTTGGTCGGTCTATCAACAATGACCCAAACCGAGTCTTTCATATTACGAGTCAATGGTAACCCGGACACAAAGTCCATTGTTACTCGATCCCATTTCCATTCGGGTATCATGATCGGTGAAGTAATCCCGATGGCACTTGATGTTCGCTTTCACTTGTTGACATATCGAGACACCTTGAAACAAATTGAAATGTCTCGTTTCATCGGGCCACCAAAATTGGCGTTTGGTCATTGTACATTTTAGTACTACCGGGTGGATTGACATTCGACTACAATGGGCTTCATTTAGAATTATCGAAATAAGTTCAATTCTTTGGAACACACAGACGACTTCGAACCTCAAACAATCGTCATCATCAATTTGAAACTCGATTCCTTGTTCGAACACACTCACCCGTTTTGCAAGCAACTCCTCATCAACTTTCGAGCTTCACGAATTTGATGAGCCAATAATGGTTTGGTCTTTAATTCGGCTACTAACACATTGTCGGGTAGAATAGACAAGTGTACATTCATCGCTCAGTAAAGCAAGCGGTGATTTCGACTTAAGGCATCCGCAACCACATTAGCCTTTCGGGTGATAATCAATGACGAGTTCATAATCTTTTAACAACTCGAGCCATCGTCTTTGTCGCAGATTTAAGTCTCTACGAGTCATCAAATATTTGAGACTTTTGTGATCCGAATACATGGCACTTCTCACCAAATAAGTAATGTCGCCATATCTTTAAAGCGAACACGATGGCGACCAATTCGAGATCATGGGTTGGATAATTTTTCTCATGTGGCTTTAATTGTCTCGGCGCATAGGCCACAACTCGCCCTTCGTGCATCAATCGCAACCCAACCCAAGTAGGGATGCGTCACTATAAATGACAAACTCTTTGCCCGATTCGGGTTGCACTAGAATTGGGGCTTCGATCAAATAAGCTTTCAGTTGATCGAAACTTTTCGACATTTCTCCGTCCATTCGAACTTAACATCCTTTTGGAGTAACCGTCATTGGCATGGCTATCGTCGAGAAACCTTTTACAAATCGTCGGTAATAACAAGCAAGCCCCAAAAAGCTCCTAACCGGTAACATTCCTTGGTGGTTTCCAATCGACTATGGCCAAAATTTTGTTCGGGTCCACCCGACACCGATCACGGACACCACGTGCCCCAAAAGCTAACCTCTTTCAACCAAAATTCACATTCTTGAACTTTGCGTATAGCGCTTATCTCGTAAGATTTGTAACACTAGCCTCGGTGTTCAGCATGTTGGTTTCATCTCTCGAATAGACCAAAATGTCATCGATAAATACAACTACTGAACCGATCCAAGTATGGCTGAAAATTCTATTCATTAAATCCATAAACACCGAGGGCATTAGTGAGCCCAAACGGCATCACCAAGAATTCGTAGTGACCGTACCTCGTTCTAAAAGCGGTTTTGGGTATGTCCGATTCTCGGACCCTCAACCGATAGTACCCGACCTCAAATCTATCTTTAAAAACACCGAGGCTCCCTTTAATTGATCAAACAAATCGTCAATTCGTGGCAATGGATATTTATTCTTTATCGTCACTTTATTGAGTTGGCGATAGTCGATGCACAACCTCATGGTTCCGTCCTTCTTCTTCACAAACAATACAAAGTGCGCCCATGGAGAAAAACTCGGTCGGCGAAACCTCTATCCGTCAATTCTTGCAATTGAACCTTCAATTCCTTTAATTAGTTAATGCCATACGATACGGGGCTATTGAAATCGGCGTAGTACGGTACAACCGATGCGAATTCCACTTCTCGAACCGGTGGCAATCCGGTAACTCCTCGGAAAAACATCGAATACTCACAAACCACTGGTACCGATTCGAGTTTCCTTTCGTCTCTTTACTTCCAAACACATACGCAAGGTATGTTTCACACCCTTTTCACATACCTCCGGCGGTCATAGAAGATATTATCATTGGCGCTCCTTTTAAATCGATGAGACTCGACTCGGACTACCTCATTATTTGCACTCCTCAAATCAATGGTTTTCCTTTTGCGTCCACCTTTGCATCATGTACGGTCACCAATCCATACCAAGAATAACATCGAATTCATTAAATGGTAGAAGCATCGGATCGGTCGGAAAAGCAGATTCTCGAATTATTAGGGGCATCTCTTGCACACTTTATCAACGAAGCACGTATTGACCCAAAGGGTTTGACACTCGAATTACGAACTCGATAGACTCAACGGTAGAGTCTTCTTTGGATGCTAAGGTTTCACATACATATGAGTGAGTAGAGCGGGGTCAATCAATGCAATCACAATAGTATCAAAGAGAGTAAAAGTACCGGTGATAACGTCGGGGAGGATGCCTCCTCTCGTCTTGCGGATGGCATATGCTCTAGCAGAGCACGGGTCTCGGATCGGACAGCCGTATTAGAGGCTCCTCTCGATTACCACCCCTACCTCCGAGAGATTCTCGGGGCCTACCTCCGGCCGTCGTTCCACTAGGTCTTGCACCTTGCGTCTTATTCCTCTCATCTAGCTCCGTGCAATCTCTAATGAAGTGGTCCTTGAACCGCATCCATAACAGGCCCTATTATGCAGACTTACCCCAACATTCACCTAGGTGTCGTCTTCCACATTGGGGGCATTCAGGTCTCTCTTGGCGATTATTGCCCACACTAGCTACTGAAGTAGCTCGAGTCCGTCAATGGTCGGGCTCTAATGGAAATTCCATGATCGTCCTCGACTTCTTGGTGTCCTCCACGAACCTCTTTACAGCCGAGCGGAGCTTTACTCGTCGATCTTTTACGGTAATCTCTTGCTTCAAATTCAGCCTTCTTCTTCTCCTTCCCAAGTTCTTCCGCCTTGCGAGCTCGTTCGACTAGTGTCACGAACTCCTTTATCTCTAAAATTCCCACTAGTAACTTTAACTCTTCATTCAATCCTTCTTCAAATCTTTTGCACATCGCAACCTCATCAGCCACACACTCCGAGCATACCGACTAAGTCTTACGAACTCATGTTCGTATTGAGATCTGATCATCCGGCCTTGCTTGAGTTCCAAGAATTCCTTACGCTTCGATCGATGAACCGTTGACTAATGTATTTCTTTGAAATTGGATTGGAAGAAATCCCAAGTAACTCGTTCATTTGGGACTATGGAAATTAAAGTCCTCCACCAATAGTAAGTGAGTCTCATAACAAGGATATAGCACACTTAAGACATTCATCGGTGTGCATGACAGTTCATCTAACACTCTAATGGTGTTATCGAGCGAACTTCGGCCTTTTCGGCATCATCGGTAACTATGGCCTTGAACTCCTCGCCCCACGCTTCCTAATCAAGTCCACGGTGGTTTACTCAGACCTCACGGGATCGATGAATGGAGGCATTGCGGGCTCTTGGGTGGAGTATTTAAATTCGGGAATGGTTGGACAGCCGGGTTGGTTCGGGCATATTGCGCGACCCACTCATTCATCATGGTGAAGAAGGCTTGTTTCGCCCTTCATTTTGATTATTCGCGGATGATCGAGGCTCAGCAGGCGGTGTCCCTTGCGCAGAGCAGCCGCTACACTTTCAACGTCATCCGCCAAGGGTCTCTCTACCGGGTTCCATTGCTAATCAAAACAAAAATTCCAACCGTCGAAGTCATCACATTATTAAGCGCTAACAATTTGGCATGTATAGCTAGACTCACACGCGCTATGATAGTCCTAGAACCGACTAAACCATAGCTCTGATACCAATAAAATTGTAACACCCTAACTTCGTGACCGGCGCCGGTGTCGGACACGAGGGTTAACAACCAAACCCTCTCAAGATGCCAACCAATTTGACATTACCAGTCAGGCTGGAAAACTGCGTCACCGTCGCCTTAAAAATCATATCTCGAGTTTCAAAACTCGGAAACTGGTTTCGTAAATTTTCCCTGAATTTAGACTCATATACCCATCCATGGATTTATTTTTAGAATTTTTGGTTGGGCCAATTGGTACAGTTTATTAGTTAAAGTCACCCATGTTACAGGGACCGACTGCTCTGACCTTCGTGCGTTACAACTTGAATATCTCTCTGTACAGGGCTTTAATACTGGTGCTGTTTGTTTCTAATGAAACTAGACTCAAAATTGAATCTGTAAATATAAGGCATGACTCCTAATTATTTCTGGATAATTTATGGTAAATTTTCAAAGTCGCGACAGGGGACCCAGAAACCGTTCTGGCCCTGTCTCACGAGAACCTTAACATTTCTCAGTATACTGCTCATATGGTCGTTTCGTTTCGTCCATATAAAAATAGATTCATCAAGGTTCAGTTCCATAATTTACTCACTATTTAGTTCTACTTCTACTATTTTTAGTGATTTTTCAATCTCATCTCACTGCTGCTGTCCGCAACAGTTACTGCGATGAACTATGCCAATTTCATGAATTTTTCCTTGGCCTTAATCATCCATCATACATGACACAAATTATGGCCACCTTATCAAAATTTGAGTTTCTAAGACTCGTGGCTATAGGTTCTAGCATCCCACTCGGCGACCACATAGGCCATTTTCACATGGCTTAAAGTTTACAACCCACAATTCGACAAAATATAATAGCCTATACATGCCAAATGTTCTTCAACAACAAAAACAATACCACAAGATTTCAGCCGGTGTGATGACTTCAACGACGGTCCCGATCACGCAAACAATACGAGTCCGAGAGACCTAAAATGGGTGACAAGAAAAACACCGAGTGAGTTTACAACTCGATAAGTCATAAGCATTCATCAATCCACTGATAAAGTTACTACTACATGTACAACAAATGAGGCTAGGTACTCGTCCATATCGAATCTATACCATAATACCTCGGACCTTTCGGTCCAATCTCGTACCAATTCATACATCCACATTTCATATTCTACACAACAAGATAATCGAAGCATTTTACACATTAACTCATTTTCCAGCACAACCATACAATTTCAATCATCACATAGATTTAAGGCTTACCAATTTCAACCCCAAGCATGAGCGTATTCTCTATTCGTCATGAGCTCGAGGTACTTACCGATCCGCTGTCCATACTCAATTCAATGGAGACACACCTCCATATATTTAAAATACGCACACACAGTGCTTACTACTCGATTTCACACACTTAGTGCCACGTAATTTAAGCCCGCACACGGTGCCATACCCTCCGAGCTCGCACACCCGGTCTTAGTATTTTTCCAGCTTGCACACTTAGTGCCATATATTTCCACACGCACACTTAGTGCCATATATTTCCAACGCACACTTAGTGCCGATCTAAATCACCGTACACACGTATTGCCCGCACACTTAGTGCCGAAAGCAAACTTTCTACACATTTCACTATTTCTCTTACATTCAACAAATGTCATCACTCCATACACATACATTTTCATTCATATATATATATGTCATCCCATTAAACACAATTGTATAAATTTTACAATCATTTAAGCAATATCAAATACGTGCTTAATGACTTACCTTGTTTGGGGTAGAACGGTTCCAAATCGGCTACTCGTTTGCTTTCTCCTTTCCTTTGTCCAATCTAGTTCCCCTTTGCTCTTGAGCTAAATCAAACAATTTACCTCTCCATCAAACACAAACATACGGCATTCACATGCATTATTATGGTTATTGCGAATACTTAACACAACTAAGCTGAAAATTTACTCAATCTCATCTTAATTTATTGCTACTTATTTATCAAAGTTTCCAATATAAGGTATTTAACACCTATGCCCATTTGTACCCCATATGGCGAATGCTTCATTCCTTACCCAATTAACCATCCAACAATTTTTCAGCCTCATTACCACCCTTTTCATGTCTAATTGTTTAAATACTCTCAAGCTCATTCACAAGTACTATTATACATCTCATTAAGCATTAATCATGTTGCAACATAAATTCTATAGCATGGCGAATACTCATGCACACACACATAACAACAAGAACTCAATGGCACAAAATTTCCTTTTTGTTAAACATTGAACTTACTCATTTCCATGCTTTCATCACAACAACATCAAAACACTCACCAAGGAAAACAACATGCATGGCGAATTTTAACTCACCTAACAACTTAGTTTCGATTTGAGATTCAAGGAAAATTTTGAACCAATCCTCCAAATCATGCATGCATTTTCAAGAGTGGCATAAAACATACCTTCTTGTATCAAAACACCTTAGTCTAGTAAGCTCCATGGCTGATTTTCTCAAGCTTTTCCCCTTTCTTCTTAGTATATTCGGCCAAGCAAGGAGAAAATGAGAGAATGAACACCCTTTTTTTTTCTTTCTTTCTTTGCTTTTGTTTCTCTCATGTACTACGGCAGGGGGAAAGCATCCACACTCTTTTTTTTTTTTGTTATCATCATTTTCTTTTTCCATTTCTTTAATGCTAACTTTCTTATTTTATTGTTTCCTACATGCATCACTAGTCTAACATGTTGGAGACATGTTTCCACCATAGCATGGCCGGCCATCATGCTTCATTTTGGCTAATTTGACATGCAAGGACAACACTTTCCCACATGTATTAATAGGCCACCTTACATTTGCCTAGCACATTTCTAAATTTTCTCACATAAGTCCTATTTGATAAAAATTCACTTACAATTAACAAAATCCAAACATGAAATTTTCACACATGCATATATACATATAATGAGCATCAATTATGATGGTTAATTATTATTATGACTCGGTTTAGTGGTCCCGAAACCACTTTCCGACTAGGGTCAATTTAGGGATGTCACATTACTTACCTTAGCAATTCAACAAGCTAAACACATTGGCATTAAATATGACATTCCTTGACATACTTTGATGCAACTAATACATATGATCATATACAACCAAATAGGTTAGTCAATTTGCATATCAAGATCATTGAGTGAGATATCGTGTAAAACATCTCAAATTAAATACATATGTAATCCACATCCAAATCATTTTAAGATTTCCACTTCCATTAGATTAGTTTCAACTAAAAGAACTATAGTACAACGAAATTGGATACACAGGAAATTTATGCTCACACAAGCTAACATTGTATCGAGGTTACCATTCCAAGCTAAACCAATGAAACGTATAACTTGATAATCTGAAAAAAATAATGTTAGATCTCATACTATTATGTAAATCACTGATCAATTACGTGTATAACCCTAATGACATGCCATATGTATCCTAATCTTTTACTAAGTTCACAAAGGCATCTTTTTTGTATTCGTATCGTTACAAACCTTGTATTAGTTTACATATTTTATAGGAGTCTTGTAAAAATCCAACATTCAAATTGCTACTTCGTACCCTTTCATAATAGCCAATTTTTTTATGATTGACAATTCAATCCATTTTAAGCTGAATAAGCCTATTTCACCAATTTCACTTCAATATGAACATACAATTGAAATAAACACAATTCAACATTGCAAAAAAATGAATTTATAAGTTTATATGAACTTACCTAGCAAAATCAACAAACAAGTTGAAACTTCAAGGACTATTCTACAATTTTTGCTTTCCCTTATTATCTTCGGTTTGATCAAATTCCCAATCTATACAATTATTGGATTCAATTTATCAATTCCAAAATTTTATACACTAAGTCATGACATGAATGAACCTATGAAATTTCACTTTTCTACACCCCTAAAGTTTTATATTTTATTCAATTTAGTCCTTGAAACCGAAATAATAATATCTTTCAATTTTGAACTTCGGTTTCAAAATCGATCTCTATTACATCCCTTAGGGACTCCCTACTATCTATTATTATAGAAATTTCTATCAATTTTATAATTTATTCACTTTAGTACTTTTGTACAAAACTAACAATTAAACATTAGAATTTTTCACATCTAAGCTTAAAATCTATCAATTTCATACCAATTTCTTCAAGAAATCAACAATGGAAACTTTCAAAAACTTTGACAGTTTTGCAAATCGGTACATGGGCTACATGACTTTAAAAACATAAAAATTACAAGAAAATGAATTGAATAGCTTACCAATTTGAGAACTGAAAGTTTGAAACTCAAGGAACATTTTTCTTTTTTCTTTTCTTCAAAATTTCGACCACGAAAGATGAAAAATTCTCTTTTCTTCCATTAGTTGTACTATTTATACATGTATTAATCTTTAATTAACATAATTAACCTTATTTAATTAAGCATAACTAATTGTTAATCAAATCTTAGTGCAGAATCCATCATCATCTAGTAACTCATTATGTAAAATGGTTAAATTTCCATTTTGGACCTTTGATTATTTGTAATTTAAGCCCCTAGAACTTTGGCTAATTAAAAACCTATAGTAATAAGACTTTTACAGTTTAATCCTATACCTTAAATAAACAAATAATAGACAAAATTGGAAGACTAAACTTTAATATTTACAGATCCAATTTATGGAAATGGGGTTAAGGAATCGCCTTTTTTAACACCACCAAAAATCAAGTTGTTACATAATGGATTGACAAAATTTCTAAGTACTTGGGGAAATCAGGTGCACAAGCAGCGTTAAGGTCGATATTCATTAAATCGTGTTGAGGTTGAATCAGATCATCATGCCACCACCAAGCTCGTAGGGTTAGGGGAGGTCAACATGTTTACGAACTAGATTTTCATCTATATTGTCATCAGCAACTACATAAGAATCAATGTTGCTAAATTCATCCACATTAACATTTGGGGCCTCTTCCTCCCAGGTCTTTCCTCTTGTATATCTGGCAACTAGGAGTTGTGTTGGAAACCAACAACTAATGGTTATATATCAGAAACCATAGTTTGTGTTGGGTAATTTAATTTGTTGTCAAGAAATGACGATGTGGCTCTATAATAATTGCAATATTCTAATCCCACATTCAAGTTAAAATCATGGTGAAATGCATATGATTGTTTACCTGGGGAATGTAGCTTTATCAATATTTGGGTTAAAATTTGAAGCCCATTGATTTAAAGGAGTACCGTCAATTACGGGAGCTATTGATGACAATAGTTGAGTGTATGCCTCAGGAGCAGGACTATTGTCATGTAACTCTGCATACAACTCCACAGTATGCAGGTCCCTGAAGTTGGTATGTGCATACAGCATTATCTCCACATCGCCATCGTTAAAAAGTTCCATTATTTTATACGTCCAAGGATTGGATTTCATAGTAAATCTATAATACAGTTTCAAACTAGCTCTTCCACAATGATGAGCTATTTTCTATCCAATTTTTGTCTTTATATCATCGAGAGTTGCAAAATTCGTAAATCTTATACCTACATGATGGTCGGATTAAAAAATAGGACCAACATTGGAATCCATAATTCGCCCATCATAGTAGATGAATGTTGTGATATGGTTGTTCATCTTTAATATAACTACAATTTAAATTAATATAGTTGTTATCAAACCCTAATACCATTTATATTTTAAGTTTCATTAAATTAACAAACGAAATTTTTTATAATACAAAATAATTAAAACATCAAGGAAACATATTTTAAAATTTCAACACATTTTTCTTATCATATAATAAAAACATTAACTTCATACAATAATAGAGCCAAAATTTTCAATACAAGATAATGCATTTCGGACATTAACCCTAATTTTTTAGACCCTAATTACATAAACTCCAAACCCTATGCACCTCCATCCTCCATTGGTTTAATCTCCTTACAAGGTTAAGGAATGGAGTTGATAAAATCGTCTAGAAACTCACCGATATCTAAATTCCTCATTCATGGAAAATAAGAAGGATTTGGATTTCTCCTATGGATATGGTTACTCGTAATCAGCATCCTATGGATATGGTTACTCGTAATCATCAGGGAAATTCTTTTTGCACCATCATTGGCAATGGCCTTCACAAATTCATTAATTAAGATCTCATACCATTTGTTCTATTTTTGTTGTTGGAATATACCATCAACCACAGGCTATCCAACCAAACTTTATGTTTAACATATATAAGTGTTTCTATTAAGAAACAATATTTTTTAACTTCCTACCTAAGATCGATATAACATGACTGTAGCGACATAAAAATTTCACTTTGGTTACTAGTTGAGGCGATTATTTGAAAATTTGAAAAAGAAATTTTGGTTTTAAAGAGAAAAGGGAGTCGTCACCGATCCTTTTTCCTAGGTGTGATCGGACACCTAATAAATCCTTTTTTTTGAAAGAAAATTTATTTTTTAAACAAAAAGAAGGCCGAGTTTAGGCCTACGTCAAAAGCCAGAGAAAAAATAGGGTTCAGGAGACGGTTACGCACAAGGAAGGTATTAGCACCCTCGAGATGCCCAAAATTGGTATCTCGTTAAACATGTGTTGTCTTAATTTTCGAAAATGCGAGTTCAATGTAACATTTAATCATGATCCGATCAAAACAAGAGAATTTTTATAATTTTGATTTCTTTTGAGAAGGACGTTCCGTTTTTAACACGAGCCGATGATATTCACCTAACATAGCGATGAAATCAACGACTTAATGTTAAATCGACACGTTGCCTTATTTATTGAAATTAATTAAAAATATGAGTAAAACATTATTATAATAAGAATTAAGTAAATAATGAAAACAATGATACAATTAATAAAAAGAAATATTAAAATCTAAGAATATTAAAATAACAATAACAATATTTACAATAAAAGAAAATAATAATAAAAATAATGTACTATTAATAAAATAAGAAAAATAATGTATTTATAACAATAATAGAAAATAACAATATGTACATAAAAATATATATATGTCTCTATGTGTATATATATGTTAATAATGATGAAAAGAAAATAATAATTATACTAATAATAGTGGTAATGGTAATGATCAAGTAGTAATGAAATAAGTATAAGTATGTACAAAATAAAAATAATATAATATAAAAGTCGAAAAAAATAATGATAATAATATATTAATAAAAGAAATATATATACCTATACATACATATACCAAAAATATATTCAAAATAATCGTATTGAATATTAAAAGTATATATATAATATAGACAAAATATATGCATAATATAGTATTGAAAGTATTTACATGAGATAATATAAAAATATATGAATAATGTGATATTAAAAATATATACATAATATATATAAAAATATAATATTAAAATATATATACATAATATATATATAAAATATATACATAATATATACATATTAGAAATAATAATAATAATGTTACAAAACAATTATTAATAATACTACATAAATATATACATATATATATTAAAGACATATACATATATAATAATAATAATAATAATAATAATAATAATAATAATATTGAAATACAAAAAAACAATATAATATAATAAAATGATAAAGTAATTAAAAATAATATTATATATAAATATATATCCATATACATAGATAATAAAAAATATACACTAATAATAATAATAATAATAATAATAATAATAATAATAATAATAATAATAATAATAATACTAATAATAATAATAATAAAAGTAAAATAAATAAATAAATAATAGAATAGCAAAAAATGATTAAAAGGACTGAATTGAACTTAAAGTAGAAATTTGGGGCGGATTTGAAATAAATACATAGAAGGGGGACCTATCCGGACACGCGAGTAACCTGGAGGGACCAAAGGAGAAAATACCCCCTCCCTCCTAAACGCAGCATTTAACACGGGACCCAAATGAAGAAAAAATAAAATTACCGGGCAAAATTAAAAATAACGAAAGTCTTAATCATAAAATTGTAGAAAAGCGGAAGGGCTAAATGCGCAAATAGCCCATTTTCCAAAAACACGCGGATCCTAGGCAGGTCGGGTCAGGTCGATCTGGTCCAAGTCAAAACGACTTCGTTTTGGGCATTTAAGGCCAGTCCCAAAACAACGTCGTTTTGGGGGACCTATATAAGTCAATTTTTTTTAAAAATTCTCCTTTGCTTCAGAAAAAAAGGGGGGGTCTCTCATTTCTCTCTGGCCAAAGCCAAAATTCGGCGAGGGGAACCGCCGTCGACTGCCGCCGCCAGATACCGTGGCCGAAAAATCTAAAAAGGGTATTTTTTTGTATTTTTTCTTTTTTTTTGTGTGTTTGAAAATATAGCATATGTATTAAAGCTGCTGAACCTTTTTACAATATTTTGCTTGGCTTTTTATAGCCATTTTTTTACATGCTTTTATTATTACTTTGCTATTTCTTTTTCTGTCTTGCTTGTTTGCTTCGTTTTTGCAGGGTATGGCCGGTGGAGGTGACTGGTGGAGTAGGTGATGCCAGGGGGTGGTTGCGGCTGTCAGTGCAAGTGGCTAGGGTTTTTTTTCTGTTAATGTTTTGGGCTGATGTTAGTGGGTTAGGGTTTGTTTAATTTGGGCTGGTAGTTTAGGTTTGGGATATGTTAATTGGGTTTGGGTTTAATGGGTCTTTGTATGGGTTGGGGTAGGTTTAGTTTAAAATGGGTCTGGGAAAAATTCGTGTGTAACAACTGCCCCGCTTTGCTCGTTGTCGTGTAATGAGAATAGAGCAAAGACTTTTAAGAAAGACCAATTTTGCCCGGTCCTGCCGAGTCTTGACTTCTTTGGTGCCTCTCTTCTTTAGATAGCCTCATTCAGCTCACTGCATCTTGTCGCTTTACTCCGCTCTATCGCTCCATGCAACTTCAAGGAGATAAGGTTTGTTTTGATCTACTCTACTGCGACTTTAGAGAGATAAGATTTGTGATTTATAGCTTCAATCTGTTCCACTGCAATTTCAGGGAAATAAGACTTGTGACTTCAATCTACTCTGCTGAAACTTCAAGGAGATATGAGTGGTGGCTTTGAGCCTCTCCAGTGCCATTTCAGGGAGAAGAGATTTGTAGCTTCGACCTGCTTCATTGCTCCACTGCAACTTCAGGGAGATAAGGTCTAATATCTTCGGTTCGGTCCGCTACAACTTCAGGGTTCCTCTACAACTTTAGGGAGGTAAGACTTGTAATTTCAACCTGCTCCACTGCAACTTCAAGGAGGCGAAATCTGTATATTCGATTAGCTCTAATCTTTATTCTTTATTGAAAAACAAACATCAAAAATAGCTCGGTATACAAACTGACGTTCAACTCATCTCTCGGATTATGAGTTAATTTTTAGAAAAAGTAAAAAAAAATTGAAAATACCTCAGTGTGTGACCTGAGGCTTAACTCACCTCTCGTAATATGAGTTGATAGAAACTAAAAATACCTTAGCATGTGACTCGAGGCTCAACTCACCTCTCGCAATATGAGTTGATTTTTTTGAAACATAAACTAAAAATACCTCAGCGTGTGACCCGAGGCTCAACTCACTTCTCGCAATATGAGTTGACTTTTTTGAAAAATAGGAACTGAAGATACCTCAGCATGTGACCTGAGGCTCAACTCACTTCTCGCAATATGAGTCGATTTTTTGAAAAATAGAAATTGAAAATACCTCGGCGTGTGACCTGAGGCTCAACCCACCTCTCGCAATATGAGTTGATTTTTTTTTGAAAAAGTAGAAATTAAAAAAATAGAAATTGAAAATATCTCGGCATGTGGCCCAAGGCTCAACTCACCTCTCGCAATATGAGTTGATAGAAGCTAAAAATACTTCAGCGTGTGACCCAAGGCTCAACTCACCTCTCGCAATATGAGTTGATTTTTGAAAAAACAGAAATAAAAATATCAGGATACCAACTATCATCAAAACCTCTCGCTCTGCTGGAGTACCTGCATATATCATGCATGATGTCATCATGGTATGCGCATGCATGATGTCATCATGGTATGCGCATGCTTGTCTTAAATGCTTGTATGCCTACATGATTATGTTATGTGCCTTGGACTTGTTTGTCATATATCTCTTTTCGTCACGATTCTTGTGATGATCTGCATTCATTGCTTCGATTCTTGACTTTCTCTTCAGGCTTTGTACCCGTTCTCTAGCTTCATGAGTAATCTGTATTTCTCAGATACCACTCATTTGCCCCCTGTTGAACTTTGTCCTTGCTTTGAGGCCTCGTATTTATCGAATTCTCATCTGGGTAATGCTCAACATTTTTTTTGTTTAGAGTATGTCATTCTACTATTTATCATTCAAATAAACCATACAATGAGATGCATGAAAATGGTCAAGTAGGTACAAAAGAGGTACTTCACATTTATTTATTTCGAAGGTAAAAAACAAAAAAGTTAACCAAGGATAGTAAAAAGGTTTCATAAAGAAAGGGAAATCGCATTCAGTAAATACAAACGCTCTAGATATTCAACGCATGATCTCTTCCACGTTACTTAATCAAGAATCTTTTCGAACATGGCTTTTTACGTAGAAGATTTCGAGCTTTCAGAGATGCTTCAAATACTATAGTCTTGCCGTTTGACCCACCGTTCAAATTGCCTTGCTCTTTAAGCCCAGGTTTGCTTCATTAGGACGCCCTCTCAGGTTTTCATCCTAATCCTTTTTGTTCATCAAGATGCCCTTTTCGAGTTTTCATCTTGATCTCTTTTTTTTTAGGCATAATATTTCTTTACAGCATCTGAGTTCACTTGGTTAGGTAACTCTTTCCCATCCATCTCAGTGAGAATCAAAGCTCCACCCGAGAATGCCTTCTTTATGGCGTATGGTCCTTCCTAATTTGGTACCTATTTTCCTCGCAGGTCTTTTTGTATTGGGAGAATCTTTCTCAGCACGAGTTCTCCTTCGTGGAATTCTCTTGGCCGTACTTTCTTATCATGGGCCGTGATCATTCTCTTTTGGTACATCTATCCATGACAAATTGCCTTTAAACATTTTTCTTCGATGAGGTTTAATTGGTCATATCGAGCTCGAACCCATTCTGCTTCCTCTAGTTTCGACTACATTAAGACTCGTAGAGAGGGGATCTCAATTTCGATAGGTAGCACAGCTTCTATTTCATAGACCAGAGAGAAAGGAGTTACTCCTGTAGATGTCCGTACAGATGTGCGATATGCATACAAAGCAAATGGTAGCTTCTCGTGCCAGTCTTTATATGTCTCGGTCATTTTCCCAATAATCTTCTTAATATTCTTGTTGGCCGCTTCAACAGCTCCGTTCATCTTCGGGCGATAGGGTGATGAGTTATGATGTTTATTTGAAATTGCTCACACACTTCCTTCATCATCTTGTTGTTCAGATTCAAGGCATTATCTGAAATGATTCTTTCAGGCAAACCATATCGACAAATGATTTCCTTTTTCAAAAACCTGCAAACTGCAGTCTTCGTCACATTGGCAAATGAAGCAGCTTCTATCCATTTTGTGAAGTAATCAATAACCACAAAAATGAATTGGTGTCCACTATAAGCTTTTGGGGAAATTGGCCCTATAACATCTATGCCCCACATAGAAAAAGGCCACGAAGAAATCATGACATGAAGGGGCGAAGGGGCTACACGAATCTTATTCGCCATAAATTTGACATTTGTGGCATTTTCTTGCATAACTAATGCAGTCACTTTCCATCGTCAGCCAGTAATAACCGAGTCTCATAATCTTCCTGGCCATAGTTAAACCATTGGCATGTGTCCCACAAATTCCCTCATGAACATCTTTAACTATTTTTCTGGCTTTAACAGCATCTACGCATCTCAAGAGCACTTGATCTTTTCCTCTTTTGTACAGAATGTCCCCATCAAGAACGAATCCTACTGCCATTCTTCTAATTGTTCTTTTATCATTCTCATTTGCTTGTTCGGGATACTTTTGATTCTTGACATATTCTAAGATATCATGGAACCATGGTCGTCCATCTAGCTCTTTTTCAATGCTGAAACAATGTGCAGGGACTTCATATATTCTCATTTGAAGAGGCATTATTTATGTTTCTCTGTTCGCTTTGAACATTGAAGCCAAAGTGGCCAAGGTATCAGCCAATTGGTTTTCTTCTCGTGGGAAGTAATTAAAAGTTACTTCTTTGAATTCTTTAATCTGTCTTGCCACTAGATCGCTGTATTTAACTAGTTTTGAATCTCTCACTTCCCAATCTCCACGGATTTGGTATATCACCAACGTTGAGTCCCCGTACACCTCTAAGATTTTGACGTTTCATTCAGTAGTTGCACGAAGTCCCATGATACAGGCCTCATATTCCGCTATGTTATTGGTACAGAAGAAATTCAGCCTGGCAGTGAATGGATAATGGTTCCCTTCTGGTGATACTAAGACTGCTCCAATCCCATGCCCCAATGCGTTCGATGCACCATCAAAGCTCATCTTCCATGACTTCTCTTTTGATGACTCACACTTTTCATCTGTAATGCACATCAAGTCTTCATTCGGGAAATTAAATCTTAATGGCTCGTATTCATCCGTTGTTCGAGTTGCTAAGAAGTCAGCTATTACACTCCCTTTTATCGACTTTTGGCTCACATAGACGATGTCGTATTCTGATAATAGGATCTGCCATCGCGCCATTTTTCCTAAGAGTGCGGGTGATTCCATCATGTACTTTATAGGGTCCAACTTTGAAATTAACCATGTCGTATGATACAACATATATTGCCTGAGTCTTCGAGCTACCCAAAACAAAGCGCAACAGAATTTTTCAATGGACGAGTACTTTGCCTCATATTCTGTGAACTTTTTGCTGAGATAGTAAATCGCCTTTTCTCTTTTCCCTGACTCATCATGTTGCCCCAGTACGCAACCTATTGAATTTTCGAATACAGTCAGATACAATATTAACGGTCTTCTTGGAGTTGGTAGTACTAGCACCAAAGGACTAGAAAAATACTGTTTTATCTTGTCAAAAGCCACTTGGCACTCCTCGTTCCATTCTCCCAGATTATGTTTTCGAAGGAGTCAAAAAATTGGGTCACACTGGTTGGTAAGTTGAGCAATGAACTGAGCGATGTAGTTCAACCTCCCTAAAAATCCTCTAACTTCTTTTTGCGTGCGCGGAGGTGGTAGTTCTTGTATGGCTTTTATCTTATCTGGATCAACTTCGATGCCTCTCTCGTTGACAATGAAGCCTAGCAATTTTCCCGAGGTAGACCTAAATGTACACTTGGCTGGATTAAGCTTCAGTTGGAACTTTCTCAGTCTTTCGAACAACTTCCTGAGTTCCCAACATGCTCTCTTTCCCCCTTGGATTTGGTGATCATATCATCGACGTAGACTTCTATTTCTTTGTGCATCATGTCATGAAACAACATCACCATGGCCCTCTGATATGTTGCCCCAGTGTTTTTTAATCCGAACGGCATCATCTTATAACAGAATATTCCCCACATCGTTACGAAAGTAGTTTTCTCCATATCCTCAAGAGCCATCTTTATCTAATTATAACCCGAGAATCTATCCATGAACGAAAACAATGAATGTTTGGCTGTATTATCCACTAATATATCAATGTGTAGCAAGGGAAAATTATCTTTATGTAACATCCTGATTTTCGGGTTTTCGCGATTCTTGATATTTTAAGTAAATTTCTAAAATTTGGTATGTGATTATAGAATTCATAATTTGGGTATGTTAATGGGCTTATGGAAGGCCCATGAGTTGGCCAAAACCCGGAAGAATTTTTAAATTTTGGACTTAGGAGTTAGGGGTTCTGGCTAGGTGCCCTTATATTAAGTTGTGGGTAAAATGTATCACACAAAGAGCTTTGGTAAAGTGGCAAGGGTGACGCCACTAAGCTCCTAAAAAGGTGGCGTGTGGAGCATAAGGGAAGTCTGGGTTCGATTCCTGTGTTGGCAAATAAGAGGATTTATTTTATGTGCAGGAAGGGTAAGTGTTGGAACTTAAGTGGATTCTGAAGAGGAGAGTTGGATCGAGTCAAAGGCATAAATTAAGGAGGGATAAGGGAGAGATTTTAGGGATGTGATATGGAGATTGGCGAATAAGGGAGTTTGGAGAGGGATTTTCAGAGGGTATTAGGTTAGTAATTTGGCATTAGGGTAGTAGTTGTGCGATTTTGCTCTTTGGTGTGTAGCTTTTCTCTCTTTCTTTTCCAGCGAATCTACCTCCCTTCTACTCAATTATCTTCCTTTTCCTTCTTTCAAATCAGCCCACTATTTCCTTTCATTCACCATTGTTTTCCTTTATCTCTATTCTTGCGAAGTGCATAAAAAAGCGAATCGGTGAAGATAGGGGTGCCGATTGTTTGTGACCAGCAACCTTTTCTTCCTTCTCAATAGTTGGCGTTCGATTCCTTACCTTTTGGACATCCGGATTCAAGAGGAGAAAGACGTGGTAAGTGTTCAAACTCTAAGCGATTCCTAGTGTAGCTTTGGTCAAAAGCGAAACTCCAAGTTTAGGAGATGGCGAATATGGGCATAGACTCTATGGGGTCTTCTTTTAATATTTTTGGTTTATTTATTGAAGGAGCAGCAAGGTGTAGTGTCGTTTTGGAGTAGCTTGGATCACGGAGTAGCTAGGCCTAGTCATCAATCGCGACAAAGGTAAGGTGCCTAAGGCCATTATGGATGGTGGCGAATGTGTAAGTGTTAATATTGGAAAGTTCTTATTTTGGTTCAATTATTGCGAGCTGATCTAGTTAACAATTGATTATAGGAGAAATCGCATAGGAGATCTCGTCAAGGAAAATCGCAAATCAGGTGTGTAAACGAACCCTTTCATAGCTTAAAGCGATAAAATGCGAAAAGCGAAATGCCTGGATTTCGGCATTTCGAGGACTTAATGAGCAATTAACGCCCACTAGTTGGTTAGAATCGATGAGGCGATGATCGAGAACGATGGAAAGCGGTAAGAATGTGATTTTGGCGTTCTTGGTAAGTTGGGCCTCGAAGGGTAGAAGTGGGGCCCATTGGGCTTCGGGCCCATTTGGGTAAAATTGGTAGAAAATGGAAATCGTTAAATGGCATGATGAGACTGTTAAAACCGTTATGGAATATAGGCTAAATGGGCCTAGATGACGAAATTGGCTAAGTAGGGCCCATTAGGGGTTTTAGGCCCAATAACTCGATTTCGCTAAAATGGGCCGAATCACTTTGTTTGCACCATGAATTGTTAGTAATCGTTAATGAACATGGAAACCCTAATTTTGGTAAAATTATGAGATTACCCTTATACCATGAAAATGACCGTTTTGCCCTAGGTAAAATGACTATTATACCCCTAGGGTTTATGTATGATCTTAATACATGGGATTTTGATAAATATGGTATGTATGATATGCACATGAAATGTATGATACGCACATGATATGTATGATATGCACATGAGGTAATCATAAATGCATTGGGTTGGGTTTTTATATGGATGGAGGAAGTGAAAAAGGGCTTATGCCCCAGTTATAAAAGGGCTTATGCCCCAGTTATTGAAAGGGCTTTGGCCCCAGTTATTAAAAGAGGCTAGGCCTCCAGTTATATGATAAAGCAGCTATGCTGCCAGTGGAGAGTTTGGCGGGGTGGGTCGAGTTAATCCCCACATGGTGTGTTGGTTGGTACGGGTGGAGAGTAGCGGATGGTGGGTTGAGTAGTCTCCCCAAATGGGTTGCATTCTTTCATTGAAATTATATGTGACATTGAAATGGGCCTAAGGGCCATACCGTTTCTGATAAAGGCTTGACCCAAGATTATGAAATATGAAACATGAAAAGGCTTGCCCGAGAATATGAAATATGAAAAGGCTTGACCCAAGATTATGAAATATGAAACATGAAAAGGCTTGCCCAAGATTATGAAATATGAAATATGAAAAGGGCTACTGACCCGATGCATGATTGAGATTGGATTTGGGCTTAGACCCAATAGGCCGTTATTGTTTTGGGCTCGAAAGGGCTTGTTGCACACTGAGTTTCCAAACTCACCCCTTCCTTAACCTTGCGGTGAGCCTTGATGTGGGGACTTGGGCGGAGAGGATTGAGTGGCCACGGTGATCATCTTTGGGCTTTTAAACAAGTATTGGTTTTCATTTAAATTACTTTAATTATTATTTACTTTTGGGTTGTAATAAGGCCAATTTTAACTTTCCTTTTATTTCTTTTCGGGATTATTTTAATTTTAATAACTTTAAAATTGGTTAACAATTATTCAAATGGGCTAGACTTAGGGCGTGTTTTCAAAATGATACTTGTTTTCAAAATATCTCAACACCACGATTGATCGATTTTATCAAAGACGTCCACTTAAACAAATTTAAACTCGATATAACAAAGTGTGGCTATGGTTGTGGGCATGTCTAGGATTGGATCCAATCAAAGAGCTTGGTACTTAAGCAGCCTTCATGGCTCACCTCCTCTGTCTCGGATACCTACCTGGTGCCCAGCTTCCATACACTTTGTTAACTCAACAAAACATATGGTTTTTAAAACACTAAAACGAAACTCAGATTTTCAAACTCCAATGTGGCACGTCAGATTCGGCCATAACGTATGGGCCGGGTTTGGGGTGTTACACTTTAGAACTTGCTCGATTCAGATCGCGATAATCCACACACATTCGTACCTTGCCGTCTTTCTTCGGTACTAGGACTATGTTAGCTACCCATTGTGGGTATTTGGAGACTTGTAGGAAGCCAGCATCAAATTGTTTCTTGACTTCTTCTTTTATCTTTAATAGCATTTCAAGTCTCATTCGTCTTAGCTTCTGTTGAATGGGTTTGCATTCTGGTTTCAGTAGGAGTCTATGGACCACTACATCCTCATCCAATCCTGGCATGTCTTGATACGACCATACAAATACATTTTTATACTCATGAAGCAAAGCGATCAAATCATGTTTGGTGTTATCTGAAATGGAGGTCCCAATCTTCACTTCTTGCCTCTTTTCTTCATTTCCCAAGTTTACTATCTCAACAGATTCTTGATGAGGTAGAATCTGTTTATCTTCTTGTTCTACCATCCTTCGTAAGTTAGGAGACGAGACATAGTCTTCAGCATTTTCCTCAGCTTCAAACTCTCCTAAACAAATAGCTTCCTCGAAATCGATTTCAAGATTTGTAACGGGTTTGTTCATATCATTGATATCCGAGCACCTGAAAGTTGAATGGAAAAGAAAAATGTAGAGGAGCATCAAAGTATTGGGACCAACAAGCATGGCATGATGTGAGATATATGCAATGACAGGCTGTGAGAAAAGGGAAAAATTATGAATTTAATAAGAATGAAAAGACCATGACAAAATGCATCTCCATTAATGTTCATTAAAATGATAAAGAGCAAATCATAAGCTCTTACAAAAGAATCCCTACTATTACTTAGGGACACACAAAAAGAAGAGTGTTAACATCGAGCATTACTCTGGAAGAGACTTAGAAACTACAAGAAGGTCCACAACAGTCCAATTGTTCAAAACGAATCTGGGAGGACAGGGGCGTATCATTGAAACATCTTTAATTGCATCACTTCCTTTGTCAATGACATTTATACTAACATTCTGAAGACCCCTTTCAATTAATAACAGCGTGCTTCGTGGATTATCTTGCTCGGGGTATATCATTCCTGCAGATGTAAATGTTTTTGACAAATGAGGGTACGTTATGGGCTCCCATTCTAATTCTCGGCCTAAGATTCTCGCAATCTGCCTTTCTCGATCTTTCTACAACTATTTTCTTCTTTGTCGCATATCCGGTTCGAACCCTAAACCATATCGAGCCTTATGGGGCACTGGTTTTAGAGCTCTAACTATCCCTTGCTGATATCTTCCAAAACCTTTCCTCGCTTGGGCTCCCTTTTCCACAGTCACCTTAATTCCCATCTTAGTATTTCTTGACAGCTTAGGCATGGGAATTTTATTTCCTTCAGCAATGAACATAGCATTGATGAATTCAAAGGAACAGAAGGAACATTCTACTGTATCCTTGCTTACTTCGAGGTATGGTGTATCAGCAGAGATAGATGCAACAATGTCTTCCTCACCCACGACAGTGACCAAAAGACCATCCATAATAAACTTCACTTTTGATGGAGAGATGAAGGATCTGCCCCAGCAGAGTGGATCCAAGGCCTTCCTAAAAGCAAATTATACGAAGGCGTTATGTCCATGACCTGAAACTCGATGTCATATATATAGGGGCCCACTTCTAGAGGAATTTTAATTTTTCTCATGACTTCTCATCTTGTCCCATCAAATGCTCTTACTGCAGAGTGACAAGGCCTCAGATAAGATATATCAATTGGAATTCTAGAAAGCATGGCCAAAGGCATGACATTGAATGCTGACCCGTTATCAATGAGCACATTCGGTATTATATAACCCTTGCAATGGGTTGTGATATGTAATGCTTTTACGGAGCCCCTACTATTTGGCGGTATTTCATCATCACTGAAAGAAATAAAATTATCCGCGTTCAGGTTATTCACCCATCTATCAAGCTTTTCGACAGATATATTGCTTGCTACGTAAGCTTGATTTAACACTTTCAGCAAAGCATTCCAATGTGGTTCTGAATTCAACAGTAGAGATAATACCGAGATTCGTGTCGGTTGTTTGCTGAACTGTTCCACGACATTATATTCACTATGTTTGATGAACTTCAAGAATTCATGTGCTTCCTCTTCATTCATAGGCCTTTTAATTTCTTGTTCGGACGGAGTCTCAAGTTCTACCTCGGCCTCATACATTGATGCCTTTCCTTTTCTGCTTCAAGTCATTAGTCTTCTTCATTGGCTCGACCGCTTTAGAATAACATCTCCGGCTGCGAGTGAGGTGTTCTACTTCGCCAACATTTTCGGCCGTGACTTTGGATTTTTCACCTTCAGGTATGATAATGTTGACATCATATTTCCATAGTACTGCCTTGTTGTCTTTATAAGGGAAAGGAGATGGTACTTCAATTATCATCTTTGGTTTCACTTGCTCCTTTTTTGCATCGTAATAAATCACCAATGCTCGATCAACACTATAAGGGAAACCTGATGATTAATTATCAGAAGTGCATACTTCTCCTTCATCGGCCTCTTCCATTTGTTAAATATCTCGACTTCCTTGTTGTCCATCATGTCTTGAACTAGTTTTCTAAATCCTTCACAAGACTGGATGTCATGCCCCTCGATACCATGAAAATTACAAAAACACTTGAAAATTTTGTTGGGATGACAGGACAACCCCTTTTCAACCATTACCTCCCACATCTTTCGCAGCGGTGTCTTTATTTTAGAAACATAACTTTTGGCACGCCACTTGTCTTCTTTTGTCACCGCGCTCACGTTCCCTTCAGTGTGGTTAAGGAGCGGATTTTCAGCCATATTGCCCACACCATCAAATCGTAGAATGCCTGCATCGATAAGACCTTGAACCCTCCTTTTAAAGGCCAAACAATTTTCTGTAGAATTCCCCTAGTTTTCAGCGTGGTACATGCAACTAGCATTAGGATCGTACCATTTTGGGTATGGAGGCTTCAGGGGAGCCATATAATGTGGGGATATTAATTTCTTTTCCAAAAGTTTTGGGTACAGCTCTCCGTATGACACGGGGATAGGGGTGAATTGAGGTTTTTTAGAATTGGGTTTTGCAGGTCTTTGTTCATTTTTGGTTGGTTTTGAGCAGGCATGGTATTTGGTGGGAACATGGCAAATGGTCTTTGGTTACCTGTGGCGTAGACGGGGTAAGGAGGAGGTGCTTGATAGTAAGGGCCTTGGGATGGATAATAAAAGTTTGGAGGTGGGCGATATCGAGGTTGTGGCTGGACTGGGTAAGGATTAGAAGTGTGGTGGCTCTCAGTTCCCACCATATGGGCTTCTGCCTCTTTTTTCTTTACAAGTGCTGCCCTTTTCGAGCTCTCAGAACCTTCCATCCTTCCACTTTTGATAGCATTTTCTATAAGTTCCCCAGATATTACAATATCTGCGAAGTCTTTCGTGGCACTTCCTACCAACTTATCATAAAACGGAGTTTTCAAAGTGTTGATGAACAGGACCGTTATTTCAATTTTAGTCAATAGGGGTTCTACTTGAGCCGAGACTTCCCTCTATCTTTGCGCGTATTGCCTAAAAGTCTTCGTCGGCTTCTTTTCCATCATTTGCAGAGTTAGTCGATTAGGCACCATGTCGGATACATGCTTGTATTGTTCACAAAATGTTGACGCCAAATCTTTCCATGATCGGATCCTTTCTCTACTAAGTTGATTATACCATCGAAGGGCCAATCTAACCAAGCTGTCTTGGAAACAGTGTATTAGCAATTTATCTTCATTCACGTAACCAGTCATTTTTCGGCAAAACATGACAAGATGCGCCTTTGGACATTTCGTTCCATCATATTTTTCGAAATCTGGTACTTTGAATTTCGGAGGCAGAACCAGATCGGGCACCAAGCTGAGCTCTTTGGCAGTCAATACAGAGAAGGCTTCAGTACCTTCTATCGCTTTGAGTCTTTCTTCCAAACTCCTATACTTATCCTGAACATCATGATCATCTATTTTCAACCTGGCTATTTCTACTAGATCATCCAAATCTGGAACATTGGGATCAGCAGGATCAGCTCCGGGGTTCGATACGAATATACCTTGCCCCAGATGAGCAGGGGGTACGGGTTGTTGCTCCAAGCTTACAGGTTCTCCTCGAGGACATTCTCTTTGCGTTACATGTGCATTAGGTGGAGTGAATCCTGGGGGATAGAGCGGATCCTGATCATGATTAGTTCTTGACTGAGGCTTCATAGTGTCAGGGCTCTGTATATGTCCTTTTCCTTTGACCAAAGTTATCATCATCTCTATTATTTTGGCCATCTGATCTCTTTGCTTGAGAGATTCCTCTCGAGATCTTAACATCAGATCTCTTGCTTCTTATTGTGACTTGGTCAACCGCTCTTGTAATTCTCTTTGGGTCCTTTCCATCTTTTCAATTCTCTCATTGAACTCGGCTTCCATAATTCTAGCTTTTCGGCACGTACTATAGGAATGGAGTGATTCCAGACTTGGATTGTCGCAACTGCGGATTGTACGCTTTTAGCCTCAGTGAATGATTATGGTGATATATACATACAATGAATAGATGAATAGATGAATGACAAAGGAACGTTAGTCATGAATGAATGTGCAAGAATTTGGTGTTGATTCCAATATGGCCCCTACTTAGGCATATCATTAATCAAAAGAGCCTATTACAAAATGTTTCACTATCTTTGGTTCAACAGTTCCATAAATTTTCTAGCCACATCGCCTTGTTTCTTCACTCGTTCTAAGAATTCTGATATACTTGATCTTTGACTCGGAGGGAATTGGCAACTGAGAGTTTCGGCTTCATCTGATAATTGCACAACTTGCATAGCCGCCTTGCGAATTTCATTGATCAAAAAACCGAGTTACATTTCCTTTTCTTGGAGAGCTCTTTCGTAGGTGTGAGTGTCTCGGTCTTATTGACTATTCTTTTCTTCTAGGGCCTTTAGGAGATTATCCAACTGTTGTTGATGAGCTTGCAGTGTATTTTCTAAATAACGTATTTTCCTTCTTAGCTCTTGATGTTTAGACTGACTAGTCGTTAGTTCTGCAGACATAGTTTCGTACTCAGCATTCTTCTTCCTTAACTCTATCATAGCATACGCAGCTTTTTCCTCTTCTTTCTTTGCTTTACCTTTCCAGAATTCCATCCCTCATTTGATATTGCTAATTTCTTCCTTCTATTCTGCTAACGACTTGCCCAAACCACTATTTTTTATAGTTCTTCTGAATTTCTTATTTTCCAAATGAAGGTATCTTAAGTCATTTCTCACGATCTCAGTTTCTCCTTGGATTTTCACGGTTTGGGACTTTTCAATCTGAACATCGATCTTTAGCTGGTAGTTTTCCTCTTGAAGAGAGCTGATATCCCGTAACAACTTAGCCTTTTCACGTTCAAATTCGTGTCGTGTTACTTCTAGCTCGGATGACATTTCTTCTGAGAAAGGATTCTGGAAAGTGTAATTCATTGATGAGACTTGTTGACTATTCACTCATCATTTTCTCCATATGTCATAATCTTGAGTGATAGTATCAGCATAGAGAGCTAACTCCATTAGGTGAATTTCTTTCCCAGCCTTTGCAGTATTCCGAACTCTTTTCAGGTAACCTTCACCTGTAAAGGCAAACTTTGATTGTGCCAACCTTCCGGTGGAGGGTATGAACTGTCGTGAAACAAACCACCTTTGAACCATTAATGGAGCATATCCAACCCCTCCCCATAATCCGAGTAAAGGCACCCAATCTTGGCTTCCGCATTTATATATCAGAACTGAAGGACGAATCCATGGTGCTCTCCAGGTTATCTCTTCAGTGCGAAGGTTTTGAAAAACTGGAACCCAGTGCTGCTCGGTAACATCTTTCTGCCAATCTTTCTCAAAGTAAGCCTTTAATGGGGTGAATGTTTTTGAGAACATGTAGAAAGGTGTGAGCTCTACTTTCTAGAAATGGCTCAGAATCCAGACATTAAGCAACTGCGCGCATCCGATAAAACGTCCTTCCCCTTTTCTCCTACAACTACTCAGAGATCTAAAATTCTTGGCCAAGATAGTTGGGACAGGGTTGATCCCTTCCCCAACCTTTCGAAGAAATCCACTACCGCGACCTCTATATGCCCTAAAACCTTTGGGAAGACTATCAATCTGTAAATGGCCAAAGCAAACAGATCCATTCTCTTCACAATGTCTGGATGGTTTTGAACTAAGTCTCGTAGAGAAAACCACGGAACACAACCGACTTCATTCTTTTTCTTTATTTGTTTTTCAGCTCATATATCAGTTATTCCGGTCAACCTCACTAGCTCTTTCTTGAAGGCCATTGGCTTAGGCTCTTTCACATATATCTTGTTAAATTGTACATTGTCAACACGAAGTAAAGCAGCATATTCTTCTATGGTCGAAGTCATATCTTCCTGATTGAAAGTAAAGCACTGGTAAGTTGGGTCCCAGAATCGAACCATGGCTTGAATCAATTGTTCGTCCACGTTGATGGTGATCAAGTAAGCTTATCCCTGTATTTTTCAGTGAAGATGCCCCTAGTATCTGACTCCCATTGTTTCCAAATCCGAGTCAAATCTTCGAGGTTATTCTGACAAGCATTTGAAATTACTTGCTCGGGAAGATTGGAGATACATCCTTCCGTTAAACTGTCCCTTTTCACTTTCTAAGTCTTCAAAGACTAGTCTCGAATCACAGCATTTTTCTCGGTCACTTTTGTAATTGACTCCTCCATCAGAAACCCATTTTTGGCAACCAATCTCTAATCAACACCTTCCTAATCAAGATGCCTATGATGCATGATGAAACATGAACATGAAAATAAACAACCTTTGGTTAATAATCACAATAAATATGAACAGAGAATAAAAACTATGGAGAATCTAACAAATTAAGTTACTCAGTCCAATAGACCCGATTTCTTTGCAAAGCATAAATGTAAAAGAAATGAAAGGTAAGAGGCGTTTCTCCTGTGTACTTAATTTGGTGACTATTAACGGACGGAGGTTCAGCATAGCTCTAGTTAGGTGGCTCGTATAGTTTACTATATGCGGTTTCGGTTCTAGACAGGTTCTCGAATTGGTCGAACTATCGTCTACTAAGACTAGTACGAAGCCTCGGTCATAACCCATCACAGGCTCACGAATTCAATTCGAGGGATTACATTTACTTATGTCTATGCGGAGGGACAAGTTAACTCACGAAAGCATAAGTCATATGTAACCCAAAAGTATTCACTAGCCTGTGCGGAGGGACGAGTTAACTCACGAAGGCATAGCGTTTACTTCCACTTAAACGGACGGAGCCCGGGTAGAGAGCTCATGTTATGCAAAATGCAAGTGCATGGTGTGTGGGGAGAAACTCACAAACCTTTTCATTTTTATTTAAAACTAAACTACAAAAAAAACTAAACCATAAAAACTTAGAGCTGAAAATCAACAAAATAAAACAAGTTAGAAGAATATTTAAAACATGATGCAAATGCATGGTTTTCAAAAACAAAATTTTCAGGATCACGAATAAAATACTAATTTGAACAAGGAATTTTGAAAATTTTGACAACACGCGTTTTATTCTAGATTCGACTCTCGAAAAAAAGGGTCTCTAGTGGAGTCGCCAACTGTAGCGACGTAAAAATTTTGCTTTGGTTACTAATTGAGGCGATTATTTGAAAATTTGAAAAAGGAATTTCAGTTTTAAAGAGAAAAGGGAGTTGCCACTGATCCTTTTTCCTAGGTGTGATCGGACACTTAATAAATCCTCTTTTTTGAAAAAAAATTATTTTTTAAACAAAAAGAAGGCCGAGTTTAGGCCTACATCAAAAGCCAGAGAAAAAATAGGGTTCGGGAGTCGGTTACGCACGAGGAAGGTATTAGCACCCTCGCGACGCCCAAAATTGGTATCTCGTTAAACATGTGTTGTCTTAATTTTCGAAAATACGAGTTCAATGTAACATTTAATCATGATCCGATCAAAACACGAGAATTTTTATAATTTCGATTTCTTTTGAGAAGGACGTTCCGTTTTTAACACGAGCCGATGATATTCACCCAACATAGCGATGAAATCAATGACTTAATGTTAAATCGGCACGTTGCCTTATTTATTGAAATTAATTAAAAATATGAGTAAAACATTATTATAATTAGAATTCGTAAATAATACAAACGATGATACAATTAATAAAAAAATATTAAAATCTAAGAATATTAAAATAACAATAACAATATTTACAATAAAAGAAAATAATAATAAAAATAATGTACTATTAATAAAATAAGAAAAATAATGTATTTATAACAATAATAGAAAATAACAATATGTACATAAAATATATATATGTATATATGTGTATATATATGTTAATAATGATGAAAAGAAAATAATAATTATACTAATAATAGTGGTAATGGTAATGATCAAGTAGTAATGAAATAAGTATAAGTATGTACAAAAATAAAAATAATATAATATAAAGTGGAAAAAAATAATGATAATAATATATTAATAAAAGAAATATATATATACATATACATACATATACCAAAAATATATTCATAATAATCGTATTGAATATTAAAAGTATATATATAATATAGACAAAAATATATGCATAATATAGTATTGAAAGTATTTACATGGGATAATATAAAAATATATGAATAATGTGATATTAAAATATATATACATAATATATATAAAATATATACATAATATAGTATTAAAATCTATACATAATATATACATATTAGAAATAATAATAATAATGTTACAAAACAATTATTGATAATACTACATAAATATATACATATATATATATTAAAGACATATACATATATAATAAAACATATAATAACAATAATAATAATAATAATAATAATAATAATAATAATAATAATAATATTGAAATAAAAAAATATAATATAATAAAAATGATAAAGTAATTAAAATAATACTATATATAAATATATATACATATCGTAGATAATAAAAAATATACACTAATAATAATAATAATAATAATAATAATAATAATAATAATAAAAGTAAAATAAATAAATAAATAAATAATAGAACAACAAAAAATGATTAAAAGGACTGGATTGAACTTAAAGTAGAAATTTGGGGCAGATTTAAAATAAAAACATAGAAGGGGGACCTATCCGAACACGCGAGTAACCTTGAGGGACCAAAGGAGAAAAAACCCATCCCTCCTAAACGCAGCATTTAACACGGGACCAAAATGAAGAAAAAACAAAATTACCGGGCAAAATTAAAAATAACGAAAGTCTTAATCCTAAAATTGTAGAAAAGCAGAAGGGCTAAATGCGCAAATAGCCCCTTTTCTAAAAACACGCGGATCCTGGGCGAGTCGGGTCAGGTCAATCCGGTCTAAGTCAAAACGACATCGTTTTGGGCATTTAAGGCCAGTCCCAAAATGACGTCATTTTAGGGGGCCTATATAAGTCAATTTTTTTTTAAAAAATTCATTTCTCCTTTGCTTCAGAAAAAAAAGGGGGTCTCTCATTTCTCTCTGGCCAAAGCCAGAATCCGGCGAGGGAAACCGCAGTCGACCACCGCCGCCGGCCACCATACTCGGTGGCCGAAAAATTGAAAAAAGGTATTTTTTTTCTTTTTTTTTTTTGTGTGTTTGAAAATATAGCATATGTATTAAAGTTGTTGAACCTTTTTACAATATTTTGCTTAGCTTTTTATAGCCATTTTTTTACATGCTTTTATTATTACTTTGCTATTTCTTTTTCTGTCTTGCTTGTTTGCTTCGTTTTTGCAGGGTATGGCCGGTGGAGGTGACTGGTGGAGCAGGTGATGCTAGGGGGTGGTTGCGGCTGTCAGTGCAAGTGGCTAGGTTTTTTTTTGTTAATGTTTTGGGCTGATGTTAGTGGGTTAGGGTTTGTTTAATTTGGGCTGGTAGTTTAGGTTTGGGATATGTTAATTGGGTTTGGGTTTAATAGGTCTTTGTATGGGTTGGGGTAGGTTTAGGTTAAAATGGGCTTGGGCAAAATTGGTGTGTAACAATGACCAAATTAACTCCAACATAATGAGGTTCACAGCAATTATGTGGGCAACAACGCAATCGTTGTTTAGGTCCATCCTATAATTTCTTAATTTTTCTACCAAATTGTCAACAACCTCATGTTTCTTTCAATTCTTACCTTTTTCATAGTTCGGATAATCCTAGTCATTTTCCTCTGCACAAAATATTTATATAGAAATGTATTATTTAAAATATATACCTAACCTTAAATTATTTGACAATTTCAAATTAATCATATGTCATAAATTTTAAACCCTAATATCTCATGTTACAAATAAATTCATATAATGTAATTTTATTCTATTCTAAAACCGTAAAACCAAAAATAATTACATTATAAGGTTTTCTTACCTTTTATCTTGGAACTTACCTCTTCTAACTTCAATCAAGAGAAAAGATATTACTTCCACCAATTAATACAATGATAACCTACTAATTGACTATAGCATTTACAATTTTTCATATTATTAAGGTATACTAAATTTTTTCTTTGTTATTAAATAAATGCCTAAATAACATTTATAATTTCCCATTTTTTCCTTTAATAATTCCATTTTTGCTAAAAAATAAAACATTTACTATCAATATATCATTTACAATTTCTTATATTTTCTACTTACACTATTTTCTTTTTAGTGAAAAATTTAAAAACATTTACAATTTAAATTTATGCATAATAATAATTATTTTATCAAATAATTAGTGGTTGGTTTTTGACACCTCAAAATATTAACTCTCTTTTTCTATGCAATACTTTCTTCTAACCAATATAGAAACTCTATTAACAATTTGATTTTTTTCAACTTTTGTTAGGTCCCTTTTTTTTTTCTTCACTAAATTCTCAATCTTTTTTCAACAATTCTATTATTTATTTTTCAAACCGATGTAAATTGCACCGAAAAAGATTGGGGTTTTCAAACACCCTTGATAGGTTCGGGAATCTCAAAGCTTTAGTCATGTCGATGCAATGGGGAAAGATTTCCTATTATCTAGGAAGCCTAAATGGACAGACAAACCATGAGAAATCCCTAATTAGCATGACGGCTAACGATTTGGAAAAACGAGATGTCTGTCCAATTCTTACATTCCTGTTACATTGGTTTCAACCTCAAATCATCAATCGCCATGCAAATTGGGATCACAATTTCATCTGATCTTATATTATTTTCATAACAAAAAACATATATTATTCTAATAAATATTTTTATTTTTATTTAAAAAAGAAGAAGAAGCCTTTCTTTATATTCAAAGCTAGCCAGAGTTATTAAAAAAACCAGCCCCGAGGTACAATTCAACTTTTGAGGGTCTTTTTCTCCTTTTCCTTTAAAATTTTCTTGGGGTCAAGAACACGTTGAGACACCCATTACAATTATTATTATTATTAGAGATGTATGTGTGATAATAGGTCATTGGTAGGTCATATGGTTGAATCCTTGGTGCAACAAAATAGTTGGCTTTGATGAGCATATAAATTGCAGGAAATTAGCAACCAAATAATTATGGGGTGATTTGGTAAATAATTATCGAATCCAAACTACTTTTGAAAGGAAAAAGATGTGGCGAATGAAGTGATATAAAAGGAGGAGGAAGCAAGCACAGGGCTCAAGAATGAAAGACAGACAGAAAGGGCACAATTATTGAGACAGTCGAGGCAAGTGCAAGGCCAATGCTTCTTTCATGTAATTGTTTGTTGGGCTTCCCTTTTTATCTTCACCTCAATGTGGAATGTAAATACCTATTTTGGGATTTTACTTCACTTTTCACGACATACGGATCACTCCTTTCTATACCATCATCATATCAGTAATAGCTGCTTACCTCTCACTCATTTTGAGGAACTCCCCTAATCTCATCTCTTCCCTCTTTAACTAATATTATTAATATTTCTATATTTGTTGACTTTTGCATCTTAAGGGGGCAGTGATTAACGAACTAAAAGACAGAACAAAGAAAACAAATGCTATCAAGTTGTGAAGTAAGTTTGTTTTTGTTAAGAATAAAAAAAAAAAAAAACCAGTATAACTGTATAAGTCTACAATCACGTATCTTTAGTTTCTGATAGTATGAATATACGATATTTTCTAAAACATAACGAGTGAATAGGAGACTAATCGAGAAGAAAATAAAATTATGAAATGGTTTAAGGTTGTTTTAAAATATATAGTATAGGAAATTAAAAATCCTACAAGGAGGGTCAACATTATTACAAGTGTTTTTTTGGTTGAGATATATTTTGGAATTTAAAAATAAGTAAATAAATGAGACAATTAAAGTTTACCATAAGTTCCCGTACTATATCATAAAATTTATTTTAGTCCCTCTACTATTAAAAGAAACATTTTAGTCTCTCTACATTTGAAAAGTTGACATTTTAATCCTTGCATGTTAGACCTGCTCATGGGTCGGGTTATTCGTCTAGGCCCGAAGGCCTGCCTGAAATTTGAGAGGATTTTGGTAAAAAATAAGCCTGTTTAAAATATAAGTCGGGCTCGGGCTTGAATGTTCAAGCCCAATCCTGGCCCAGCCTATTTTAAGTTTATAATACATTATATTATATTATTTTTGTATATTATATAATTAGAATACATTTAAAAAATAAACATATACTAAATATATAATACTACTTTAATGTAAACATTAAAATAATGTTAAGATGACTATATAAAAATTTTCAATAAATAAAAAACTTATAAAATCATTAAATATTAAAAATGTAGACACTCAATTTTGCCCGGGCCTAGAAATAATTTCAAAAAAAAAAAAACAAAGTCCAAGTCCAGTACAAAATTACAAACATATAATTTGGCCCAATCGAAATGGCCCATTACTTGAAAAGATTGAAGGCCCATCTATGAGCTTGACTCATATGGAAATATAATCTTTAAGGATATGCAATCTTAGATATAATATGCAATCTTAGATATGATACAATCTTAGATATGATATGCAATCTTAGATATGATATGCAATCTTGAAGATATGATCTTGTAATCTTGGAGATTTAATTTGTAGATATCCTTTAATCTTAACCGTTGATGTAATTGATCTGTACCGTTGGATTTGGGGAGGCTCAACTATAAATAAAGGCCTCTCCCTTCATTGTAAATCACTTGAGTTTTGGGAAGCAATAAGAATTCTTGAAAGCATTCACTCAAATTTCTCTCCTCTTGCGTTCTTACTCTCGTGGTTTGTTCTTATTTTATTCTTCGTCTATCTTAGTTTTTCAACCTTTTTTTATTTTAATTTCTTCATTTTTCAAATATGTATATTTATTCCTATCTTTTATACATTTGATTATGTATTTTATATATTATAATATTTAACCTTTTATATAGTTTGTTTTCAAATATATATTTTCTATGCATATATATATTATATTATCATTTCATGTATTTTGAACTGTTGCATTATATTTTTATAATTTTTAAATGTTCTATTTATTCATTTTTTGTGTATGTCATTTATCTTATTTGTGCATAGTTTCATTTTTTTATATGCTATGTTTAATTATTTCTTTTATGTGCTATTTTATGATATATATTGTTGTATAATTTTGCATGTATTATGTTTTTCTTTTAGTTTACTCATGTTTTTATTTGTTTATTATCTTATATTTACCCTAGTATGATTTTTTTTCATTAAACGTATGTTCATGTTATTTAGTTTTGTCATAATGATATTATTTATGTTTGTATGGAAATGTTAGAATATTTTGTACATCTATATTTCATGATGCATTAATATGTCATCCTAAAACGTCATTTAAAATAATATTCCAAGGTTTTTTTTTAAAAAAATAAAAGGAAATGCTTGATGTTCGGAAACTTCGAGAAAGGTAGTGCCCTAACTTACTGGGTTGCGACTTTTCTCGTTGAATTCGAATAGTCAAGCACCCTTCTAAGTGATTTTGAGTTTTCAAAACTTAAACAATTATTTAGAGATTTCAAAACATAGTGTCCTAACTTCTTGGATATGGCGTTTTGTTGTTTGAGATAGAAATTTTGAAAGACGAGCTTAGTTTCGAAGGTTTTAAAATGTTGCGTCCTAACTTACTGGATGTGATGTTTTGACTCGTTTGAAATAAGTGAGCCTTAATTTTCAAAATTAAGACATTCTAATTAAAAGAGGTTTACATCTTAAAACTTTCAAATTTCCGACATTAAAGACACTTGATAATCAATTAGGTACCAATTTTTGGGCGTTACGAGGGTGCTAACCCTTCCTCGTACGTAATCGACTCCCGAATCCGTTTTCTCGACTTTTGTAGACCAAAATTAATGTTTTAAAACAAAACATTTTATAAGGTGATCCAATCACACTTAAAAAGATTGGTGGCGACTCCCGTTTTCGTTTTTCTTAAAGTCGATTCCCATTTTCCAAAACTCGATTTAAAAATGGTTTCGACAGCTTGGCGACTCCACTGGGGACTAATAAGAGAGTCAAGCCGTGTAATTGATTATCTCTTTTCTTAATGTCGGAAATTAAAAATTTTAAAATTTAATCCTCCTTGCATTACATGTGTTTGTATTATTACATTTGTTACTATATTCTGATACGCATTGCATTTGCATGACCGTTGTGGTCACACCCTTAAGTGGGAGTGAGAAGCTACGCCTTCGTGAGGTTTTCGCCTCCGTGTAGGATAGTGGATCACTTTCGGGATACATCCGTACCTATGGTTTCGTGAGATTTTCATCTCCGTGTAGCCATAGGGAAATGTATTCCCCTGAACTGAACTCGATCCAAATGAGCCTATAATGGGTGAAGATCGAGGAATCTGCTGGTTCGAGTACCTCAAACTTTAGAAACAAACCACATATAGAAAAACCGTAAGAGCTCAATATAGATAGAATTATACTTAGGTTATCTTTGTGTTTATTAATATCATATGATACTGACTATTTTCTTTCTTTTGTGCATGTCATTTTGCATTTAAAAGGTATCGATTCACGGTCAGTTTCTAAGTTAGAAAGTTTTATTATGGAGAACGGACTTCTTGATAGAATGGAGGGCAACGCTAACGTCCATAAATGGTCAAAGGAAACGCTGAAGGATACACATCAGAATTATGGGGTTACACTCGCATCAGCGTGGCACAAAATAATCTCCAGAAGTTAAAGGAAATATGGGATCAATGGAGTAATGAAGCCAAGCAGTTGTTCTACAATAACTAAGGGGACTTGCAGTATTGGCTTAACAGGAGGATAGATGAGCAATTCAAAGTGAGTGTGGGAGTATTGATGGACACTTCTACCATTATAGCATTTCTCTTTCATATGAAGACGGTTGCCATGTGGATGGTAAGGGTATTGGAAGGAAAGTGATTGATAGAGTGCATGAGACCTACAAAAATGAGTTGGATGGAAAGAACTTTGCTTATGATGGTAAAAAGCTCGTTTACTATAGGACCGTTACCAAACAACAAGCTTGAGTTTACTGTTGTACTTATCAGAAACAATGGAAATGCAAGCCCCGATGGCCTGGATAGCTCAAGTAAGCGTGAAAGAAAGCGATTAAAGAAGACCGTATCATACAAAGACCTTTAGAGATTAGCTATGCTGCGAAGGTACCGAAGCAGGATGCTCTGCGTGGGTAGAAATCTGAAAGCTCTCAAGAAACATTGAGGATATAGGATATTATTTTAAGGTAGCACACTGCAGAACGGGATACCTACCTGTTCGCTAATCTATCTCAAAATAATCAGAACAACTTCACAGGTATTAGAGGAGGTGCCCTTAGCTGCACGGATTACCCCACAGGTGAGGTCGTAGCTCAAACTCAGGAGGCAGCTGATTGTTTACAGACATTGGCAGCACAGGCTGACATATTGAGCACCAATATGAGCTACAATCTGATCGTGGCCAAGAGTTTGTTTTGTTGTTAAAACTTTAGGCATTAGGGCGAAAGCGTATTTGTAATCCATTTATATGTAAATATATTCTTTTTTAAATAAATTTTTCTAAATGAGATTGAATCGAGATCGATACCTTTTGCATTCATTTGCATCTTATAGCATTTCATTACATCATTTGCATTCAAAATTATAAAAAGACCCTAATTAGTTAAAGTTATTAAAAAGAGAAAGAAAAAGAGAGAGAGAGAGAAGAGGGTCACGACTGAGTGAAAAAGAAGTTGAATGGGAATTAACGATGTTCCCTTACATATCCCCGACTTTTGTGTCAGGAGGGATACCTTACCCGGAGAAGGGGGTGTTTGGAAATGAAGATCATCCTATCAATGTCATACAAGAGGAAGGGACTGAACAAAGAAACCTTGAGGGCATTCGCCCTTACGAACTAGGAAGTTCTTTAAACAATTGGACTGCAGAAGAACTTCTTGTAATCTTTAGGAATTTTACGGAGTAATATTCAGAACACTTTTGTTGCTCTAAAGCCTAGGAGTAATGAGATTTCTTTTGAGAAGTGGGCTCATGTTCAGACATTTTTATTTTCAATAAAACATACTTTTATTATTTATCCGAGTAAATATTCTTTCATTCTGATTCTTTTGACCTTTGACATTCTTTATAAATTTTCATTTCATGTAAATAGTCATTCTTGAATTCATTTATTCCTTGTATATTCTTTTGTGTGCCTATCATAGATCCCTAGATATCAATGACACAGGCAACGATACTACAGATTCAGAGTTCCTTTTGAGTGCGATATGTGTTTAGACGAATCTCAGTACTTTGAAGGTGATAGAAATTGTGACTTGTTTCTGAATTTGTTGAAAATGGTTTTTACCCCATGAAGTGGTGGTAGGAAATATAGCCTTAGAGGAAGGAAATATTGCGAAATTGGAATTAGCTGAAGAGACAAAACAAGACCTTGTTGAAACTATTATGGGAATTCAAAAATTTGGTCCAAAGACGCATGTAGGAGGATTTGCAATTGCCAGGATAAACATGAGGTTTTGGGGCATTGTTGGTCCACCATGGAAAGGGATCGCATCAGTTGTACAATGAATGCCAAATTTAAAGAAGTCAAGACTTATGGGGTATGTATGTTATGGGCCCGAGCTCATCAAAAGTTCAAGCTGATAATGACTTATCTTTATGGACGTCAATTACTCTATTAAGAGGGGGAGATAGCTTCATTTGCCAATATTACAAAGTCAAAAGTCATCCATTTCAAAAAAAAAAAAAAGATCATATCCAACTGCACAATGCCAAAAGTTTGCAGTCTTTTCAAAGATAAGGCGCCATACCACAGTACAACAGAGGTTGCCAAAAGAAAAGAAAAAGAAGAAAAAATAAGTTACAGAAAAAAAAATAAAAAAAGAAAAAAGAAAAAAATGAAGAGGCCAAGGTGAAAACCCGCAAAGGGCGCCTTGTGACCAAAGGGGTTTTGGGTTGAAAACCCGAAAGGGCAGCTTAAATTTTGAAGAGCACACGATAATCTTGCTATATCTAATTCAACGAAGAGTGAAGCGCGTTGCATATCGGGGCATCAACAAAGTACTTTGGATCTTTTAAACACATGTTGAATTCAAGAAAGTCTTCATGGAGCTGGCATATAAACGCTCAAGCGGTGATATCTAGGGCATCTAACTTTTGTCCTGTTTGTTATCTTTAGATTCTTTTTCTTCTCAAAGATAGGCTTTCATATTAATTTCCTTTGTATTTTTGACAAATTTATTCAAATTTAATTATTCTCAAGATTAAATTCATCTTTCATTATCCTTAAAGTATGTTGCATTAAAATAATGATAGATGAACTAAATATCTATACAAACGAAGTTTTGCATATTACTCTGGAAATTTCTAGATAATACAAGAAACTGAAACAAGACAATTGTTTAAAGAATTTCCATATTTGAGGGTCGAATGTACTCGGGGAAATTTCTTTTTCAGTCCAAAAGGTGGTTGGACGTTTTAAGCAATATTGATCTTAAGAAAGGATCATTCCATAAACATCTCCAGCAGGTCACAACATTTGGAGAATGGTACAATAAGACTAAGTTGATTCATCAAGATAAAACTTCGATGAGGGAATAAGTGATGACGTCCGAAATAGGGGTCATATTCATAACATTTTGCATTAGGAGCATTTGACTCACTTCGATCATAGCATCCTAATTATTAGACATGAACTCATATGCATTCTACAGGTTATGTCTTTTATGGGGCAATGTAGATCAAAGAAACAAGATTTGGCATCCCTGTGTTTATAGGGAACAAATCGAAGATAGTAGATCTGACACTCCTGTGCTTACAGTGAAGCAGATCGAAGATTTCAGCATGGCATCCCTTTGTTTATAGGGAACAAGTTGAAGATTTCAGCATGGCATCCCTATGTTTATAGGGAACAAGTTGAAGATAGCAGATTTGGCATCCCTGTGTTTATAGGGAACAAATCGAAGATAGTAGATCTGACATTCCTGTGCATACAGTAAAGCAGATCGAAGATTTCAGCATGGCATCCATAGGGAACAAGTTGAAGATAGAAGATTTGGCATCCCTGTGTTTATAGGGAACAAATTGAAGATAGCAGATCTGACATTCCTGTGCTTATAGTGAAGCAGATCGAAGATTTCAGCATGTCATCCCTGTGTTTATAGGGAACAAGTTGAAGATAGCAGATTTGGCATCATTGTGCTTACAAGGAACAAATTGAAGACATAGCTGATTTGGCTTTCATGGTTTACGCTGAAGCAAATCTAAGATGATTTGGCATCTCTGTATTGTAAGAGAATAAATCGAAGTTTGGCGTCTCCATATTTGACGGAGAGCAGACACATAGCAGATCTGGCCTTTATATGTTTATACTGAAGCAGATCCAAGGTGATTTGGCATCCTTGTGCTTACAAGGAACAAATCGAAGACATAGCTGATTTGGCTTTCACGTGCTTACGATGAAGCAAATCTAAGATGATTTGGCATCTCTGTATTGTCAGAGAACAAATCAAAGTTTGGCGTCTCCATATTCGACGGAGAGCAAACACATAGCAGATCTAACCTTCAGATGTGTATACTGAAGCAGATCCAAGATGATTTGGCATTCTTGTGCTTACAAGGAACAAATCGAAGACATAGCTGATTTGGCTTTCACGTGCTTACGATGAAGTAAATCTAAGATGATTTGGCATCTCTGTATTGTCAGAGAACAAATCGAATTTTGGCGTCTCCATATTCGACGAAGGGCAAACACATAACAGATCTAACCTTCAGATGATTAGACTGAAGCAGATCCAAGATGGTTTGGTATCCTTGTGTTTACAGGGAGCAAATCGAAGACATAGTTGATTTGGTTTTCATGTGCTTACGATGAAGCAAATCTAAGATGATTTGGCATCTCTGTATTGTCAGAAAACAGATCGAAGATAACAGATTTGGCGTCTCTGTATTAGACGGGGAGCAGATCAAAGATAGCATATATCGCCTTCCTGAGTTGCAGTGAAGCAGATTGAAGCCGTCAAGAGGCCATTTAAAGAAGATCAAGGATAAAAAACTCAAGATTCGGCGAGCCCGGGCAAAATTGGTCCTTTTATAGTCTTTGCACTATTCCTGTTACACAACAATGAGCAAAGAGGGGCAGCTGTAGACCCTCAATTTTGCTCGAGCCTAGAAATAATTTCAAAAAAAAAAAAAGTCCAAGTCCAGTACAAAATTAAAAACATATAATTTGGCCCAATCGAAATGGCCCATTACTTGAAAAGATTGAAGGTCTATCTATGAGCTTGACTCATATGGAAATATAATCTTTAAGGATATGCAATCTTTAAGGATATGCAATCTTAGATATGATAGGCAATCTTGAAGATATGATCTTGTAATCTTGGAGATTTAATTTGTAGATATCCTTTAATCTTAACCGTTGATGTAATTGATCTGTACTGTTGGATTTGGGGAGGCTCAATTATAAATAGAGGCCTCTCCTTTCATTGTAAATCACTTGAGTTTTGGGAAGCAATAAGAATTCTTGAAAGCATTCACTCAAATTTCTCTCCCTCTTGCGTTCTTACTCTCTGTGGTTTGTTCTTATTTTATTCTTCGTCTATCTTAGTTTTTCAACCTTTTTTTTATTTTAATTTCTTCATTTTTCAAATATGTATATTTATTCCTATCTTTTATACATTTGATTATGTATTTTATATATTATAATATTTAACCTTTTATATAGTTTGTTTTCAAATATATATTTTCTATGCATATATATATTATATTATCATTTCATGTATTTTGAACTGTTGCATTATATTTTTATAATTTGTAAATGTTCTATTTATTCATTTTTTTTGTGTATGTCATTTATCTTATTTGTGCATAGTTTCATTTTTTTATATGCTATGTTTAATTATTTCTTTTTATGTGCTATTTTATGATATATATTGTTGTATAATTTTTGCATGTATTATGTTTTTCTTTTAGTTTACTCATGTTTTTATTTGTTTATTCTCTTATATTTACCCTAGTATGATTTTTTTCATTAAACGTATGTTCATGCTATTTAGTTTTGTCATAATGATATTATTTATGTTTGTATGGAAATGTTAGAATATTTTGTACATCTATGCTTCATGATGCATTAATATGTCATCCTAAAACGTCATTTAAAATAATATTCCAATGTTTTTTAAAAAAAAATAAAAGGCAATGCTTGATGTTTGGAAACTTCGAGAAAGGTAGTGCTCTAACTTACTGGGTTGCGACTTTTCTCGTTGAATTCGAATAGTCAAGCACCCTTCTAAGAGATTTTGAGTTTTCAAAACTTAAACAATTATTTTGAGATTTCAAAACATAGTGTCCTAACTTACTGGATATGGCGTTTTGTTGTTTCGAGATAGAAATTTTCGAAAGACGAGCTTAGTTTCGAAGGTTTTAAAATGTTGCGTCCTAACTTACTGGATGTGATGTTTTGAATCGTTTGAAATAAGTGAGCCTTAATTTTCAAAATTGAGACATTCTAATTAAAAGAGGTTTGCATCTTAAAACTTTCAAATTTTCGACATTAAAGACACTTGATAATCAATTAGGTACCAATTTTTGGGCATTACGAGGGTGCTAACCCTTCCTCGTACGTAACCGACTCCCGAATCCGTTTTCTCGACTTTCGTAGACCAAAATTAATGTTTTAAAACAAAACATTTTATAAGGTGATCCAATCACACCTAAAAAGATTGGTGGCGACTCCCGTTTTCGTTTTTCTTAAAGTCGATTCCTATTTTCCCAAACTCGATTTAAAAATGGTTTCGACAAAAAAAATATAAATATTTTTAAAAAAAATTAAAACAATACGGGCAGGTCTAAAATGGGCTTGAGTTAGTCTTTTACAAATATGGATGGGTTTGGACAAAATTTTAGACTCAATTTTCGGGTTGGGTCAGGCTTAAACAAACATAAAATACATCATGCTTAGGCCCGACCTTTGAACACCTCTACTACACATCAAGTTTGCTATTAATGAATGACATGCTTTAACAGTAAATGATGTGGCATCAAATCAAATATTAAATTAAATTAAAAGGATAAAAATCAATTTTAAAGAATGAGTGGAGGTAAGAAATTGATTTTACTTTTACCTCAAGTTATTTTCGATTTTATTTTATTTTATATAATTGTTGTGTTTAAACTATTTGTAGTTTGGTCTACATCAACCAAGTCATATTATTCAATTTGTTTTTAATATCGGTAAGTTTTTTACTTTGATTTAATGTTACATCAACAACCGTTAAGTCACACCATTTCATTAATAATAAAGTTAACGTGCAGGGGTTGAAATGTCATCTTTCTAAATGTACAATGACTAAAATATTTATTTTAATAGTAGAGGAACTAAAATGAAATTTTTTATATGGTACAAGAACTTGTAGTAAACTTTAACTTAAATGAGACACTTACCATTCTTTTAGCTTTGCTTGTGAATTTTTAGTATATTAATATTATATAATAGATATTAAGATTTATGATTATTGTTCGATACACCGGGGAGAAGTTTTTGACTCCACAAAATCGATTAAGAAATTAATTATTATTTTTATAAAAACTTTATTGCTAATGTGTATACGTGTGGTGAAAGAAAATTTTAACATTCAAAACATAGTTATAAAAAGATTTATTTAACAATTCAATCAATCTTGAGTTGGTGTAGAGTTAATTTTTTTCGTCTCTTTTAACTCTTGAACTTGCATTGTTTATCAAATTATTCAAAAATTGATAGAAAAGTTAGCGTTGGTTAACTTTGTTGACATGGTATCCACATGACAGTTTACGTGTATGTCACATTTGTAATTAATTAATTTTAAAAATTAAAATACTTAAAATATATAATTTTATACTTTTAAATAATTTTAATAATTTTAAATAATTTTATAATTTATTTATTTTTGAATTTTTAATATTTTTAAAAACTAAAATAATTTTTTAACTTAGAGGACCAAATAAATCATTATGTCATATATAATTACCTCAAATAAATTCACTTTTACAGCCTAATCCTAATTGAGTAGTTATTTGAGCTTTAAAAAAATAGAGTTGGTGTGCCATTAATAAAGATTAATAACAACAAAGTTATATATAAAAATAAGAAAATATTTTGAAAAAAAAATCAACAACATTATGAAAGGTAGCTAGATTCCTCAAATTTTGGATGAACATGGAAGCCGGGCAGACAAGAGCAAGGCTCATCAATTATTGGTAAAACAAATTGAACGTAACTTGCATCAAAACCCCAAAGTGTGAATGTGTCCGGAAAAAGAAGGCATTAGGGTTCCTAAAATAAATAGGAGAGATGAGCTTCAGCCCTACTATATTTCATCAAAGTTAGGAGCTCCATGTCTGCTGCCTTCTTGAAATCAACAATATAATCTAATCCACTATTGGCCTAATTCAGACAAGAGGAATTAAAACAATTAAGTAAAAGGGAAAAAGAAAAAGAGAAAAGGTTCAGTGCCTCGGGCCCCTAATTACCCTACCATTAAATATGATCAACTTTGTATTTGTTTTCTCTTAGATTAAACAAGGTTTTGTCCTTTTCGAAAATGAGATGGGTGAATCACAATAAGTTAATTGATGAAGGAATTAGTTTTATTTATTTAGAGATCAGCATCAAGTAATCGAATCAACATTTAAAACCAACGAAATAAAATCAAGTAAACGATTTTAATTATTTAATAATTAACTATTTTCTATATTAAGCAAGTAATTGTCTCTAATTACACAAAGGTCATAATAATTTAAATTAATAGGTCTCACTGAATTTGGCATAAATGGAGCCTACTATTACAATTTTCAATTCTTAAAAGAAGGTGAGAATTAAAGTAATTATGCAGATAATTATACTCAAATTTAATTTTAAAAATTATTTTTTAAAAGTTATAAAAAATTATATTATAAGCATGAACATGTATGGGTATTTGGGATGATTATGACTAAAACAATTTATAATATAAATCTCAAAAATTATATTATAAAAATAATTTGCGTAATTTTATAAAGTTATAACAGAAAAATTCTATTATTTAAATCCTAAAATTTCTAAAGTTATGGTAAAAAGTTTATTATAAAAATAATTTATATGTTATAATATATTTATTTATAAAAAGTTATGACCAAGAAGTATGGACATAACTTATTTATGTGTTCATGCTATATATTATAAAAAGTAATATACTTATTCATAAAAATGATATAGTTTTTTTATCATAACTTAATTATAAAAAAAGAACAACTTTCTAAAGTAATGAAAAAATTATATTATTTATAAAAGTGTCATGAAAATTTTGGACAATTTATAAAACCTTTTAAAGTTTTGGACAATTTATAAAACTTTTTTTATAAAGGTTATATATTATAAATTATATTATATTTTTTTACTTAATTTATGTATTATAAAAATAGATATAACTTAGTATAAATATTTTTCCAAATTAAGTTTATATAAATTTTTAAAAATAAAGCTATAGACTATTTGGATTATAAACTCGAATATTATAAAGTTGATATTAGTTATATAAAAAGAAAAGATTTTCTTGCTTCATGTCATGAGGTATGATACCATTTGAGAAAATAATGCTAGAATCAAACACCACAGATAGCTCGTGAACACTTATAAAATTCAAGACTTTGAAATGTGATTGAAAATACATTTGTTATTCTAAAAAGATATTTCTCATATTAACATCACCTTAGTATAACATAAAAAAAGGTTAGATCGTACTAGCATGTTGCGTATTTCATAACTTCAATCATAAGAGAAATTGAGATGATCAATGCTTTGAAGAGTACATGGAAGAAGGTGATCTTGAAAATCTTAATGATGTTGATTCAAATTCATATGATGATAAGGAGTATAGGTTAATTAGAGGGAATAACCCAACAAATATGCACTAGAACAATTACATAAAATTTCATATGATGTTTATTTTTCTTACTATTTTTATTAGTAATCTTATTATCAACTACTTTTTTAGACTAACATAATACATATAATGATTTGATTTTAATTTTTGTTACTTGTTCAGAAATTATTTTTATCATACTAATAATTTTTATAGTTAATAATATTTTTAAAAATATAAATTATGTTATTTTATAATTACAATTTATACTACCAAATATGACATGAAGAATTACGATGTAATTATATTTTGTCAGCCGAACATATCTAGAAAATTGCAATTCTTTATAATTACAAGAGAGTATAATTACTACCTTAATAATTACACTTTTATTTAATTACTTTGTGCTGTCCAGACATACTTACTTCAACTAATCCATTGTATAATGTCAAATGACTTGCATTACTTAAATCCTGGTTAACATCAAGTTTCGAGTTTAAACCCAAACAACTCATTCCCTATACGCTTGATAAAGAAAAAAAAAGAAAAAAAAGAGAGGCAATGATAGAACAAATTTTCCCTAAAAAACCTACAAGTGAAGGACCTTTAGAAACATCGATCATCAAGCTTTGAAGATTGAAAATTCTACAACTTCAGAAGCCTTGAAAATAACAAAATTCAAAGAAAAATAAAAATTCGAATCACTCAAACTCTCAAAACACTCCTTACATCTCATAAAGGGCAAAAAATAAAAATAAAAATAAAAATAAAAACAAAGACGAATATAATTTATTCAACGAATCAAGGGTGGGCGTCTTAGCCTATTTGTAAGGTGAATTTACAAGTAATTTAAGAAAATAACTCATGAATAATAATGTAACTTATATCATAAGTAAATATTTTAATATAATTGGAAAACCAATAAAAAAGAACTAAAAATACCTATGATTTATTCCAGGCGATAAGGTTCAAAATAATAAGGTGAAATATATCATAATAGTGATTTAAAAGAGATAAAATACCAAATAAATCAAAATAATCTTCGCTAGATGAAGAGGTTGATTTCTATCAGGATATATGGTTGAATTAATCTCAATCTCTTCAATTTCTTCACGAATAAATAGCATATAGGTGGCCGACCATTCTTGTTCTCCCTTGGACGACTTTGTAAGTTATTTTGGGATCGCAATTTCCACCCAATTTCTTGTGAACTCTCTCTCTAAATTTCTTTTAGATGGCCTAGAACATTAAAATAAAACACAAGTCCATTAATACAAAATCGGTGTAACATTCTATTCTCGACCCGATCATTAGGTCCGAACTACAGAATGTCAAATTCATTATCGAAACAATTACGATCTCATTTGCAAACCAATTAAATAATTTATACATGCTATTAAGTTCAATATATAATTACAATATATTATATAATCATATGCGTGATCTAAACAAGCTTACGAAAGCTCTTTCCATAACCATAGACCAGTTGAGGACTAAAATGTAAAAAATTCAAAATTTTTGAGTTGGTGTCACTACGTTGAGGGTATCATGTTGCAACCTTAAAAAAACTGTAACACCCCAAACCCGGCCTAGACGTTATGGCCGAATTTGGCGGCGTTACATGAGAGTGCTTTTATAAAAGCTTAATAAGTTAAAATCATTCAGATTATTATCTTTACTTAAATCGAGAAATCCTTATTCCATTAATTATTTGAAAACCGTTCTTTCACGCGAAAGCGAAAACATCAATAATTCGTAAATCAGCAACTTAACAATTTAAAAACCCCAAAATAAACCCAAAACAAATAGCTCAAGTCCAAAAATTAAATCCCAAAACAAATATAGGAAAAAAAATGAACAGATGAAATAAACGTTACTCAAAAATCCATGAGTCTAATAGTGGTCACCATCGAGCCCTCCGCCACACCGATCCATCTACTGCTGAGGATTACCTGACATAAAATAAATAAAGGGGTGAGTTTTCGCAAACTCAGTGTGTATATCCCCACAAACAGCATGCGTACAAACAGATAACATAATACATATATTCGGCCTTAGCCATACAGATATCGCATGCAGATCACATCAGATATCAGAGAACAGAAATTATGCCCACCAACCCTGCACACCATCTCTGTCTAACCCAACACACCATGTGGGGATAAAATCGACCCACCTAACCCTACACACCAAGTATGGGAATAAAATCGACCCATCTAGCCCTATACACCAAGTGGTACTGTAAAATAGTACATAACAGATATATGCAGCGTAGCTGCCCGATAATAGGCTAATCTCCTCTCAGACTTCCTTCTCTTCACAACAACCCAACCCAATGCAATGCATCATAAATATCGTGGCATGCTTATATGCAGAAATCAGATCATATCATAGCAGAACATATATATGAAATCAGGCAGATATACATGCTTATTGTAACATGCTTTACATACAACACAGTAATTATTCATAGTATGGGGTCTAAATAACGCTTACCTACCCTAAGGCAGGTCACAGTCGACTTAGGCGACCCGTGCAACCTTACAGAACATTTTAGGAAAATTGGGCTCACATGCTCGTGTGCCCTGCCCGTGTGGGCCCACATATCCGTGTGGCCCACACGGCTCAAATTAGCCTTGCCCGTGTGGATCACACAGCCTGGCCCAAGACCCACACGCCCGTGTGGTTTACCCATGTGACCCACACTTTCGTGCGGCCTACACGACCCAAATGGTCGAGCCCGTGCCTTGCACACGGCCTCGCCAGCCTCACACGCCCGTGTCCGTCGCGCCCGTATGACGTGCGCGCGGCCTGGCTCACCTGTCATACGTCTGTGTCTCGCAGCGTAAACTACCACACGGGCAGACCACACGTCCGTGTAGAGTAGACAGACTGGTTTTTCTGCTTTCGCCAAAACTCGTTTTTTGTGTAATCGGAGTACACACCTAGTTTGTTTCCGCTGTAAATCCAACCATTAGCACTCCAAAGCCTAAGATTGACAAAATCGAGCCCAAATCAGTCACTTAAATCGATTTACTTAAGATTGGATAAAACTTGAAACACGAGATCTACTTACCTTCAACGAAGAACGGTGTTTCCTTGCTGTTTAGAACCCTGATTAATGATCCACCGATCCTTGAATTCCCCCTAAACAGCAACCAAAACCTCTCTTAACAATCTCCAACAGAAAATACCTAACTTACATAAAGCGATACTTACCGAATTGACGAAATCTACTAGCAAAGCACCAAGCCAAACGAAAGGGAAAGAAAAATGAATGGAGAGGAGAAGGAGAAAAGAAAATTTTGGCAGCAAAGGGAATTTTTGGGGAAAAGAGAAGATGGCAAGTAAAAACTATTTTGCCAAAAAGGAGGAACAAAAAGATAACCCTAGGTTTTTCCCTTAAAGCTCATAACCCAGAACTTTAATGAAGCCCAACGCTTACTGAAACTTGCAGCAAAAATAATCCTAATGCTACTGCAGGGAATCAAACCCCTAACCCTGAGCGTAATCCCTTGTCACTTAACCACTAGACCAGCAGGCCCATTCTGTTAAGTTTTTTCCAACAATTTTTTATAAGCCCACTGACCTTAGTCAGGTTTAATTCAATTAAAAACTCAAATTTAGCCCAAGTTACAGCCTGAACTTAGGACCCCCCAAACACACCCAGAGCTCATAATTATGCATTTAAGCCAAAATAACATGAACCACAAATTCAAACACTTCTAAGCCCGAAAATCACAAAAATCCAAAAATAAAAAATTTGGGGCGTTAAAACTCTACGCCCCTTAAAGAATATTCGTCCTCAAATTTTACCTGATCAGAAAAGATGAGGATATTGTTGACGCATCGAATCCTTTGGCTCCCAAGTAGCCTCCTCAGTGCTATGATTCCACTATAGCACCTTCACTAAGGGAATAGACTTCCTACGCAGTACCTTAACGTCGTGATCTAAAACCTGAACCGGCTCCTCCTCGAATGTTAGATCCGGTCTAACCTCAATCTCCTCAATAGGCACAATGTGAGTAGGATCGGAGCGATAGCGTCTCAACATCGACACGTGAAATACGTTGTGTATACGATCCAACTCTAGAGGAAGCTCCAACTGATATGCGACTGGTCTCATTCGCTTCAGAATCTGGTACGGTCTAATAAATCGAGGACTCAACTTGCCCTTACGACCGAACCTCAGAACCTTCTTCCATGGCAAGACCTTAAGAAAAACCATGTCTCCTACAGAATACTCGATGTCCTTCCTTTTCAAATCCACATAGGACTTCTGTCTATCAGAAGCCGCTTTCAGTCGATCCCGAATCAAGTGGACCTTATCCTCAGTATCTGATACTAACTCCAGACCCAGAATACGTTGCTCACCTAACTCAGTCCAACACAGGGGAGTGCGACACTTACGTCCATACAGTGCCTTATACGGTACCATTTGAATACTAGACTGATAGCTGTTATTGTAAGCGAATTCTGCCAACGGCAGGTACTCCTCCCAACTACCTCAGAAATCTATAACACAGCCCCTCAACATATCCTTTAGTACCTGAATCACCCTCTCTAACTGGCCATCTGGCTGAGGATGAAAAGTAGTACTGAAGTCAAGACGAGAACCCAAAGCCTCATGGAGTTTCTGCCAAAATCGAGACGAAAAACGAGGATCTCTATTGGAGATGATCGAAACAGGAACCCCATGCAACCTCACTATCTCGAAAATGTAGAGCTTAGCCAGCTTTTACAAGGAAAAGTCTGTCCTAACAGGAATGAAATGTACAGACTTGGTCAATCGATCCACAAAGACCCAAACAGAATCTTTTTTAGTGGGTGTTAAAGGCAACCCACTAACGAAGTCCATCGTTACTCGCTCCCATTTCCACATCGATATTTTCACTGGCTGTAGTAAACCCGAAGGTAACTGTTGCTCAGCCTTAACCTGCTGGCAAGTCAAACAACGAGCAACAAAGTCTGTCACCTCACGTTTCAACCCTGGCCACTAGTACAACTCTCGAAGATCCCTATACATTTTTTTGCCCCTAGGATGCATAACGTATGTAGCGACGTAAAAAAATTTTTAGTTTCGCTTGGTCGCTAATTGTGGCGATTTATTAAACATTTGAAAACCAACTTTCGATTTTATTAACAAAGGGAGTCGCCACTGATCCTTTTTTATAGGTGTGATTGGACACCTAATAAAATTATTTTAAAACAAAAAGAAGGCCAAATTTAGGTCTACATGAAAGTCCAGAGAAAAATTAGGGTTCGGGAGTCAGTTACGCGTGAGGAAGGTATTAGCACCATCGCGACGCCCAAAATTGGTATCTCATAAACATGTGTTGACTTGATTTTCAAAATACGAGTTCAATATAATATTTAATCGTGATCCGATTGAAAAATGAGAATTTTAGTTTTCGATTTTTTTAGAAAGGGTGTCCTGCTTTTTAATCACAAGTAATTAATTTCACCCAACATAGCGATGAAATCAATGGCTTAATATTAAATCGGTACATTGCCTTATTTTTGAAATTAATTAAAACATGAGAAAAATATTCCTAAAGAGAGAAATTAAAATAGATAAAGGACGCAAAAAAATGATATCATTAATGAAAATATTAACATGGAATACTAGAATATTAGAATAACAATAATAATGATATTTACAAAATAAAACAAATCATGTACTAATAATAAAATAGGAAAAATGATATATTTGGTAATAATAATATAAAATAATAATATGTACATAAAATACATATATATATATATATATATATATATGCATGTAATAAAAGTATGTAATAATAATAATAATAATATCTACAATAAAAGAAAATATTAGGAAACGTACATAAAAATATATACATAAAAATTTACAACAATAATATAAAATAATGATATGTACAAATATATATACATATGTACATAAAATATACACTAATATAATAATAGTTATAACAATACTAGCAATAGTAATAATTTGTAATAATAATATATACACAATATGGTATTTAAAATATATATATATATATGTATATAATAGTATTTAAGAATATATACATAAGAAATATATAACTAATGGCATTAAAAATATATACATAATATATATAAAATACCTAAAAAAGAAGGGGAAAGAAGAGAGAAGGAGGGGAAAGGAAATCCGCCAAGGGGGCGGTCACGGTCGATCGTCGTCGCCGTCGTCGTCCACCACCCCACAGTGGCCGGAAAAGGTAAAATTTTTTAACAATATATGTATATATAAAGAAAGAAAAAACAACACAAAAAAGAAAAAAAGATTCGAAAGAAGAGGAAAAAAGAAAAGATGCAACCTTTTATTGATGTTTCTTTTGTGTTCAAAATTTGAAGGATTTTGTGTTTTTTTTTCCAATCTTTGTAAAAATCCCCTTCTTTGTTACATGATTTTTGAATGCCTTTTATAGCCATTTTTACATGATTTTCTATTATTTCTTTTCTATTTTGTAGGTGGTGGTGGTAGACAATGGATATCAAAATGGGAGGAAAAATGGGGCAAGTGGGAAAGTGGTTAGGTGGCTAGGGTTTTTAGTTTTTTTTTTGGGTTAGGTTTTTCTTTTTCTTTTTTTTGGGGTTAGGTTTTTCTTTTTCTTTTTTTTGGGGGTTAGGTTTTTTTGGGGGTTAATGAGCTTTTGAATTGGGTTTAATATTTGTGTTTTGTAATGGGTTTGGGTAGATGTAAATGGGTCATGGGTTAAGGGTTTTAGTGGGTTTAGAGGTTTGGTTGGGTTTTGATGAAATCGGGCCCGGGCAATTTGGGCTTCTACAGCTGCCCCTCTTTGCTCATTGTCGTGCAACAGGAATAGAGCAAAGACTTTCAAGGAAGACCAAATTTGCCCGGTCTTGCTAGGTCTTGACTTGCTTTAGAACTCTTCTTGTTTAGTTAGTCCCTTTTTAGTCCACGGCATCTTGTAGCTTTGGTTCACTGTAACACCCCGAACCCGAGACCGTTGCCGGTGTCGGACACGAGGGGTTAACAAGCCAAAACCACTTATGGCACCGACCAATTTGACATTCCCAGGCAAGCTGGAAAACTGCATCGCTGTCACCTTAAAAAGCATATCTCGAGTTTCACAACTCGGAAACTGATTCCGTAAATTTTTCCTGAATTTAGACTCATATATCCATCCATGGATTTATTTCTAGAATTTTTGGTCTGGCCAATTGGTACAGTTTATTAGTTAAAGTCACCCATGTTACAGGGGTCGACTACACTGACCTTTGCACGTTACAACTTGAATATCTCTCTGTAAAGGGTTTCAATACTGATGCCATTTGTTTCTAATGAAACTAGACTCAAAAAGGAATCTGCACATATAAGGCATGACTTCTAATTCATTCTGGATAATTTATGGTAAATTTTCAAATTCGCGACAGGGGACCCAGAAACCGTTCTGGCCATGTCTCACGAGAACTTTAATATCTCTCGGTATACTGTTCATATGATCATTTCGTTACTTTCATATGAAAATAGACTCGTCAAGGTTCGATCACATAATTTATTCACTATTTAACACCGTTCCTACAAATTTTGGTGATTTTCCACATCCACGTCACTGCAGCTCGCAGCATCTGTTTTTAAGGTAGGCTTTACCTATATTGTAGTTCCCATGAACCAACTATAGTCTAGTCATACTTAGGTCCACATATGATCATATTTAGCCATTCCAATGGCTGATCATGTGACCAACTCTCTCATTCCAAACCATAATCACATCATGAAACCAAATATAATTACAAACCACAAATGGTCTAATTCCATACTCCACTATTACGAACCATTTTCGCATGGCCGTACACATATACATCACAAGTACTTAAAACAACCGAGGGTAGTCCTATACATGCCATATCCAAAACTCAACTAAAGGAGTACCAAAAGGGCTTTGATAGTGTGGTTGACTTCAACTTCTATGATCCCGAATCCGATCGCTAACGAGCAAAATCTATAAACAGAGAAACAAAGAAACGGAGTAAGCAATTTATGCTTAGTAAGTTTTGAGCCATAATATACACACAACCAAAGCATAGCATTCAAGTAGCTAAACAATAATTCATATGCACAATTTCTCAAAGACATGCTTACTTCACAATCCCAACTCTTATATTCATACACAAATAACGGCCTAGTTAATGCCGATAGCTCATTTATCATTAGAGCGAATATTCATACGCACTTACTCATAGTGTGCGAAGCACACACAAAACATACCTTGTTGTTGGGAATTTCACAAGTGCATTAACTGAAAATTTTCCAGCAAGTTCAAAGTTCTCGAATCACATACCTTCGGAGTTTATCCGGATATAGCTACTGTTCAAACGCCTTGGGACATAGCCCGGTTATGGTAACCCGCACAAAGGCCTTCGGGACTTAACCCGGATATCACAATTTGCACAATTGCCTTCGGGCTTAGCCCGGATATCATAACTCGCCCAATTGCCTTCGGGCTTAGCCCGGATATCATAACTCGCACAATTGCCTTCGGGCTTAGCCCGGATATCACTCGAACATTCATACACATCTTTGTTTCAATTTCATAACACAACTTTTATGCACAATTCACTTAGCAAAAATATCATTTCGGCTCAATGGCCACAAACAAAGGCACAATTTCGATTGCTTATTACTTCATTCAATCGAATCAAAATCTAAGTTTCGATATCAAAACTTACCTCGGACGTGGTCGAACGATTTCGACGGCTATTCGACGACTTTTTCCTTCCCCTTATCGGATTTAGCTCCCCTTTGCTCTTGAGCTTAATTTAACAAATAAATTGGTTTTATCATTTGAGCATCGAAAGAGGAATTCAAGATACCTAGCCAATATATATGCTCATTAGGCATCAAAGTCGCATATGTACGAAATCACGAATCGAACTCAACACATTAGTTAATATTCCTCTTAGCGAATTTTCTAAGCCAAGAATAGGCATCAATATGCTTGCCTCTAACCGAATGCATGCACACCAATTTCCCTCATGTGGCCGAATATGCATGTCCATGTTGAGGCCAATTATGCACTTAATACCACACAAAACAGCATGCATTTTACTAACTAACGATTACATATTGTAGCTCAATACACATCTCTCATGTACTTCATAACCGAAACATCATCACAAGCAAATATATACCTTGAAATAGTATATATGTCATGCCAATACATCATGTGCAAACATGTATACACATATAGGTGCAAGGTCGAATCTCAAGGGTTCATACCCATCCAAACACAAATTTTACCAATCAAGTAACAAGCATAAATCATGCTCATGAATGCACCATGGCGAATACATCACAACCATACTCTTTCAACTTCGGTCATGGTTAAACAAAGAATTCAATGTCCTACTCAAGAATACTAAAAAGAAATTTCAAGAGTAGTCAATCCATCATTACATGCATCATCAACAAGCTTCACATTTAGCATGCAATGGCTTTAACACAATATCAACCTTGGCCAAATACCATTTTTCATGGCATAGCAAGGATTTGAACCATGGCTAACATGCACATCAAGTTAGCAACCAAAACAAGCATGAATCTCATGACACAACCTCAACATACCTTAATCTTGATGCAAGTATAGCCAAATCTCCTTCTAGATCTCTTCTAAACTAAAAATGGAGCAAAATTTCCTTCCTTCTTAGAATTTTCAGCCCAAAGAAAATGAGAATGGATGAACCAAATTTTTTCTTTTCCTTTCTCTCAACTCACGGCCAAGGGGGAAGCATGGATGAGACCATTTTTTTTCTTTCTTTGCCCATGCTCTTTATTTTATTATTTCACCTAATGCACCAACAAAACATGTTTCATGACATGTTTTGCCCATCCTCTTGCCATGGCCGGCCACTTCATGTTGGGGGAAATTGACATGCAAATCCCTTATTTTTGCATGCATGTTCAACTAGTCATCACACCTTTCCCCATCATACTTTCAAAGTTTACTACTAGGTCCTTTCTAATGAAATTCACATTTATAACTCTAAATCGAAACATCAAAATGTCACACATGAATTAACACATATTATAGGCATCAAAATAAATTATAAATTATTTTTATGCCTCGATTTTGTGGTCCCGAAACCACCTCCCGACTAGGGTCAATTTTGGGTGTCACAACTCTCCCCACTTAAGAAATTTTCGCCCCGAAAATCTTACCGTAAATAGGTTTGGGTAACGCTCTTTCATAGGGCTCTTGGGTTCCCAAGTAGCTTCTTCCATCCCGTGTTTGAGCCATAACACTTTTACTAACGGAACCTTTTTTTCGCAACTCCTTCACTTCACGAGCTAGGATACGAATCGGTTCTTCTTCATAACTCACATCGGATTGAATTTCAACCTCGATGGACTAATTACGCGCGATGGATCGATCTATAGCGTCGAAGCATCGAAACATGAAAGACATTGTGAATCTTTTCAAGTTCGGGGCAAAATCAAACGATATGCAATCGGACCGACTCGCTCGGATATCTCATATGGCCCAATGAACCTCGGGCTCAACTTGCCCTTACTACCGAATCGAGTATCTTTTTCCAAGGCGAAACCTTGAGAAACACTTTATCTCCCACCTGATGCTCGATGTCTTTACGCTTCAGATCCGCGTACGACTTCTGACGATCGGAGGCTATCTTCAGATTTTCACGGATCACTATCACTTTCTATTCAGCATCTTTAATCAAGTCCACCCCAAAAATTTTGCTTTCACCGAGCTCCGTCCAACACAATGGTGTACGGCATTTACGCCCGTACAAGGCCTCGTAAGGTGCCATCTTAATACTTGATTGAAAACTATTGTTGTAAGCGAATTCAATCAAAGGCAAATACCGTTCCATGAACCATCGAACTCGAGGATGCAACATCTTAACATATCCTCAAGTATCCGAATCATCCGCTCGAATTGACCATCGGTTTGGGGGTGAAAGCGGTCTTTGAAATGCAACCGCACCAGAGCCTCTCGCAACTTCTTCCAAAATCGCGAGGTAAATCTCGGATCTCTATCCGACACGATGGAAATAGGCACCCGTGTAATCTCACAATCCGAGAAACGTACAATTCGGCTAGTTTGTCCATTGAAAAATCCGTACGTACGGGGACAAAGTGAGCCAACTTAGTCAATCTATCTACAACGACCCAAATAGCATCTTTCTTACTCGCTGACAATGGCAGTTCGGATACAAAGTCCATTGTGACTCGATCCCATTTCCACTCGGGTATCGTGATCGGCTGAAGTAATCCTGAAGGCACTTGATGTTCCGCTTTCACTTGTTGACATATTAAACACCTCGAAACGACGTCGGAGATGTCTCGTTTCATACCATGCCACCAAAACCAACGTTTCAAATCATTGTACATTTCCGTACTCCCCGGGTGGATTGCCATTCGGCTACAATGGGCTTCTTTCAGAATTATCGAAATATGTTCCGAATTCTTTGGAACACACAGACGATTTCTCAACCTCAAACAATCGTCATCATCGATTTGAAACTCCGATTCCTTGTTCGGAACACACTCAGCCCGTTTTGCAACCAGCTCATCGTCGACTTTCTGAGCTTCACGAATTTGACGTATCAATAATGGTTTGGCTTTCAATTCAGCTACTAACACATTGTCGGATCGAACGGACAAGTGCACGTTCATCGCTCGTAAAGCTAATAATGATTTACGTTTTGTTCAGATAAACTCGGGCAATCCTTAATGAAATGATCGACTGATCCGCACTTGTAACAGGAGCGGTCACGGAATCTACAACTCCTAGAATGCCACTTGATTGGCACTCTGTTCTGTCTCGACGATCATTGCCAACACTGGCGATCGAAGTGACTCGCGTGCCCATAGGGGGGGTCGATCGCGGTCTCGTCTAGAAAAGGCCGAAATGTCTCTAGACCGCCTAAGCCATCTCTAAATTTCTTTGATGATGTGGGAAGGGCTTCCCAAGACCTCTTCTGAAACTCCTTGCTCCCACTTCACTTTTCTTTTCTCCATCTTGAGCTCCTCGGCTTTGCACTCGCTCAACAAGAGCCACAAACTCTCGGATTTCCAAAATGCCAACATACAACTTATATCATCGTTCAGTCCATCTTGAGCGTTTACACATCACACGAAGAAATGCATTCGCTGCAGCGTCTGGCTAAGCCTCACAAATTTTCGTTCAGAGTCGATGGCGACATGGAACCTTGCTTAAGATCAAGGAATTCCTTCCGCTTTTGGTCCATAAATCTCGATCGATATACTTCTTTGAATTCAGTTTGGAAGAACTCCCAAGTTACTTGCTCTCTAGACACCACGAAGTCGAGTACTCCACCAATAGTAGGCGAAATCGCGTAGCAAGGAGATAGTACACTTTAACCATTCATCGGGTGTACATGATAGCTCATCGAGCACCCGGATAGTGTTGTCCAACCAAAATTCAGCTTGCTTGGCATCGTCATTATCCGTAGCTTTAAATTCGGTGGCCCCATGTTTTCGAATCCTGTCGACTGGGGGCTTACTTGACCTTATTTGGTCGATTCACGGAGGTATTGTAGGTCTGGGGTTGCATTAGTCGGGAATGGAGGTTGTGGAGCAGTAGTGTTAGTTCGAATGTATTGGTTGAACCAATCATTCATCACACTATAAAAGGCTTGCCTAGCCTCATCATTCGGATTGCTAGCCATAAGTTGAGAGTCCGTCGGCACTGTCCCTTGCGCGGGAGCAGGCGCCGCACTCTCTACATCATCAGCTATTACTTGGTTGGGATCGGGATCCGTTGCTATAAACAAACACAAATTCAGATTGTCAGAAATCACCACACTATCAATTTATCACTTAATGGCATGTATAGCTAGACCCCAAACATATCACGGTAGTCCTAGGATCGACTAAACCGTAGCTCTGATACCAATAAAATTGTAACACCCCAAACCCGAGACCGTTGCCGGTGTCGGACACGAGGGGTTAACAAGCCAAAACCACTTATGGCACCGACCAATTTGACATTCCCAGGCAAGCTGGAAAACTGCATCGCTGTCACCTTAAAAAGCATATCTCGAGTTTCACAACTCGGAAACTGATTCCGTAAATTTTTCCTGAATTTAGACTCATATATCCATCCATGGATTTATTTCTAGAATTTTTGGTCTGGCCAATTGGTACAGTTTATTAGTTAAAGTCACCCATGTTACAGGGGTCGACTACACTGACCTTTGCACGTTACAACTTGAATATCTCTCTGTAAAGGGTTTCAATACTGATGCCATTTGTTTCTAATGAAACTAGACTCAAAAAGGAATCTGCACATATAAGGCATGACTTCTAATTCATTCTGGATAATTTATGGTAAATTTTCAAAGTCGCGACAGGGGACCCAGAAACCGTTCTGGTCCTGTCTCACGAGAACTTTAATATCTCTCGGTATACTGTTCATATGATTGTTTCGTTACTTTCATATGAAAATAGACTCGTCAAGGTTCGATCACATAATTTATTCACTATTTAACACCATTCCTACAAATTTTGGTGATTTTCCACATCCACGTCACTGCAGCTGGCAGCATCTGTTTTTAAGGTAGGTTTTACCTATATTGTAGTTCCCATGAACCAACTATAGTCTAGTCATACTTAGGTCCACATATGATAATATTTAGCCATTCCAATGGCTGATCATGTGACCAACTCTCTCATTCCAAACCATAATCACATCATAAAACCAAATATAATTACAAACCACAAATGGTCTAATTCCATACTCCACTATTACGAACCATTTTCGCATGGCCGTACACATATACATCACAAGTACTTAAAACAACCGAGGGTAGTCCTATACATGCCATATCCAAAACTCAACTAAAGGAGTACCAAAAGGGCTTTGATAGTGTGGTTGACTTCAACTTCTATGATCCCGAATCCGATCGCTAACGAGCAAAATCTATAAACAGAGAAACAAAGAAACGGAGTAAGCAATTTATGCTTAGTAAGTTTGAGCCATAATATACACACAACCAAAGCATAGCATTCAAGTAGCTAAACAATAATTCATATGCACAATTTCTCAAAGACATGCTTACTTCACAATCCCAACTCTTATATTCATACACAAATAACGGCCTAGTTAATGCCGATAGCTCATTTATCATTAGAGCGAATATTCATACGACTTACTCATAGTGTGCTGAAGCACACAAAACATACCTTGTTGTTGGGAATTTCACAAGTGCATTAACTGAAAATTTTCCAGCAAGTTCAAAGTTCTCGAATCACATACCTTCGGAGTTTATCCGGATATAGCTACTCGTTCAAACGCCTTGAGACATAGCCCGGTTATGGTAACCCGCACAAAGGCCTTGGGACTTAACCGGATATCACAATTTGCACAATTGCCTTGGGCTTAGCCGGATATCATAACTTGCCCAATTGCCTTGGGCTTAGCCCGATATCATAACTCGCACAATTGCCTTGGGCTTAGCCCGATATCACTCGAACATTCATACACATCTTTGTTTCAATTTCATAACACAACTTTTATGCACAATTCACTTAGCAAAATATCATTTCGGCTCAATGGCCACATACAAAGGCACAATTTCGATTGCTTATTACTTCATTCAATCGAATCAAAATCTAAGTTTCGATACTCAAAACTTACCTCGGACGTGGTCGAACGATTTGACGGCTATTCGACGACTTTTTCCTTCCCTTATCGGATTTAGCTCCCTTTGCTCTTGAGCTTAATTTAACAAATAAATTGGTTTTATCATTTGAGCATCGAAGAGAATTCAAGATACCTAGCCAATATATATGCTCATTAGGCATCAAAGTCGCATATGTACGAAATCACGAATCGAACTCAACACATTAGTTAATATTCCTCTTAGCCGAATTTTCTAAGCCAAGAATAGGCATCAATATGCTTGCCTCTAACCGAATGCATGCACACCAATTTCCCCTCATGTGGCGAATATGCATGTCCATGTTGAGGCCAATTATGCACTTAATACCACACAAAAACAGCATGCATTTTACTAACTAACGATTACATATTGTAGCTCAATACACATCTCTCATGTACTTCATAACCGAAACATCATCACAAGCAAATATATACCTTGAAATAGTATATATGTCATGCCAATACATCATGTGCAAACATGTATACACATATAGGTGCAAGGTCAATCTCAAGGGGTTCATACCCATCCAAACACAAATTTTACCAATCAAGTAACAAGCATAAATCATGCTCATGAATGCACCATGGCGAATACATCACAACCATACTCTTTCAACTTCGGTCATGGTTAAACAAAGAATTCAATGTCCTACTCAAGAATACTAAAAAGAAATTTCAAGAGTAGTCAATCCATCATTACATGCATCATCAACAAGCTTCACATTTAGCATGCAATGGCTTTAACACAATATCAACCTTGGCCAAATACCATTTTTCATGGCATAGCAAGGATTTGAACCATGGCTAACATGCACATCAAGTTAGCAACCAAAACAAGCATGAATCTCATGACACAACCTCAACATACCTTAATCTTGATGCAAGTATAGCCAAATCTCCTTCTAGATCTCTTCTAAACTAAAAATGGAGCAAAATTTCCTTCCTTCTTAGAATTTTCAGCCCAAAGAAAATGAGAATGGATGAACCAAATTTTTTCTTTTCCTTTCTCTCAACTCACGGCCAAGGGGGAAGCATGGATGAGACCATTTTTTTCTTTCTTTGCCCATGCTCTTTATTTTATTATTTCACCCTAATGCACCAACAAAACATGTTTCATGACATGTTTTGCCCATCCACTTGCCATGGCCGGCCACTTCATGTTGGGGGGGGGGAAATTGACATGCAAATCCCTTATTTTTGCATGCATGTTCAACTAGTCATCACACCTTTCCCCATCATACTTTCAAAGTTTACTACTAGGTCCTTTCTAATGAAATTCACATTTATAACTCTAAATCGAAACATCAAAATGTCACACATGAATTAACACATATTATAGGCATCAAAATAAATTATAAATTATTTTTATGCCTCGGTTTTGTGGTCCCGAAACCACCTCCCGACTAGGGTCAATTTTGGACTGTCACATTCACTCCACTGCATCTTATGATATATGCCTTGTAGCTTCAATCTATTCCAATGTAACTTCAAGGATATGAAATTTATGGCTTCGGTCTACTTCACTGTAACTTCAGAAAAGTGAGATCTACAACTTCAATCTTCTTTTCTATCGCTTCAGTGAGATAAGGTTTGTGGTCTTTTCTTCTGCGACTTCAGAAAGGCAAGATCTGATGCCCTCAATCAACTCCACTGCAACTTTAAGGAGACAGAATCTGACATCTTCAATCAGCTTTAATCTTTATTCTCTACTCGGCATGTGATCCTGAGCTCAACTCATTTTTCGCAATATGAATTGACTCTCTAAAACAGACATTAAAAACAGAAATTGAAAATAGCTCAGCGTGTGAGCCAAGGCTCAACTCACCTCTCGCAATATGAGTTGATTTTTGAAACTTAACTTGAAAAGCAGATTTTGAAAATACCTCGATATGTGACTCAAGGTTCAACTCACCTCTCGCAATATGAGTTGATTTTTGAAAAATATAAATTGAAAAAAATACCTCCGTGTGTGATCTGAAGCTCAACTCACCTCTCGCAATATGAGTTGATTTTTTTTGAAAGACAGAAATTGAAAATAGCTCAGCGCGTGAGCCAAGGCTCAACTCACCTCTCACAATATGAGTCGATTTTTTTTAAAGGCAGAAATTGAAAAACGGAAATTGGAAATACCTCGTTGTGTGACCTGAGGCTCAAATCGCCTCTCACAATACGAGTTGATTTTTTTGACAACAGAAATTGAAATTACCTCAGCGTGTCCTGAGGCTCAACTCACCTCTCGCAATATGAGTTGATTTTTTTGAAAAACAGAAATTGAAAATACCTCAGCATGTCTTGAGGCTCAACTTATTTCTCACAATATGAGTTGATTTTTTTTTTTGAAAAACAGAAATTGAAAATACCTCAGCATGTCTTGAGGCTCAACTAATTTCTCGCAATATGAGTTGAATTTTGAAAATAGAAATTGAAATTACCTCAGCGTGTCTTGAGGCTCAACTCATTTTGAACAGAAATTGAAATTACCTCAACGTGTCTTGAGGCTCAACTCATTTCTCGCAATATGAGTTGAATTTTGAAAACAGAAATTGAAATTAACTCAACGTGTCTTGAGGCTCAACTCATTTCTCGCAATATGAGTTGAATTTTTTTTTTGAAAGACAGAAATTGAAAATACCTCAGCATGTGAACCGAGACTCAACTCACCTTTCGCAATATGAGCTGATTTTGAAAAAGTAGAAATTAAAAGGTTCAACCCACCTCTCATAATATGAGTTGATTCTTGAACAACATAAATTGAAAGCAGAATTGAAAATACCTCAGCGTGACCTGAGGCTCAACTCACCTCTCGTAATATGAGCTGATTTTGAAAAAGTAGAAATTAAAAGGTTCAACCCACTTCTCGCAATATGAGTTGATTCTTGAACAACGTAAATTGAAAGCAGAATTGAAAATACCTCGGCGTGACTCGAGGCTCAACTCACCTCTCGCAATATGAGTTGAAATTAAAACAAAAAATTGAAAATACCTCAGCGTGCTCGAGGCTCAACTCACCTCTAGCAATATGAGTTGATTTTGAAAAACAAAATTAAAAGGCTTAACTCACCTCTCGCAATATGAGTCAATTTAAAACATAAACTAAAAATACCTCGGCGTGCCCGAGGCTCAACTCACTTCTCACAATATGAGTTGATTTTGAAAACAAAATTAAAAATACCTCAACGTGCCTTGAGGCTCAACTCATCTCTCATAATATGACTTGATTTCCTTGAAAAGCATGAATTAAAACATCAAAATACCAAAACCTATCCTTTGGTAGAACTCGGTGTCTTTTCCTTTGATTCATGCGACTCTCATTCAAGATTTCTTGCTCTGCTGGAGTACCTGTATATGCCATGTATGATGTTATCATGATATGCACATGTTTGTCTTAGATGCTTTTATGCCTACATGATTATGCAGTGCTCCTTAAGCATGTTTGTCGGATGTCCATTTAGCCACGATTGTTGAGGATCTATGTTCATTGCTTTGATTCTCGACTTTCTCTTCAGGCCTTATACCTGTCTTCAAGCTTCACGAGTAATCGACGTTTCTTAGATATCACTCTTCTGCCCCCGATTGAACATTATTCTTACTTTGAGACTCTTGTGCTTATCAAATTTTCATCTAGGTAATGCTTAACATTTCTTTTGTTTAGAGTATGTCATTTCACCATTTATCATGTAAATAAACACATAATGAGATGCATGAAAAAGGTCAGATAGGGACAAAAATGATATTTCATATTCATCTATTTCAAATGTGGCAAACAAAGCAAGTTAACCAATGAGAGTAAAAAATGTCAAAAAGAAAGAAAGGATCGTATTCAACGGATACAAATGCTCTAGATATTAAACACATGAACTCTTCCTCGTTCCTCAATCAAAAATCTTTTCAAGCGCGGCTTCTTGCGTAGAAGATTTCGAGCTTTCAGAAATGCTTCAAATACTGTAGCCTCACTGCTTGACCTATCGTTCGACCGCCAGGTTTGTTTCATTAGGACGCCCTCTCGGGTTTTCATCCTAATCTTTTTGTACTAATCAAGACGCCCTTTTCAGGTTTTCGCCTTGATCCTTTTTTTTTTAAGATGCCCTTTTCGAGTTTTCATCTTAAGCATAATATTTTTTCATAGCATCTGAGTTCACTGGATTCAACACTTCTTTCCCATCCATCTCGGTAAGGATCAAAACTCCTCCTGAGAATGCCTTCTTTACGACGTACGGTCCTTCCCAGTTTGGTGCCCATTTCCCTCGTAGATCTTTTTGTATTGGGAGAATTTTTCTCAGCACGACTTCTCCTTCATGGAATTCTCTTGGTCGTACCTTCTTGTCATGGGCCGCGATCATTCTTTTTTGGTACATCTGCCAGTGACAAATTGCCCTGAAACGCTTTTCTTCAATGAGGTTCAGCTGATCATATCGAGCTTGTACCCATTCTGCTTCTTCTAACTTTGATTCCATTAAGACTCGTAGAGAAGGGATCTCAACCTCGATAGGTAGCACAGCTTCCATTCCATAAACCAGAAAAAAGGAGTTGCTCCCGTAGATGTTCGTATAGATGTGCGATATGCAAACAAAGCAAATGGAAGCTTCTCGTGCCAATCTTTAAACGTCTCAGTCATTTTCCCATTGATCCTCTTAATATTTTTATTGGCTGCTTCAACAGCCCCGTTCATCTTTGGGCGATAGGGCGAGGAGTTATGATGCTTTATTTGGAATTGCTCGCATACTTCCTTCATCATATTGTTATTCAGATTCATAGCGTTATCTGAAATGATTCTTTCAGGCAAACCATATTGACAAATGATTTCCTTCTTCAAAAACCTGCAAACTGCAGTCTTGGTCACATTGGCAAACGAAGCGGCTTCTATCCATTTTGTGAAGTAATCGATGGCCACAAAAATGAATCGATGTCCATTAGAAGCTTTCGGGAAAATAGGCCCTATGACATCCATGCCCCCATAGAAAAAGGCCACGGAGAAGTCATGACGTGAAGGGGCGAAGGGGCTACATGAATTTTATCGCCGTAGATTTGACATTTGTGGCATTTTCTGGCAAAACTAATGCAGTCGCTTTCCATCGTCAACCAGTAGTAACCGAGTCTCATAATCTTTCTCGCCATACTGAAACCATTGGCATGTGTCCTCTGATTCCTTCATGGACATCTTCAAGTATCTTTCGGCTTCAACATCATCCACGCATCTCAAAAGTACTTGATCCTTTCCTCTTTATACAGATATCCCCATCAAGAACAAATCCTCGCCATTCTTCCGATTGTTCTTTTTCGTTCTCATTCGCTTGTTGGGATAGCTTTGATTCTTGATATATTCTAAGATATCATGGAACCATGGCCGTCCGTCTGCCTCTTTCTCAATGCTACAACAGTGTGCAGGGGCTTCATATATGCTCATTTGAAGAGGCATTATTTCTGTTTCCCAGTTTGCTTTGAACATTGAAGCCAAAGTGGCCAAGGCATCAGCCAATTGGTTTTCTTCTCGTGGGAGGTAATTAAAAGTTATTTCTTCGAATTCTTTAATCAACTCGCCACTAGATCTCAGATTTAACCAGATTTCGAGTCTCTCACTTCCCAATCTCCACGGATTTGGCAAATCACCAAGGCTGAGTCTCCGTATACCTCTAAAGCTTCGATGTTTCGTTCAATAGCTACACGGAGTCCCATGATACATGCCTCATATTCCGCTATGTTATTGGTACAGAAGAAATTCAGCTTGGCAGTGAGTGGGTAATGATTCCCTTCTGGCGATATTAAGACTGCTCCAATCCCATGCCCCAATGCGTTCGATGCACCATCAAAGCTCATCTTCCATGACTTCTCTTTTGGTGACTCGTATTCTTTTTCCGTAATGCACATCAAGTCTTCATCAAATCTTAATGGCTCGTAATCCTCCGTTGTTCGAGTTGCTAAGAAGTCAGCTATTGCGCTCCCTTTTATCGACTTCTGACTTACATAGGCAATGTCATATTCTGATAGGAGGATCTGCCATCGTGCCATTCTTCCTGAGAGTGCCGGTGATTCCATCATGTATTTTATTGGGTCTAGCTTTGAAATTAGCCATGTCGTATGATAAAACATATATTGTCTGAGTCTCCGAGCTACCCAAACCAGAGCGTAATAAGATTTTTCAATGGGCGAATACTTTACCTCATATTGATGAACTTTTACCGAGGTAGTAGATCGCCTTTTCTTTCTTTCTGACTCGTCGTGTTGCCCTAGTACGCAACCCATTGAATTTTCAAACACAGTTAAATACAATATCAATGGTCTTCCCGAGTTGGTGGTACTAGCTTCGGAGGACTAGACAAATATTGCTTTATTTTATCAAAGGCCAACGGCATTCCTCATTCCATTCTCGAGGTTATGTTTTGAAGAAGTCGAAAGATTGGGTCACATTGGTTGGTAAGTCGAGCGATAAATCAGGCGATGTAATTTAATCTCCTAAAATCCTCTAACTTCCTTTTGCGTGCGGAGATGGCAACTGTTGAATGGCTTTTATTTTAACCTGGATCAACCTCGATACCTCTTTCATCGACAATGAAGCCTAGCAACTTCCCGAGGTAGCCCCAAACGTACATTTGGTGGATTGAGCTTTAATGGAACTTTCTCACTGTCGAACAATTTCTTGAGATTCACTACATGCTCTTCTTCCCTGGATTTAGCAATCATATCGTCGACGTAGACCTCTATTTCTTTATGCATCATGTCATGGAATAACGTCACCATAGCCCTCTGATATGTTGCTCCAGCATTCTTTAACCCGAATGGCATCACCTTGTAGCAAAAAGTTCCCCACATTGTTATGAAGGTAGTTTTCTCCATATCCTCAGGGGCCATCTTGATCTGATTATACCCTGAGAATCCATCCATGAAAGAAAATAATGAATGTTTTGCTGTGTTGTCCACCAACGTATCAATATGTGGCAAGGGAAAATTATCTTTTGGGCTTGCTCGATTCAGGTCACGGTAATCCATGCACATTCGTATTTTGCCATCTTTCTTTGGTACCGGGACTATGTTAGCCACCCATTCTGGATATTTGGAGGCTTGTAGGAAGCCAGCATCAAATTGCTTCTTAACTTCCTCTTTTATCTTCAACAACATCTCAGGCCTCATCCGTCTTAGCTTTTGATGAATGGGCTTGCATTCTGGCTTTAATGGGAGCTTATGGACCACTACATCTTCATCCAATCCTGGCATGTCCTGATATGACTATGCGAATACATCTTTGTACTCGAGGAGCAAAGCAATCAAATTATGCCTGGTGCCCCCTAAAATAGAAGTCCCAATCTTCACTTCTTGTTTCCTTTCTTCAGTTCCCAGATTTATTGTTTCAACGGATTCTTGATGAGGCAAAATCTGTTTATCCTCTTGTTCCACCATTCTTAGCAAGTCAGGAGACGAGACATAGTCCTCAGCATTTTTTTCGGCTTCGAATTCTCCTAAACAAAGAGCCTTCTCAAAATCGATTTCGGGACTCAGAACGGGTTTGTTCATCTTTGTTGACATCGAGCACTGAAAGTTGAATGAAAAAAGAGACTATAGAGGGCATCCAAGTATTGGAACCAACAAACGAAATGTTATGGCATGGCATGAGGCAAATGTAAGGACAAAGCTATGAAATGAGAAAATGATTATGAAATTAGTGATAATGCGAAGATCATGACAAAATGCATCTTCATTGATATTCATTTGAATGATAAAGAGCGAATGCAAGCTCTTACAAAAGAATTCTATTATATCTAGGGACACAATAGAATGTTAATGTTTGAGCATTACTCAAGACTTATAAACTACAAGAAGGTCCTCGGCGGTCAATTGTTCAACATGAAACCGAGGGGACAAAGGCGTATTCTTGAGACATCTTTACTTGTGTCGGCTCCTTTGTCAATGACATTTATATTGATGTTCGAAAACCCTTTTCGATCATTAACATTGTGCCTTGTGCATTGTCCACGCCTCGGGTATATCATTCCATGAGACGTAAATGTTCTTGACAAAGGAGGGAATTCCATAGGCTCCCATTCTGGTTCTCAGCCTTTTTCAATCTTTCAATTTTCTCATTGAATTCAGCCTCCATTACTCTAGCTTGTCGGCGAGTTTTATACGGCTGACGTGGTTCCAGCCTTGTGGTATTACAACTGCGAATTATATATTTTATCTTCAGCGACCGAGTATAGGATATGCAATGTATGAATGAATGCATGAATGTCAAATGAATGTCAGTCATGAATGAATATGCAAAAATTTGGTGTTAATTTCAAGATAGCCCTTGTTTAGGCATTTCCTTAATCAAAGGAGTATTACACAACGTTTCGGTCACTCGTATAATTGACTCCTCCATTAGAAACCCATTTTTGGCAACCAATCTTTAATCAACACCTTCCTAATATGATGCCTATAATGCATGATGAAAAACAATAAAGCAAAGACAAACAAACTTGATTAGTAATTTAATACAGGCAGAAAAACATAGAGAACTTCAACAAATCGAACTATCCGACCTAGTTTATTAAACAGACCCGATCCTCTTATATAGAAAGTGAAAATGCAAAAGGCAAGAGGCATTCCTCCCGTGCACTTATTTTGGGGACTACTAAACGGACAGAGGTTCGGCATGGCTCTAGTTAGGTGGCTCGTATGGTTCATTATATGCGGTTTTGGTTCTAGATGGGTACTCGAATCATCTGTACTGTCATCTACTAAGATTAGTACAGAGCCTCAGTCATGGCCCATCATAGGCTTACGAGATCAATTCGAGGGATTACATTTACTTATGCCTATGCGGAGGGACAAGTTAACTCACGAAAGCATAAGTCATATGTAACCCGAAAGTATTCACTAGCCTGTGCGGAGGGACGAGTTAACTCACGAAGGCGTAGCGTTTACTTTCACTTAAATGGACGGAGCCCGGGTATAGAGATCATGTTATGCAAAGATGTATGTGCACGGTGTGTGGGGAGAAACTCACAAACCTTTACGTTTTATTTAAAAACTAAACCAAAACTAAAATCACAAGAATTTTAAGCTGAAAAACAACCGAATAAAACAAGTTAGAATATATACAACACGATGCAAATGCATGATTTTTTGAAAACAAAAAATTTGAGGATCACGACTAAATGTTAATTTGAACAAGGAACTTTGAAAATTTTGACAACATGAGTTTAATTCCAGACACGACTCTCAAAAAGGGTCCCCAGTGGAGTCGCCAGCTGTAGCGACGTAAAAAAATTTTTAGTTTCGCTTGGTCGCTAATTGTGGCGATTTATTAAACATTTGAAAACCAACTTTTGATTTTATTAAGAAAGGGAGTCGCCACCGATCCTTTTTTATAGGTGTGATCGGACACCTAATAAAATTATTTTAAAACAAAAAGAAGGCCAAATTTAGGTCTACATGAAAGTCCAGAGAAAAATTGGGGTTCGGGAGTCAGTTACGCGTGAGGAAGGTATTAGCACCCTTGCGACGCCCAAAATTGGTATCTCATAAACATGTGTTGACTTGATTTTCAAAAATACGAGTTCAATATAATATTTAATCGTGATCCGATTGAAAATGAGAATTTTAGTTTTCGATTTTTTTAGAAAGGGTGTCCCATTTTTAATCACAAGTGATTTAATTTCACCCAACATAGCGATGAAATCGATGGCTTAATATTAAATCGGTACATTGCCTTATTTTTGAAATTAATTAAAACATGAGAAAAATATTCCTAAAGTGAGAAATTAAAAATAGATAAAGGACTAAAAAAATGATATCATTAATGAAAAATATTAACATGGAATACTAGAATATTAGAATAACAATAATAATGATATTTACAAAATAAAAACAAATCATGTACTAATAATAAAATAGGAAAAATGATATATTTGGTAATAATAATATAAAATAATAATATGTACATAAAAATACATATATATATATATGCATGTAATAAAAGTATGTAATAATAATAATAATAATAATAATATCTACAATAAAAGAAAATATTAGGAAAGCGTACATAAAAATATATACATAAAAATTTACAACAATAATATAAAATAATGATATGTGCAAATATATATATATACATATGTACATAAAATATACACTAATATAATAATAGTTATAACAATACTAGCAATAGTAATAATTTGTAATAATAATATATACACAATATGGTATTTAAAATATATATATATATATATGTGTATATAATAGTATTTAAGAATATATACATAAGAAATATATAACTAATGGCATTAAAAATATATACATAATATATATAAAATACCTAAAAAAGAAGGGGAAAGAAGAGAGAAGGGAGGGGGAAAGGAAATCGGCCAAGGGGGCGGTCATCGGTCGATCGTCGGTCATGCTGTCGTCGTCGACACCACCTACTGTGGGCGGAAAAGGTAAAATTTTTTTAACAATATATGTATATATAAAGAAAGAAAAAAAACAACACAAAAAAAACAAAAAAAAGATTCGAAAGAAGAGGAAAAAAGAAAAAGATGCAACCTTTTTATTGATGTTTCTTTTGTGTTCAAAATTTGAAGGGATTTTTGTGTTTTTTTTTCCAATCTTTGTAAAAATCCCCCCTTCTTTCTTACATGATTTTTGAATGCCTTTTTATAGCCATTTTTTACATGATTTTCTATTATTTCTTTTTCTATTTTGTAGGTGGTGGTGGTAGACAATGGATATCAAAAATGGGAGGAAAAATGGGGCAAGTGGGAAAGTGGTTAGGTGGCTAGGGTTTTTTTAGTTTTTTTTTGGGTTAGGTTTTTCTTTTTTCGTTTTTTTTTGGGGTTAGGTTTTTCTTTTTTCTTTTTTTTGGGGGGGGTTAGGTTTTTTTTTGGGGGGGTTAATGGGCTTTTGAATTGGGTTTAATATTTGGGTTTTGTAATGGGTTTGGGTAGATGTAAATGGGTCATGGGTTAAGGGTTTTAGTGGGTTTAGAGGTTTGGTTGGGTTTTGATGAAATCAGGCCCGGGCAATTTGGGCTTCTACAACGTAAGGGCTACTATGCGACTCCCTTAGAGTCGACATCCTTAAATTCTCATCATCAGGTACACAGATCCTATCTCGAAAATGCAACACCCTATTGTTGTCAATCCTAAAGTCAGTGGTTGTCCTAGTCTGAACTTGACAAAATCGCAACTGAAGAGACTAATCTCCTAACTGCTTATCCTTAATCTGACCCAGCCACATCGGCCTAACCTGCAACTCAGCCAAGAGACTTCTATCATCATAAAGACGCAGTCGGGAAAATAATGCTTTCAAATCAGCCACAGCCTTACGGCTTAATGCATCAGCCACCACATTGGCCTTTCCAAGGTGATACTTAATACTGCAGTCGTAGTCCTTAAGCAACTCAACCTATCGTCCCAGCCTAAGATTTAACTCCTTCTGAGTAAGGAGATACTTGAGGCTCTTGTGATCAATGTAGATGGTACACTTCTCACCGTATAGATAGTGCCTCCAAATCTTTATTACAAAGACAACTGCAACCAACTCCAAATCATATGTCGGATAATTAGCCTCATGAGTCTTCAGCTGTCGAGACGCATAGGCAACTACTTTACCGTCTTGCATCAAGACACAGCTCAAATGCATCACTGTAAACCACAAAGTCCTTACCGAGTTCAGGCTGAATCAGGACTGGAGCTTGAGTCAAAACTATTTTGAGCTTCTAGAAGCTCTCCTGCTGTACGATAGTCCAAACAAAAGGAACTCATTTGCGCAAAAACTTAGTCAACGGCACAGCGATCAATGAGAACCCTTCTACGAAGTGTCGGTAATAACCTGCCAGACCCAGAAAACTACGAACCTCTGACACACTCTTCGGCTGTTTCCAATCCAACACCGCCTCAACCTTACGAGGATCCACTTTAATCCCCTCTGTAGAAACTACATGTCCCAGAAATGTCACTACTCGAAGCCAGAACTCACACTTACTAGACTTCGCATATAGCTGTTCCTTCCGAAGAATCTGCAGAACCACTCACAGATTCCTATCGTGCTCATCCTCCGTCCTAGAGCAGACCAAGATGTCGTCGATGAATACTACCACAAACTGATCTAAGTAGGGCTGGAACACTCTATTCATCAAGTCCATAAATACCGCTGGTGTATTAGTTAACCCAAAGGGCATAACTAGGAACTTGTAATGTTCATACTGAGTCCTAAACGCCGTCTTATGTACATCAGCCTCCTTTACTCTCAACTGATGATATCCTAATTGTAGATCGATTTTAGAGAACATAGAAGCCCCTTTGAACTGATCGAATAAATCATCTATCCTCGAAAGTGGGAATTTATTCTTAATCGTCAACTTGTTCAATTAACGATAGTCAATGCACATTCTCATTGTACTGTCCTTCTTCTTTATGAACAAAATCGGTGCTCCCCATGGAGACACACTAGGACAAATAAACCCACGATTTAGCAGCTCCTGAACTTAAGCCTTCAGTTCTGCTATCTCCTTCGGTGCCATTCGATAAAGGGCGATAGACATTAGAGCCGTACCAGGAATCAACTCAATCCCAAATTCTACATCACGGCTCGAAGGTAATCTTGGTAATTCCTCTGGAAAAACATCTGGAAAGTCCTTCACAGTACGGATGTCCTTAACCGAAGAGTCTACAGAATCAGAAACACTGATATAGGTCAAGTATGCATCACATCCTTTCCTCACCAGCTTCTCTACTACCAACGCAGATATCACATTGCTCAGATAATTTCGTCATTCTCCAATCACGACTACCTCTTTATCCTCCTCAGTCCTCAAGACACTACAGCAAAATAGGTTTTTAGCGGCATTTTTTTGGGCCTATAAGCGCCGCTAAAACTATTAGCGGCACTTCTACAAACGTCGCAGAAAAGGCCGCTAAAGACGATGCCGCTAAAATTTTGTGGCGTTTATGAAAAAAACGCCGCTAAAAGTCATGACCTTTAGCGCTTTCCCAAAAATGCCGCTAAAGGTCATGACTTTTAGCGGCGCTTTTCCTAAAACGCCGCTAAAAATATGACCTTTTAAAAATTATTTTATTTTAATTAAATAATATTTATTTCTATGTTAAAATATTATATTATGTTTAATTTTTGAAATTTGAAATCTAAACTATATACTTTAAGGATAACTAAAAATATTAATTAAATGAAATTTTCCATTAAAATTTAAATTTCAAAACTAAATATAAAAATTAATGAATTTAAATTTAATACATAAACATTGATTTAATATGTAATTTAATACATAAAAAATAACACACACAAACACACAAAGTATTACAATTTCTAAAACAAAATTCATCCTCATGAGAAAAGAATGCCAATTCATCATCACCTCTCATTAATCAAAGGAAAAAGATCAAAAAAAAAAGAAGAAACAATATACAACAGAAGGCTAGTTCAAGCTTATATGAAGCCAAAGTATTGCAATGCCTGCATATAACTTAGAGAAGTCCTTTGATGCTTTCAATTCAACCGCCAGAATCCAAAACACCGAACGAAAGCCAAAGTATGCACTGTAAGCGAGTCGGGCCAATAAGGAAATCACTTATACGACCCTCAAAGCCACATATGTCAAATCACATTATCTGATCTCTTTGAATTATGATATGGAAAAATAAATTTTTAATAATGCCACTATAATGCAAGAATTAGAATTTGTTTCGACAAAAGTATTGTTCATGTTATTAATCATGTGCCTTTGCATGTACATGCGTTGCATCTAAAACCTACATAGTTTAAATAATAAATATCACCAAATCCATGGCCTATCCTCAAACAATCTATTATTTAGATATGTAAACAAGTCAAAGCAAAGCGACTCATGGCAAAGCATTTTCTGATCCACTATGTTAGTTGTTTTTATATTTATTTCTTCCACGAGTTCAATTTTAAACCTCAAAATATCTAAATATATTGATGCTCGTAATGCTTAATATTCGGACAACCAATACAATAGTCTAATTCGGTTTATCTACTATGAAAAAATACTAAATTGTAAGTTACATAGAGAACAATTTCAATTATTTTCACTTGAAAGCACCAAAAGAGTTGAACAACCCGCCTAAATTTCATCTCATTAAGGTGGAAAACCTCGATTACACAAAAGCCTCTCTCGGCCTTTTTGAAATAAATAACCAGCAACTACTATGAATCTTATAGCAAAAATATATATAAGAACAAGTATCTTACCTCTGCAACAAAAGGCCATAATTTGCTCAATTGCTTGTTCAACCATTTTGCCTAAAAGGACAACATAGTGTAAGACAGTAAGCAATTACACTGCATAAAATCTTAACACCAAAATGGAAACACCTTTTTCTATACCTAACACATGCAAATGTATCTAGTCTTTGAGATGGATATTTTATGCCTTGTCGAATAATGCTCTGACCTAAACAAGATAACACGAAAACAGAGTTACAACCAATTATAACCCAGATGAAACAGGGAAGAAAAACGAGGACAACTTTTGATTAAGTAGGGCAACTATATTTACTTTCTAACCTTGGCCTCTTGTCCTACTTACTACATCAGAAAGGTGCACTGAAAAAGAACCATGTGGAACTACAATGAAGATGCAATGCCTCTAAAACTTGAGCCTCATTTGTTCCCTCAAAATAAATCACTTTACCATAAGCTAAGCATTGTTTAAGAAGCAAAACATGAAGGATCTGAGAGCTCATAAGAAGCAAAAATCACTGGAAAAAAAAATAAATAAACATCTTTAGGGCCTGAAAAACTACATTCTTTAGGTATTTATAACTCATGGACTACATAAGAAAAACACTTTCTATTTGTCAGAGGCTTAAATCATACAGAAAGAACATTATGAGATTGGGAGAAGAAACAAGGCCAAGCTTGAAACAGCTATTTCACTACCGCAACTAGGGCAGATCTAGCTTTTGTGAAAATAGCAATGAGAGATCCCAGTTGCAACTTATCATTGCACCCAAAACTCAATCGATAGTCGCAAATGGTAAGACATATCAATTGAAACCATTAGCTACTACTATCGATATACTTTCCACAATCAACACCTATTATACAATATCGAGAGCAGAATGAAATATGATTATCAAATTAACATCTCTTTGAGCATATGAAAACAAAGAGATATTTAATCGTCACTTCTTTCATGATTCTAAAACAATGCCAATAGCATTTTTAAATACCATCTACTAGTCAATTGTTTTTCAATCTCCTATCTAAGCGTATTTATGTTGATGAAGCAAAGTTCCACATTCAGGCCCCAATTAGAACATTCAACAACTTGGCCAAAAAGTTTATCAAAAAAAAAAAAAAAAACCTTGGCCAAAATGGAAAAAGGAAAACTTCCAACAGCTAACAAAAAGCCTTAGTAAAGGAAATACTACATCTCAAATGTGGCGGCTAGCAATAATAAATAAAATCAACTAATGGAGCTAAAACATCATTTGGCTAAGAATGCTCTAAATGAAACTCCAAATCAAGCACTTACATAATACTTGCAATAAAAGTCTTAAGCTATACACTAAATAAATTATGCTTATTTACCAAATTGTCTTGGGCATACTTCTCTTTCTTTTTGGTTCTTTTATAATTATAACTAGTTTTATGATACATTCATTGTTCAGAGCATCAAATATTTATCAATTATTTATGTGTTAGAGAGAGAGAGAGAGAGAGAGAGAGCAGAGAAATAAGTACTTACTCTATGTTTGCCAAGTCATTGATTAAGCGAACTCGAACATCTGAGGCATTTTAATCTTAAAAATAAACCTGTTAAAAAGTGTAATGCATGAATAATTACCCAAAAAAAAAATTAAAGAGTAGCCATTTATAAGTCAAAACAGACATGGCACTTACATTGTCACTTCCTCACAATATCGATCAGGGCCAATCCTTTCTCGGTCTTTGTTTGAGATACTCCTACAAAGAGTTAACCAAAGAATAAAGAAAGCAGTTTTAAAGAGAATAAAAAGTAGATCTCTGAGACAAGAATTTTACTAATTGCACAACAGAGAGATTGAGAGAAGTACATTTGAAACTCTCCACAAATGACTCATTCGAAGCAAGAAGATATTTGCTCGATGTCTTTAGGCAATGGATTTCAATCTGAGATACACGGCTTCTTTACGTAATCTTACGAGAAGCCATGTGTGTTGATCTGCATCAATAAAAAAGTAATTAACAATGCCACTCTTGCACATTCATGAATAACACCGACCACTTCATAAAAATAGGCATCTTACTCGCCCAAATCCCCCCGTCAATAAGGAAAATAATGTCTATTCATGCACTTGAGCACTTGGTCGAGAGACATCCCCATAGGAGCCTGCTTTAAATCCCCTTCCCAAGTGGAAAAAGAAATCCATCCTATCCAATTAAAACTAGCGTTCACATCACCTAAACACATAAATTAGACAAGGATACACCACCCCTCTAAAGAGCAATGAGATAATGTGGTAATGTAACACCACTTCTGCCACAAAGAAAATAACAGATCGAAGCCAACCTGTTGTTTCTCTGACTTACGCTTCTTAAACAAGTAACTATCATTGTACAATAATTTACGCAGAAACAGTATAGGAATAAGTAGTTTAAACACCTACAAAATGTTCAAATCCTTTCTCGTGTCACCATTGCTAAGCCGTACTAGTCTTTGCCAAGCCACTATCAGTACATCAAGCTGGTCCAATGAAGCGAAAATTGGTAACCGTATTCGGTGAAAGATTCAAAGATATGATCCAAAGAACAAAAGGTAAAGCCATTTAAATATGCTAACACACGGATTTTCATTCTTTGACAACTCTAATAAAAAAAATTGCAAATGACTTGAGCCAAATATATGATGTTGACAAATCATTTTGTTTATCATTTAGGTAGAAGGTCATGGCATTCACTCTTCAATATATGATGTTGACAAATCAAGATTGAAGAGGATGAAATGAGTTATAAATATGTACTTGGATCTCGAAAATAGAAATGCTTTTCTTTATTTTCCTAATAATTTACCACTATACTATTTATTATGCTATTCTTTTCTTGGATTTATATCGAAATGTGTCTTGGGAGTTGAAATTTGTGGGGATAGCGTATGTACTCACATGCTCAGTATATCCTCAACAATTGGGTATGGTGAACAATTTAAATACACATACTAAGATCTCTAGTTTTGTTCAAATATTCACATAGACTTAGTTGGAAAAGTAGGATAAATTTGAAGGAGATTAAATAAATTATGCAGCCACTTCAAATAGAAGACAGACTCATTATGATCTAGTTCTAGATAACATATTAGTTTAATTAAAACAATGAAAGCTACCAAACTTTACAGGCTGCTAAAAAATAACCTAAGGAAAGCTGGGTTTGATATTAAAAAATATATAAATTTGGTTTGTATCCGAAAAAGCAATAATCTTAAAATAATTAGTGGGATCATCATATTTGACAAGTTTGGGTCATTATTTGTGCTTTGAAATTTGTTATAAGAGTAAATAATACAAAAGGTATTGAGAACAAAAAATTCAACAGTGTTTGTTCGATGTGGTTATCCCATTCGACCGACCAAAGTCCCAAAAGCAGTTTATGGGTCCTATATATGAATATTGTTTATGTTTGACTTAACTTTTAACACCAAAAAGAATCAATTAACAGAAACAAGAAAGGAGGAGAAGAGATCGAGCCAGATCTGGGAATACCTTCAGGGATTGTGAGAAGAGGCTGAGAAGAGCAATCGCAAATGCAAGGTGGGCAAGTGTTGGAAGTGTGGCTAAAGGCTACTAATCCTTCCATGAAATGCCAATAGACACAACGGAGAACCAAATCAAGACTGCTGCTGGAGAGTTTCTTGATTGAAAACAGCAACAGAGGGATGAAATGGGGGTGTTTTTGAGATATGATTTTAGGGGGAAAAATTAGGGGTTTCAGAGGGTGAAAATTTGGGAATAAAACCGCACCCTTTTGAGATTTATTTGTGGCGTTTTTTATAAAAATGCCGTTATTGTTAAATTTTTGTAGCGTTTTTCATAAAAACGCCGGTAAAAAATTATTACATTTTAAATAAAACGACACTGTTTTGCTCTGTTAAAAGTTTTTTTTTAATTTTATTTTACTTCAAAAAAAAGTTTTTTATTTTATATGTTAAAAATTATTAGTTTAATAATTTTATAAAATGTTTATTATTATTATTTTTATAAATTAGTTTTTATAAATAAAAAATTAAGTACTCGAAAATAAATATCATGTATTTTAATAAGAAAATAAATAATAAATGGTGTCATTAATTATTAAGTTAAAATTATCCAATGTAAGAAATCAATTTCTCACATATCAAATTTCTATTAAAGATTGAGACATTAATCATGATTTTATATTATTCTTTCCGATCTAATCTCCATTTCATTAGAGATATTTCTTCCTAACTAAAATATAACTATTTTGTTAGAATTCGATGTGGAATGATTTTAGTTTTGTATTTCATTTTTATTTGTTATAATCGGTCCTATCCATACCTATCCATATCAATGATCATTACTTTTTTTTTATTTATCAATGTTTTTTAAATCTAATATTTAAATATATCAAATGGTTTAGATTAAATATTTTTAAATATAAAAGTATTAATTGATTGTAAAAATTTCATCATTTAACAAATCTTAAGTAAACTTTAAATCCTAAACCATTTAATATATATAAAGTTTATCTATTATCTCTTAAATAATTTAAACTATAGTCATAATTTTAATATATTAAAATTAATATTATCTTTTATAATTATATAAGAAATTATTTAATATATAAATTAAAAAATACTAATTAATCTAAACCCTAAATTCCTAGCTCCTAACCCTTAAACCTTAAACAATAAAACATAAACCCTTAACCCCTAAACCTTAAACCCCAATACCCTAAAACTTAAACCCTAACCTTTAACCCATAAACCATAAACCATAATCCCTAAACCCATAATACATAAACCTTACAATAGTATCTCATAAACATTAAACCCTTAACCATATACCGTAAACCCTAAAATATAATGATAATTAATTCAATATTTTAAAATTAATACTATCTAGTTTACAATTATATAAGAAAATTCTTAACATATAAATTAAAAACAATTAGTCATATACCAAAAATCTTTAAAATTATATTAAATTATAGTATTTTAATTTTTCTATTTTTGTGGCGTTTTTCAAAAAATGCCGCTAAAGATCGAGCATTAGCGGCGTTTTTTAAAAAGCGCCGCTAAAGGTGTACTTATAGGGCGTTTCTTAAAAAAGCGCCGCTAAAGCCACTAAAATCTCAATACAAAAAGATGGCGTTTTACAAAATTATTTAGCGGCGCTTTTTAGAAAACGCTGCTAAAGATCAAGCATTAGCGGCATTTTCTAAAAAGAGCCGCTAAAGGTGTACATATAGAGGCGTTTTTAGAAGAGCGCCGCTAATTCTCGATCTTTAGCGGCGTTTTTAGAAAGCGCCGCTAAAGCCACCAAAGGCTCAACACAAAACGACGATGTTGTGTTAATTTTTTTCGGCGCTTTCTAAAAAGCGCCGCTAAAGGTGTACATATAGTGGCGTTTTTGGGAAGCGCCACTAATGCTCATTCTTTAGTGGCGTTTTTCATTCAAACTCCGCTAAAAACGCCGCTAAAAACCTGTTTTGCTGTAGTGAGACCACCCTCTTTGCAGCATAATCCAGACTTACACAATGCTTTACCAACCAGTCCATACCAAGAATTAGGTCAAACTTCCCAAACGGAAGTTCCATCAGATCAGTCAAAAATATTGTACCTTGGACTTCTAACAGAACATCCCTGAATAGCTTACAAACCCTAATGGTCTGCCCCAACGGACTCACCACAGAAATCTCGCTAGAAGTACTCTCATGCGAAATCCCAAGGTCTCAGACACAAAACATGCAACATAAGAATGCGTAGAGCCTATGTCTATCAATGTAACATAAGGTACATTAAGAATAAAAAACGTACCCCTGATGACATCTAGATTATCTCTATCCCCACGACAACGTACCGCATAGACAAGTGCAGGCTGCCTCGCCTCAGTCGGCCCAACACCTCTGCTGGGTGCTCTCTGACCTCGCCCCAAATCTTTACCACCCCTAGTCTGTCCTCGGCCCCTAGGTGGCTGTTGTACTCCTCTCGGAGGCTGCTCAGTCTCAACAACCGGAGCTTGCAATTGATTACCCCTCAGCGAAAAATCCTTAACTCAATGCTCAGTCGATCCACACATCAAAAAAGTGCCATTAGATCTCCAACACTCACCTAGATGGCGTCTATTACATAGGTAGCAGATCGCCACCCCAGCAGGTGCAACAGTAGGCTCAACTCTAATGGACTCGTCAGTCCTAGCCTTTTTCTTAGGCCTCATCCCAGAACCAGTAGACTTAAAATCCCTCTTTACTTTCCCTTTCTCACGGTTTTGTCGCTCAGAGAGCTTCACCTCCTCGACTATCTTGGCCTTCTCGACCAAGACCTAGAAATCCCGCTCCCTTTGAGGAGCTATCAGAACTCGTAGACTATCCCGAAGAGCATCCTCAAATCGAACACAGTTTTCATACTCATTCATCACCATGCCCCTCGCTTAGCGACTCAGCCTCAGAAATTCGGCCTCATACTCAGCCACTGAACGGTCTCCCTGAGTGAGATTCAAAAACTCACGTCGCCTAGCATCAGTATAGCTAGCTCCCACATACATACTCTGATAAGTGGTCTTAAACAAATCCCAAGTCAACCTATCAGGCTGAGTACCCTCCTTAACAGTCAACCAGCACTGGTATGCCTCATCGCGAAGCAGAGACACAGCCCCCTTGAGCTTCTGCTCATCAGTAAAATCCAAATCATCCATTATGCGCTCTGTGGCCTCCATCTAATACTTGGCCACACTCGGAGAAACTCCAATGATGCCCCTAAATATCTCAGCCTTATTCAACCGGAGTCGTTTCATAACTGACCCACGGCCTCCAAATCCAATATTAGCCCCAGCGACCCTCTCTAAAATTTGCAGCATGACTTGGGACTGTGCATCATCCCCAGCTGTACGGTCCTGAGACTCAGCACCAGTCTCAGTACCAGGTGATACTGGCGTCTCGCTAGTGTCCAGATTAGGGATCGTATCAGATGCAAAGGACTCAGCTCGAATCCCTCTACGACCTCTACCTCGACCTATAGTACCCCGTCCACGAGTACCACGTGTGCTCATCGTAACTATCGAATTAATCTGTATTTAGAAGTTTTATGCACATCAGTTTACAGTTTTGATAATTATTGACAGATGTTTTATGCAGAACAATATCAGAGTTTCAGAGTCAGTTATTGCGAATAGCAAGTCTCACTATGGATTCAGTTTACACTACCTAAGGTGTCTCAATAAAATACTACCTACATTAGTCTCAATATACACGCGTAGCATCTCAGACAGATACAGATAAGACTCAATTTAGGTACGCTTCCAGACAATATACATCAGAGTTTCAGAGAACTTATAAGATCGGCGATGGAGACTCGGTGAACCACTTATTTATAAAAAAAATTACCAATTATTATCACCGATTTCCAAAACCATTCCTTTTTACCACCCAAAACCACAGCTGAGTTTTTGCAAACCTGACTCAGATACCACTATATGTAACACCCAAAACCCAGCCTAGACATTATGGCCGAATCTGGCGGCATTACATGAGAGTGCTTTTATAAAAGCTTAGTAAGTTAAAATCATTCAGATTATTATCTTTAATTAAATTGGGAAATCCCTATTCCATTAATTATTTGAAAACCGTTCTTTTACGCGGAAGCTAAAACATCAATAATTTGTAAATCAACAACTTAACAATTTAAAAACCCCAAAATAAACCCAAAACAAATAGCTCAAGCCCAAAAATTAAATCCCAAAACAAATATAGGAAAAAAATTTAACAGATGAAATAAACGTTACTCAAAAATCCATGAGTCTAATAGTCGTCACCATCGAGCCCTCCGCCACATCGATCCATCTACTGTTGAGGATTACCTAACATAAAATAAATAAAGGGGTGAGTTTTCGCAAACTCAGTGTGTACATCCCCATAAACAGCATGCATACAAACAGATAACAGAATATATATATTCGGCCTTAGCCATACAAATATCGCATGCAGATCACATCAGATATCAGAGAATAGAAATCATGCCCACCAACCCTGTACACCATCTCCGTCCAACCCAACACACCATGTGGAGATAAAATCGACCCACCCAGCCCTACACATCAAGTATCCAAATAAAATCGACCCATCCATCCCTACACACCAAGTGGTACTATAAAACAGTACATAACAGATATATGCAGCGTAGCTGTTCGATAATAGGCTAATCGCCTCTTAGACTTCCTTCTCTTCACAATAACCCAACCCAATGCAATGTATCATAAATATCGCGGCATGCTTTTATGCAGAAATCAGATCATATCATAGCAAAACAGATATATGAAATCAGGCAGATATACATACTTATTGTAACATGCTTTACATACAACACCGTAATCATTCATAGTATGAGGTCTAAATAACGCTTACCAACCCTACAAACAGGTCACAGTCGACTTAGGCGACCCGTGCAACCTTACAGAACATTTTAAAAATATTGGGCTCACACGCCCGTGTGCCCTACCTGTGTGGGCGCACACACCCTTGTGGCCCACACGGCCCAAATTTGTAGCACCCCAAACCCTGCCCAGAAGTTATGGTCGGATCCGACATGCCACATCAAAAATGTAAAAAAAAATTTCCATTCTAAGTCCAGAAAATCGTACTTGATGTTCAAAAGGTTAATTCATTAAGGGTTAAAGTGAATGGAAGCTGTGCACCAGGTAGGAAACCAGAAAAGAGGTGGTGAGTCCATCGGACTACTTAAGTACCAAGCTCCCTTCGGATCCAATCCTAGACATGCATACCGCCATTGCCACACCTTAACGTCATGGATATTTCTAGGAAACCGATTTGATTAAGTCATTTTTAGGAAAAGTGATTAATTTTAGAAAATACTTTCATTGCGGAAGCTTTGCTTGTTGTCGTGTTATTTTGAAATCAACTGTTGTTTTTGAAAACGCGCCCTAAAGCTATCCAATTTCAACAGTTAAAATAAGTATTACCTATCTTAGTAATACATATTAAAAACCATCAAAAATAAATAAGCGGCCTTATTACATTTAAAAGCCCAAAACCTCAAACGTAATAAAAGGATGTCCAGTTCACCAGAAGAAAATCAAACTTTCGAGCGGTGGCCACTCAATTCCCTCACGACCCAAGCCCACTATGGTTGGGGATTACTTGCGTGGATGAAAATAAAAGGGGTGAGTTTGGGAAACTCGATGTGTAAAATAACCCAACCATAGCCTATATCACCAACCCACGAAACATAATAAGTTGGCCTTAGCCTGCAATGTAATTGAATAAAGCCCATAGGCCCATAATGTAACAAAGCAGATTTTACATGTTTATGCGAAACCCAACCAGATTCATCCATAACACCCCGTACCAACCTTGCACCGTGTGGGGAGACAACTCGACCCACCCAACCGCTACACACCACGTAATTTGCAGCATGGTCGCGAGAATGAATAATGTGACAGAGTCACCAGATCTGAGATAATCGTGGCGAGCCACCGTATCAGATATATGTGGCGAGCCACCAGATCGAATATTTGTGGCATAGCCACCGTAACGCTTCCTCCATAATATAACCCATGTCCCCATGCAAAGATATATAATCATGGCATACATCATACGTAATCGATCGCTATGCTTTTCAATCAAAATTAACCCTACGGTATAACGGTAATTTTGCACCTAGGGGTATAACAATAATTTTCCATACATAGGGTATTATAGCAATTTAGCTACTTTCGTGGTTTTCATGCATATCCTAACTATTTACGTACTATCGTAACACTTATCACAAGATACTTATTTAATTGGGCCGTTGGCCCATGAACCCGATCTTTGGCCCATTAAGCCCAAATTATCAAAATGTACGAAATCACGCGATCGCAGTTTATTACTTTAGATTACCAAATATACAAACCCAACTATCTTACGAGCATTCGACTTTTCATAAATTCCCAAAATACCGACTTTTCGGCATTTCGCTTTTCGGATTTTGCCAATCTAATCTATGAGAGGGTGTCGATTACACTGCTTATGCACGATATCTTGATTTGAGATCCACACACTAACCGCCTACAATTGGATTACTAACACGTTAATCTAACTATTCAAATACAAACTACATATTAACCCCTTACAATATTCGCCAACCACACCTACAGATCATAGTAAGCTTATAAGAAATCAATAAGCAACTCATTAACAAATTTTTGTCAATGTTTACCACATAATCATAATTTCACTGCAAGCTGTCTTCCTGGGCTACAGTCACTAAATTATTTATAACTGGAGGTACGAAACTTCAAATCATGTGCCGTTAATTTTCCCTGAAAATAGACTCATATATCTTTTATCCATAAAATTTTCAGAATTTTTGGTATGGCCAATCAATACCAGATTTTTCTTAAAGTTTCCCATGTTTCACTGTTTGACTAATCTGACCACTCTTCATTACGAATCAAATTTCTCATTGTACAGAATTCAAAATATGTTATCGTTTATTCCATTTGAAACTAGACTCATTAGGCTTTAATTACATAATTTATTCAGCTTCTAATTCATCTCCCACAATTTATGGTGATTTTCCAAAGTCACGTTACTACTGCTGTCCCAAGCAGATTTATTACCAAATCACTCTTTCACACCTAACTTGCATGCTTGTTATTTAAACATGTATATCACCAATCAATCATCACATATCTATGATTTTACTTAAGTATAATCTCCATTTCATCATTTTAAAGAACAACATGTTAGCCGATTTTTCCCTTTAGCATCTAAGGCACATGCATGCTCATTTGTTTGGCTCAACTTCACCTATCTTCCATTTTTCATCAAAAGAACATGAAACAACAACCATTTCCTTCATTTTAATTCATGACTAAATGCTCACAACACAACTAAAAATCAAAATATACTTCAAGAGTTAAGGTAGAATCAAGAAGAACTCATGAACCTCAAAATAGAAGCAAGGTACCAAGAACTTACCTTCAATTTTCCTCCTCCTAATGACCGAATACTCAAGAGCTTTCTCCTCTCCTTTCTCTTCTCTAACTTTCAGCTATGATGAACAAAGATGGACAAAACTTTGTTCTTTTCACCCTTTTCTTTTAATAAAACTTCATATTTCATCCATTTAATTCTTTAATACAAAAGACATGAAATTCTTATCATGAAACATTTACCTAACCCATTATCATGAAACAGTTACCTAACCCATTATCATGGAACATTTACCTAACCTATTATCATGGAACATTTACCTAACCTATTATCAATTTGTATCAATTTGTACCATAAATTATGGATATCAAGTGTACATTTTGTCTACAACAACATGATGGCTGGCCACTTCATGTAAATGGGAGGTTTGTCATGCAAATCCTCCTATTTTGCACTCCTATTTATTTGGCCACTTCAATTTAGCCTATAGCATTTTCAAACATTTTCACATAGGTCCTATTTCATAATTTCACCCCCTTTTTCTTATGGAACAAAAATTAACTAAAATTGCCGGGTTCTATCTTAAGCTTGGGCTTTCTAGAGGCCCACTAATATAATTAAACCTATGCCAACATTCACAGGATTCCTGAAAATTGGGGCGTTACAAAATTAGCCTTGCCCGTGTGGATCACACAACTTGACCCAAGTCCCATACCCTCGTGTGGTTCACCCGTGTGACCCACACACTCGTGCGACCTACACGACCCAAATGGTAGAGCCCGTGCCTCGCACACAGCCTCGCCAGCCTCACACGCCCATATCTATCATGCTCGTGTAGTGCCTGCACGGCTTGGCTCGTTTGTCACACACCCGTGTCTCGCGACGCAAGATACCACACTGGTAAACCACATGCCCATGTGGCGTCAACAGGCTGGTTTTTCAGCTTCCGCTGAAGATTGTTTTCCGTGTAATCAGAGTACACACCTGGTTTGTTTCTGCTGTAAATCCAACCACAAGCAGTCCAAAGCCTAAGATTGGCAAAATCGAGCGCAAATCAGTCTGTTAAATTGATTTACCTAAGATTGGATAAAACCCGAAACACGAGATCTACTTACCTTCGATGAAGAACGATGTTTCCTTGCTATTTAGAACCCCGATTAATGATCCAAAGATCCTTGAATCCCCCCTAAACAGCAACCAAAACCTCTCTTAACAATCTCCAACAGAAAATATCTAACTTACATAAAGTGATACTTACCGAATCGCACCAAGCCAAACGAAAGGGAAAGAAAAATGAATGGAGAGGAGAAGGAGAAAAAGAAATTTCGGCAGCAAAGGGAATTTTTGGGGAAAAGAGAAGACGAAAAGTAAAAACTATTTTTCCAAAAAGGAGGGACAAAAAGATAACCCTAGGTTTTTCCCTTAAAGCCCACAACTCAGAACTTTAATGAAGCCCAACGCTTACTGAAACTTGCAGCAAAAATAATCCTAACGCCACTGCAGAGAATCAAACCCCTGACCCTGAGCATAATCCCTTGTCACTTAACCACTAGACCAGGAGGCCTATTTTGTTAAGTTTTTTCCAACAATTCCTTATAAGCCCATTGAACTCAAGTCAGGCTTAATTCAATTAAAAACTCAAATTTAGCCCAAGTTATAGCCTGAACTTAGGACCTCCCAAACACACACCAGAGCTTATAATTGCTTAACCCAACATACATTTAAGCCAAAATAACACAAACCACAAATTCAAACACTTCCAAGCCCGAAAATCCTAAAAAGCCAAAAATAAAAAATTTGGGGGGTTACAAAAACAATGAGTGTCGTAGCAAAGTTGGACATCTTTCCTCGCGATGTCACTTACTGATTCCATAATATCATTGAACATAAGATCACAACAATTCAATATATGAACATTAGCATACTTACATTCATTTAAGCTTTATGCTATTTACATATATGTCATAAAATTGTCACATCCCTAAAATCGGGTGAGAAGAATTTGGATTCAAGGACCAAGAGTTGTTGTTCTGACTCTTAGTTAAAAGTTTGCAAAATTATGAAAAAAATTGAGTTGCTAGCTAGATGGTTAAGAATTAGTGTAGTTGTTCTTTGAAGAATTGTTACAAAGTATTAAATTTTAGTATTTTTCTTCCATTGTGAACAAATTTTAGTTTGACTTAAAAACTGATTTATCTTTGGATTAATTCGATAATTTAGCAATTATCTTTAGTTTATCTATTGACTTATCAGCTTTTGAAAATTAATATGTGCATATTTTATTTTGTTTTTGTTTTTCCCCTTTTCTTTCTCTCTTTCTTTTTTGCCATCTTTCTTTCTTCTCCTCTATGGTTCATTTTGCAGCTACCATTTTCAGCACCTTTGCTGTCCATTTTAGTCACCATAGCCACACCTCATTGACCTAATAATTGATCTCTCTTTTACTCTCCAATGCTACCATTTTTAAACACTTAAATCGTCCTCATTGCTACCACTTTCTAGCCCCCTCTCTGCCATTTTTGTTGCACCAAAATTTTACCTTTTTTCTGTCTATTTTAACCTCTTTTGTGACAGCCCAAAATTGACCCTAGTCGGGAAGTGGTTTCGGGACCACTAAACCGAGTCACCGAAATGTTTGAACGTAATATTTATTGTCTAGAATATGTATTTACGAATGTGTGAAAATTTCAAGCTTCGGTTTAGTCGATTGCATGTGAATTCAGTTAGTAGGACTTGTATGACACTTTTGAAAAATGATAGGCTAATCTATAAGGACCTAATAGTACATGTAGTCAAAAGAGAGGACTTGCATGTCAAAATCCCCCCCCCAAGTGCTAGTGGCTGGCCATGACAAGGAAGCATGGGCAAGACATGTCATGAAACATGTTGGGTGAGTGTTTTATGTTGAAATAAATAAAATAAGGTGCATGAGTAATAAAAAATGAAAAAAAAAAGTGTGTGTGAAGGCTTTCCTCCCTCCCCATTGCCGTGCAAGGAGAAAGAAAAACAAAAAAAAGCTTTGTTCATCTTTTTTTCATCCTTTTGGCCGAAAATCTCAAGGGAGAAGAAAGGGGTCCTTGCTCATGGTTGGTTTGGAATAGGTTGGCCATCCTTGTAGCTAGATTAAGGTATGTTTGATATGGTGCCATGAGATTCATGCATGTTCTTAGTTGCTAGTTTTAGTTCTAATTAGTCCATGATTCAAAACCTTACTATGTCATGGGGATGATAGTATGAAATGAAAATTTGAGATAAGTAAGGTTAAATTTGATTTGGTAAAATCGGCCATATGGGTGTATATGTTTGTAAAAATATATTTTCTTTGTTAACTCCTTACAATCGATTGTAGGGTAATATTGGCTTATAAGGTTGAGTTGATTCATGATGTTGTATGTTAGGATTAAAATACTTGAGACTAGATTAGCTTAATGGTGACCATGCATTCGGCCTTGAAGCATTAAACAAATGTTGGTTGAGATTTTGATATTTTGAACAAAGATAGTTGTGAAATGGGGTGAAAACCATTAAATTATACACATAAAAATCCAGCAAGAAGATTAAACTACTAAATGTATTCATTTTAGATCAAGACATCAAAGAGGAGAACCAAGCAAAGGCAAAGCAAAGATAATCGAGTAGTAGATTGGGAATCATTTCATCCGATATAAGGTAAGTCATTAAGCACTTATTTTGTACTAATTTAAAGGGTCGTAATGTCCAAGTAATGATGCTGAATGGAATGGTAGAATATATATATAAACATGTATGTATGTGGTGATAAAAATATTGAATTGAAAGAAAAGAGGTGAGATGTATTGAATGATCGGTTTGGCACTAAGTGTGCGGTGTAAACATTTATAATCAAAAATTGGCACTAAGTGTGCGGGTTCAAATTATACTGACACTAAGTGTGCAAGTTTGATTATATAACACTAAGTGTGCGAGTTCGACTATTAAGCACTAAGTGTGCGGGCTTATTGCACATCCTCTAATAAACGTACATGTTCTAATTGCGAAACTGATTTTCGAGTTGTAAAACTCAAGTTATGAATTTTGAAGCGACTAGTACAGATTGGCGACTTGTCCGAAACTCTCAATAAGTGGGTTGAAGTCATTAACACCTCATGTTCGACTCCCATGATCGTCTCGGGTTCGGGTGTTACATTTTATTGGTATCGAGCTATGGTTTAGTCGGTTCTAGGACTACCATAGCGTATGAGTCTAGCTATACATGCCTTAATGTTAATGTTTAAATGTGTGATGACTTGACGGTTAAAATTTTTGTTTTGATTAGTAAATGGATCCTGTAGAGAGAACCTTGGCGGATGACGTTGAAAGTGTAGCGGCTGCTCTGCACAAGGGACGCCTACTGTTGAACCTCGGTCATCTGCGAATAATCAAGGTGAGGAGGCAAAACAAGCCTTCTTTACCATGATGAATGAGTGGGTAGCGCAATACGCCCGAACCAATCCGGCTGTCCAACAATTCCCGAATTTGAATAATCCACCCCAAGAGCCCGTAATGCCATCAGTTACTGATCCTATGAGGCCGAGTAAGCCACCTGTAGACTTGATTAGAAAGCGCGGGGCTGAGGAGTTTAAGGCCATAGTTCTTGATGATGCCGAAAGAGCCGAGTTCGCTTGATAACACCATTCGGTGTTTGATGAATCATGCACACCCGATGAATGTCTAAAGTGTGTTATATCCTTGTTGCGAGACTCGACTTACTATTGGTGGAGGACTTTGATCTCCATAGTCCCAAACGAAGCGAGTTACTTGGGATTTCTTTCAAGCGAATTTGAAAGAAGTATATTAGTCAACGGTTCATCGATCAAAAGCGTAAGGAATTCTTGGAACTCAAGCAAGGCCGTATGACAGTACTTGAATACGAACATGAGTTCGTAAGACTTAGTCGGTATGCTCGGGAGTGTGTAACCGATGAGGTTGCTATGTGCAAAAGATTTGAAGAAGGATTGAATGAAGATTTAAAACTACTAGTGGGTATTTTGGAGATAAAGGAGTTCGTGACGCTGGTCGAACGAGCCTGCAAGGCGGAAGAACTTGGAAAGGAGAAGAAGAAGGCTGAATTTGAAGCTAAAGACTATCGTAAGAGATCAATGGGTAAAGCTCCGTTCTCGACTGTAAAGAAGTTCAGGGAGGACACTAATAAATCGAGGACGACTGCTGGAATTTCCATTAGAGCACGAGCATCGACGGACTCCCAAGCTACTTCGGTGGCTAGTGTGGGCAATAACCGTCAAGAGAAACCCGAATGCCCCCAATGTGGAAGAAGACACATAGGTGAATGTTGGGGTAAGTCTACCAACAGGCTGTTATGGATGCGGTTCAAGGACCACTTCATTCGAGATTGCACGGAGCTTGATGAGAAGCATAGGATGCAAGGTGCAAGACCTAGTGGAATGATGACTAGAGGTAGACCACCAAGAATTTCGTGGAGGTAGGAGTGGTAGTCGAGAGAGGGCCACTGTACGACTATTCGATCCGAGACCCGTACTCTGCTAGGACATATGCCATCCGTGCGAGAGGAAGCATCCTCCCCGATGTTATCACTTGGTACTTTCACTCTTTTGATACTAATGTAATTGCATTAATTGACCTCGCTCTACTCATTCTTATGTATGTGAGACTTTAGCATCCAAGAAGACTCGCCTATTGAGTCTACTAAGTTCGTAATTCGAGTGTCAAATCCCTTGGGTCAATATGCGCTTGTTGACAAAGTGTGTAAGAGATGCCCACTAATGATCCGAGAATTCGCATTTCCTACCGATTTGATGCTATTACCATTTGATGAATTGACGTTATTCTTGGTATGGACTGGTTGACCGTATATGACGCGGTGGTGAATTGCAAAAGAAAAAGCTGTTGACTTGAGGTGCGCAAATAACGAGATGATCCGAATTGAGTCTACGGACTTAAAGGGTTGCCACCGCGATATCGTCAATGTTGGCTCGAAATACGTAAGAAAGGGTGCGGCGTACCTTGCGCATGTACTTGGTGACAAAGAGTTAGAAAAGAAACCGAATCAGACGGTGGTTAGTGAATACCCGGACGTTTTCAGAAGAATTACGGGTTTGCCACCGTGCGGGAGATAGAGTTTAGTATTGAGCTTGTACTGGACTACGCCAATATCTATGGCTCCGTGATCGTATGGCACCAACCGAGTTGAAGGAGTTGAAGGCTCGATTGCAAGAATTGACGGATAGAGGTTTCGCTCGACCAAGTTTCTCACCTTGGGGTGCACCGGTGTTGTTTGTGAAAAGAAGGACGGAACCATGAGATTGTGTATTGACTATCGTCGGTGAATAAAGTGACGATAAAGAATAAATATCCGCCATCACGTATTGATGATATGTTCGATCAACTGAAGGAGCCTCGGTGTTTTCGAAGATAGATTTGAGATCGGGTTATTATCGATTATGGATTCGAGATTGGACGTACCAAAAGCGCTTTGAACGAGGTACGGTCACTACGAGTTCTTAGTGATGCCGTTCGGGCTCACTAATGCCCTACGGTATTTATGGATTTGATGAATCGGATCTTGAGCAAGATTTGGACCGGTTCAGTAGTTGTGTTCGTTGATGACATCTTGGTCTATTCAAGAAATGAGACCGAACATCTTGAACACACGAGATTAGTGTTGCAAATTTTACGGGATAGCGGTTATATGCTAAGTTCGATGAAGTGCGAGTTCGGTTAGAGAGGTTAGCTTCTTGGGTCATGTGGTATCGGCATCGGGTATTCGAGTCGACCGAGCAAAATTTCAGCCATACTTATTTGGAAGCCTCAGAAATACTACGGAGGTTCGAGCTTTTGGGACTTGCTTGGTTACTACCGACGGTTTGTAAAGGTTTCTCAATGATAGCCACACCCATGACGGCTACTTCAAAAGATGTTAAGTTCGAATGGACGAAAAATGTCGAAAGGTTTCGATCAACTGAAAACTTATTTGACTGAAGCTCCAGTTTTAGTGCAACCCAAATCAGGCAAAGAGTTTGTCATGTATAGTGACGCATCCCTACTTGGGTTGGGTTGTGTATTGATGCAAGGAGGTCGAGTTGTGGCCTATCGTCGAGATAATTAAAGCCACATGAGAAAAATTACCCGACCCATGATCTCGAATTGGTCGCCATCGTATTCGCCTTGAAAATATGGCGACATTACTTATTGGGTGAGAAGTGCCATGTGTATTCGGATCACAAAAGTCTCAAATATTTGATGACTCAAAGAGACTTAAATCTGCGACAAAGACGTTGGCTCGAGTTGTTAAAAGATTACGAGCTTGTCATTGACTATCACCCGGAAAGGCTAATGTGGTTGCGGATGCCCTAAGTCGTAAATCACCTGTTTGCCTTCTGACGATGAATGTACACTTGTCTGTTCTATCCGACAATGTACTAGTGATGGAATTAAGGGCCAAACCTCTGTTGACTCATCGATTCGTGAAGCTCAAAAAGTCGATCTTTGAATTGGTTGCAAAACGGGCGAATGTGTTTGAATTTGGAATCGAGTTTCAAGTTGATGATGACGATTGTTTGAGGTTCGAAATCGCCATGTGTCCCAAAAATTCAGAACTCATTTCTACGATTACGAACGAAGCTCATTGTAGCCGAATGTCAATTCACCCGGAGTACGAAAATGTACAACGACACGAGACACCGCTTTTGGTGGCATGGTATGAAACGAGACATTTCCAACTTTGTTTCAAGTGCTTAGTATGTCGCAAGTAAAGGCGGAACATCAAGTGCCCACGGGTTTGCTTGAGCAATTATGATACCGAATGGAAATGGGAACGAGTCACGATGGATTTTGTATCCGGCTTGCCGATGTCGGCAAGCAAGAAAGATGCAATTTGGGTCGTCGTTGATAGATTGACTAAGTCGGCTCACTTTATCCCGTGACGCACGGATTTTTAATTGGATAAGCTAGATGAATTGTATGTTTCTCAGATTGTGAGATTACACGGGGTACCAATTTCTATTGTGTCGGACAGAGATCCGAGATTAACCTCACGATTTTGGAAGAAATTGCAAGAAGCTTTGGGTACCAAGCTGCATTTTAGCACCGCTTTTCATCCCCAAACCGATGGTCAATCCGGCGGATAATTCGAGATACTTGAGGATATGTTGAGATGTTGCATCCTCGAGTTTAGTGGTTCATGGGAACGGTATTTACCCTTGATTGAATTCGCTACAACAATAGTTTTCAGTCAAGCATTAAGATGGCGCCTTACGAGGCTTTGTATGGTCGAAAATGCCGTACACCATTGTTTTGGACCGAGCTCGGTGAAAGTAAAATTTTGAGTGGATTTGATTAAAGATGTCAAGAGAAAGTAAGTATAATTCGTGAGAATCTGAAAGCAGCATCAGATCGTCAGAAGTCGTACGCGGATTTAAAACGAAGAGATATTGAGTATCAGGTGGGAGACAAAGTGTTTCTTAAGGTATCACCCGAAAAAGATACTCGATTTGGCAGTAAGGGCAAATTGAGTTCGAGATTCATTGGGCCATATGAGATCTCCGAACGAGTCGGCCCAGTAGCGTATAGGTTGCTTTTACCCCCTGAACTCGAAAGGATCCACAACGTTTTCCATGTTTCGATGCTTCGACGATACCGATCCGATCCTTCGCATGTAATAAACCCCTCCGAGATTGAAATTCAAGCCGATATAAGTTATGAAGAAGAACCGATTCGTATCCTAGCTCGTGAAGTGAAGGAGTTGCGAAACAAAAGGGTTCCGTTAGTAAAAGTGTTATGGCTCAAACACGGATGGAAGAAGCTACTTGGGAACCCGAGAATTCTATGAAAGAGCGTTACCCAAACACATTTTTACGGTAAGATTTTCTGGGACGAAAATTCCTTAAGTGGGGAGAGTTGTGACAGCCCAAAATTGACCCTAGTCGGAAGTGGTTTGGGACCACTAAACCGAGTCACCGAAATGTTTGAACGTAATATTTATTGTCTAGAATATGTATTTACGAATGTGTGAAAATTTCAAGCTTCGGTTTAGTCGATTGCATGTGAATTCAGTTAGTATGACTTGTATGACACTTTTGAAAAATGATAGGCTAATCTATAAGGACCTAATAGTACATGTAGTCAAAAGGGAGGACTTGCATGTCAAAATCCCCCCCCCCAAGTGCTAGTGGCCGGCCATGACAAGGAAGCATGGGCAAGACATGTCATGAAACATGTTGGGTGAGTGTTTTATGTTGAAATAAATAAAATAAGGTGCATGAGTAATAAAAAAATGAAAAAAAAAGTGTGTGTGTGAAGGCTTTCCCCTCCCCTCCCTATTGCCGTGCAAGGGAGAAAGAAAAACAAAAAAAAAAGCTTTGTTCATCTTTTTTTTCATCCTTTTGGCCGAAAATCTCAAGGGAGAAGAAAGGGGTCCTTGCTCATGGTTGGTTTGGAATAGGTTGGCCATCCTTGTAGCTAGATTAAGGTATGTTTGATATGGTGCCATGAGATTCATGCATGTTCTTAGTTGCTAGTTTTAGTTCTAATTAGTCCATGATTCAAAACCTTACTATGTCATGGGGATGATAGTATGAAATGAAAATTTGAGATAAGTAAGGTTAAATTTGATTTGGTAAAATCAGCCATATGGGTGTATATGTTTGTAAAAATATATTTTCTTTGTTAACTCCTTACAATCGATTGTAGGGGTAATATTGGCTTATAAGGTTGAGTTGATTCATGATGTTGTATATTAGGATTAAAATACTTGAGACTAGATTAGCTTAATGGTGACCATGCATTCGGCCTTGAAGCATTAAACAAATGTTGGTTGAGATTTTGATATTTTGAACAAAGATAGTTGTGAAATGGGGTGAAAACCATTAAATTATACACATAAAAATCCAGCAAGAAGATTAAACTACTAAATGTATTCATTTTAGATCAAGACATCAAAGAGGGAGAACCAAGCAAAGGCAAAGCAAAGATAATCGAGTAGTAGATTGGGAATCATTTCATCCGATATAAGGTAAGTCATTAAGCACTTATTTTGTACTAATTTAAAGGGTCGTAATGTCCAAGTAATGATGCTGAATGGAATGGTAGAATATATATATAAACATGTATGTATGTGGTGATAAAAATATTGAATTGAAAGAAAAGAGGTGAGATGTATTGAATGATCGGTTTCGGCACTAAGTGTGCGGGTGTAAACATTTATAATCACAAATTGGCACTAAGTGTGCGGGTTCAAATTATACAGCACTAAGTGTGCAAGTTTGATTATATAGCACTAAGTGTGCGAGTTCGACTATTAAGCACTAAGTGTGCGGGCTTATTGCACATCCTCTAATAAACGTACATGTTCTATGTGCGCGGCCTTACCGAGTCAATCATGGACAATGGTACGAGTAAACACCTTGAGCTCATGAGGAATGGACATTTTATTTATATTTGGAATTTTGGTTTGGTAAGTCTTGATTTATGTGGTGATTATGCTCGAAAATAAATGCATGCAATGTCATATGGCGTAATGTATGAAATATCAAGTAGGGCTTGGTATGTGACCAAACCGAAATGCCTAAAGAATTATAGTACCGTTTGGGTGTGGATGGAGGATTTTAATCCCGCATTAATTATTTTCTTTTATGGTATATTATTACTGAACGGCAATATAATGCTTATGGCTTACTGAGTTATATACTCACCCGGTGTTTGCTTGTCGCCATTTTAGGTTCTCGGACTCGTCCTTTTTGCGTGCTCGTGATCGTCATCGAGTCATCACACCGCTAGCAACTTTTGGTATTTTTTTGTGTAGCGGTTTAGGAGAACATTTTGGCATGTATAGGCTAATATGCTTTGTTGAACTTTGGTATGTAAACTTTTAGCCATGCGAAAATGGCATAAATGCTCGGTTGGATTTAGTTTTCCAATGTTAAGTCACAAGTCTTGGTAATTCGATTTCCATGCCTTATGCCATGGTTGATTATTTTGGTGTTAAAATGCATGTTATGGCAATAGTGTAGTAGGGAGATGTTGGATAATGATTAGCCTCTGGTATGGCTAGTCATGATCATGATTTGTGACATGTATGATGAATCACTAGTTAGATCAAAGGAAATCATGAAATAGGCATAGTTGCTTTAGTGATAGGTGCTGGCAGCAGCAGTAACGTGAGACTGAAAAATCACTAAAAATAGTAGGAATGGTATTAAATAGTAAATAAATTATGAAAATGTACCTTGATGAATCTACTTTCATATGGAAGAAACGAAATGGTCATATGAGTGATAAGTTAACAGATATTAAAGTTCTTGTGAAACAGGGCCAGAACGGTTTTTGGATCCCCTGTCCCGACTTTGGAAAATCATTGTAAATTAACCAGAGATAATTAGGAGTCATGCCATATATATGTAGATTCCTCTCTGAGTCTAGTTTCTATAGAAATAAACGGCATCAGTATTGAAGCCCTGTACAGGGAGATATCCAATTCGTAACGCACAAAGGTCAGTGTAGTCGATCCCTGCAACAGGGGAGACTTTAACTAATAAACTGTACTAATTGGCTCGACCAAAAATTCTAGAAAAAAATATGTAGATGGAAATATGAGTCTAGTTTCAGGGAAAAATTGCGAAACTGATTTTCGAGTTGTAAAACTCAAGTTATAAATTTTGGAGCGACTAGTACACAGATTGGCAGCTTGTCTGGAAACTCTCAATAAGTGGGTTTAAGTCTGTTAACACCTCGTGTTCGACTCCGGCGACGGTCTCGGGTTCGGGGTGTTACATCTTTTGTGCCATTTAATTTTACTTTTGTGCCACACATCACAACCCTCTTTTTTTTTTTGGTTTCATTTGTTTCATTGTCGGTCCCTTAAACACCCTTTTGGTTGCTATTTTGTTCTTTTTATTATTACCGCACCTATAGGTTCATTTTATTCTCCCATTTTTCATTAGTTAAATCAACCCCTAATCTTTCTTGTTTAGTGTGCATTTGAGATTTAATAGATCAAGCATCTCAGATTTAGAAATCAGAGTGCGTAAATGTTTTTTTTTCTAGAATCATTTTAGTTTTATTAATTCTTTTAATTTTGCCAATTGCTTCCAAAGGCCATAAGTGGTTAATCCTTACTGATTTAAGTGTTAATTTTATGTTAGTAACAGATTTAAATGCTCCGGATTATCCTTGACTTTCGAGGTTGTTTTAATTTATATTCAAAGCCAAACTAAAAATTAAATCGACCCAGTCTAGACTTAAGATCTAGGAATTGCAGATTAAGCAGTAGTGCATTGGTTTAGCATTAATCAGATATGGGTTCTAAACCTTATGTGTGATTGTATAATGATCTATAATTGTATTTGGTTGCTAAAATTTTGTGCATGGCCGAATGGTCAGTGAAATTGGTATATTGGTCGATTAAAGTAAGTAAATTAATTGAGTGATGTGTTTATTAAATATGTTTCATGAATTGAATTTTTGCATGACTTGAAATATGGCGATTGTGATATTGAGTATTGTTGCTTTGTAAGCATGCCATTAATTGGAATCGAATTGGCTGAAGCATGAAAGTATGTCATTGTTATTGATATATAGAAAGTATGCTAAGCATGAATTGTTTCATTGAAAAGTATGCAATATTGCATTGTATGCGGTTGGTTTTTGTGAATGACGGAGGAATTCCAAGGAGTATTGGTGGTATACCCGCAATCATTGGTTAGTTAGTATACTGCATCAGAGTATTGGGGAGATTGGTAGCTTGTCTGCAGTGATATTGGCGATTTATTTGCAACTTTAATTGACAGTTTTAACTGCAAGATTGATATTGGTGGTTCAACCAAATTGAGCTTTGGATTCAATTGTTTGGTGTTCGGATGATGAGTTCTGGGGAATTCATGGTGTGTAGCAAATAGTATGAGTATGACTTGCATTGTTGCATAAAATGTGTCATGAACATGACATTTGAGAAATTTGTTGCATTGATGCCATAGATTTTTGATAAAATTGCTACCTGATGATTAATTGTCTTACTATTTGAAATTGTGAATATTCTTCGGTTGCCTTGTTTAGACTCACACTGAGCTCTTGAACTCAGTCCCCTTAGTTTAAAATTTTCAGGTAACCTATAAGCTTAGGATTGGATTTGGGCCTTCGAAATTCTTATCATGGAAACTAAACTTATTTAAAGTTTTGAATTAGTTTTTATTGGAATTGTAATTGCTTTTATTTCTTTTTGATCTGTGGATTTTGGGATGTGTTATTTGGGTTTAATTGCATGTATGGTTTTAATTGCAATGAATTGACCTAATAATCCATAATTGCATGATATTGGGCTTAAGTAAAAATTATGATTTTCCGCTGTGTAGTAAAGAAATCGATTTTGAAAATATAAACTGTTTTGTGATTTGGATGCATTTTTTTCTTTTCCAAAATTTCATTACTTAGTAAATGAACAATAATTATAAAGATGACCCTAAAACTTAATGTTTAAACAAAGATGACGAGTTATGTAAAGACATAATTGCATAAAATACCCTCAACATTATGGGTTTTTGGGTTTTAGCATTTAACCTTTTTTTATTGACACCTTTAATGTTATGATTTTTTCAAAAATCAGCCCAATTTTAATACTAAATGTGAGTTGACCGTCAATCAAATAGCAAGTCATCAATGTAGCCTATTGGGATGCCACATAAGCATGATGTCATAGATGACATAATCTATTAAACATTTTTTTTTCATTTTGTTTCCGTCTTCTTTCTTCTTTTCTCTTTCTCTTTTCCCCTCTATTCTGAAACCAAACTTCAATTTGGCGAGGACAAAGATTTAATCACTTAGCCAGTGCAAGTTTTTGCTTTTGAATAAAAAAATTAAAATAAATAAATAAAAAATTTAAAGCAAAACCCAATAGGCAAGTAAAGGAAATTTGGATTATCATTTGAGTTCAAAGTTTGATGCAAATTGCAATGAAGAGGCTTCAAAAGGAGTTTTACCAGATTTTATCGATGAACCGGGCCCATTTGGATCCAGAATCTATTTCCACTCGATCATCATAGATATCCATGCAATCAAGGATTAGTTAGAATCCATGAAGATTTCAACGCGGACACTTTTTACTAAAGAAATAATCCTCTATGATTTCATCTTTTCCTCGTCAAAATTGAATTAGAGAATCTTGCTTTTCAGAGATTACAAAAGAAGGTGTCATCTTTCTATTTGAATTCCTTGTAGTCGTCGCTAAGGTGAAAAAATCATCGTCGGAGTGAATTTTTCGACTTCTCGGCATGTACATGGCTATTTCAAATAACTGGCTAGTGATTGAAATGATCTCTTCTTTTGAATTGATTTTAGTTGTTCGATCCTAAGCTCTTAACTTAATGGCTCGACTTATAATGTGGTTGTTGTTATTAGATTTTGAGTCCATGATCCTAGCCGATTACGGTAACATCCTCACTGACATTATCTCGGATTGGCCACTACTAGCGAAATCATCTTTGCCAGAAAATTTCTTTTATAGTCATTTTTCCGATGAATCTACAACACTATCCATCTCTGGTCACATTTCGCGGCTTATTCTCGTCCTCTCTGCAAACTCAATAGCAAAGCGAGTATTATAAAGACATCATTGTTTCATACTTATTCTTAGCCAACAATCTCCAATACGTAATCTCCAGAATCCATAAATCCAATCTTCATCACTTACTCAGTAAGGAATGGATCACTAAACACGAAACCAAGGTGAATCGACTGGCAACGAGCCAAAAGCAGTTCGCATGGGGTAACGTACTCATTAGTTGCCAGAAAATCCAACAGCCCCGATGATTTGAAGATCTTTACTTTTTTCTTTGGGGAGGAGGATTCCTTTGATTTGATAAAGAAAGATATTGGCAAGAGACTTATAAAAGAAAAATGCCCAAATGAAAATGCTAAAAAAAACACAAGCGCATTAGCTAGAGGGGAAGAGAGAAAAAGAGAAGAAGAAAGAAGATGAAAACAAAATAAAAAAAAAAATTGTTAAATAGATGACATCATCTATGACATCATGCTGATGTGGCATGCCACATAGGCTACATTGTTGACCTCAGTTTTGATTGACGGTCAACTCACGTTTACTGTTAAATTGGGCTAATTTTTAAAAAAATCATAATGTTGAAGGTGTTAATAAAAAAAATGTTAAGGGCTCAAACACAAAAACCCATATAGGTTGAGGGTATTTTATGGAATTATGCTTTATGTAAACCTTAACAAAAATGATGATTTTCAAAGAACGGTATTATTTGGCCATTTCTATGGTCCATGTAGTCAATGTAACCTTCAAGATTCAGTCATAATGTCTAGGTCGAGTTTTGGGGTGTTACAAAAATAACTAATGTGCCATAAATCAAACTAACATTTACTACCCAAAATACCAAATCAACAATTTACTACTTAAAATTGTTGGATCTAGTGCCCTAATTGTAGTACTTTCGTCTAAGTAAACTTGTAATTTTTTCGAATAGCTTGGTTAATAAAATTATTCATTAATTACATTAATACTTTGTATATTGTCCTTACGTGTTTTTTTGCATGTAAAGAAAAATAGAAGCAAGTGTTGCTCACTGGTTGTCTAATGTTTAACTAATGTTAAGCAGTATTATGTGGTCGGATTGTAATACGAAAAGACAACTTATATTAGTAGACAAACCTAAACATGTCCTTAGTCTAATCAGAAATGAGCAAACTAATTGAAAGATTAATATATTGTCTATCAAGTATAATTGGGAAGATGCTTTGTCTTGGGCATCAGAGCGGATGACTCCTAAAAAATAGATACATAGATGTAACTAACTGGACTGGCAGTACATCAGACTAAACCCAAGAAGAATAGATCCTGAATCTGTTTATGAATTTGTTCAGTTCTGACATTCATGGTGCAACATACCAAAATCCTGAGTGTATGCTTGACTCAAACACTGTGATATAAGTAAAAGCCTGAGTTCGGATAGATAAGAAACTGAAAGCTGGTGCGTTGGGTGTATGACTTTTGTAGTATGTAGCTCTATTTACAATAGTGGAATTCATAGCCTGAGACATGAGTAAATGATATCCTCTCATTGGAATTACATGGTTGATGAAAAGTAGACGTGGCCACGGGTAGTTTGTCTTTATGATGAATGACTTGATTACTATTTGATAGTAAAATTTCATGAAGGAAGATGTAATGATTACCATGAGATAAAATAGGATCATTTTGAGAGAACGAATATTATTTAAAAGAGATTAAGGATATTAGGGTAGCACACTTATTACAAGGTTTTTGGATGAGCACTAATCTAGTTGCTTTCGTAATGATATGTTGTTGGGGAGAGCTCAGTCACGATACTATAATGAAATGACTTTGTAACTAAATGAGTTTATAATTAATAGGTGAAAAGATAGAACTTAATTATAAATCATTTGAGCCTCAATCGCATATGCTCAATCGGTCCCTCTGCTAGCTCATTGAAACCAAAAATGAATTTCATGTTGAATAAAATGAATAAAAATGGTGAAAAATGGAATCATTTGGAAATGAATGTGGTTTTCTCCTAAATGAAAATGATCTGAAAATTGAATTCATGTTTTTCAAATTAAATGAAGTTCAAAAATGGAAATAAATCATTTGGTCATAGTGAACTGCTGATATAGAAATATTAAATATATTTTCTCATAGATTCTTTTACAGTAAAGTCGTCATGATTTTAACTGAATTAGAATTAAGTTGAGAAAAGTATTTAATTAGAAATATATTGAAGTTTATTTTGGGAAATAGAAAAATAATTATTGGGCTGGATCAAATTATAAAGTATTGAGTTAAAAGCTCGGGAAATACTTATAATTAAAGTTGATATGGAAGAGGCCTAAAATCCCCCTATGTAAAAGGGTGGGACAAAAAACCAAAGTATTATTAACTAGGGTTGTCGCTCCCTATACTCTTGGTTAGACTAGGAGTTTGTTTTTCTAGTTGAAATGAACTTCTACAATTCAACAAGAGTTCTACATTCTCTCCTTAAAAATAGATGGCACTGGTAGGACTATTGACTCAATTTTTAGATATCGTTATTCTGCCCCAAAATAAAGACTTTTATTCTCTAAGAATTAAATATATTTTCTAGAATAATGATTCTACCAATTTCTATTTGAGAAGAGAATTTGCACTTTCACCTTAAAGAAAAGAAACCTATTTCTAGTTCTATGTTTTGATTCGAATTGTTCAAGTCCATACTCGAAGCAATTCATGGTACGAAAATAACGAAGAAGATCATTTAGTGGAAAGTCAGGAACGACAAGGATCCTTCTATCTGAAAACATAGGTGTGAGTTTAGTCTAGAGTTTATTGTTATAAATATAAAAAATCGAGTCGATTTTCAAGAATTTTATTTTTGCTGCGCAAGAAAAGTTTTCAAATTGGATTTTTCCAACAAAAACTGACTCGATTCTAGGTAAATTTCACCTATAGAAAACATAAAGAACTACACAAGCATTGCTAAGTCAAGAATTACGATATGGATGCTCCTTCACTACTACCTGTGCACGAAAATAAACAAACCGTACACTGAATGATAAAGCTCAATGGTAATTTCATGATTCAAGTCATATAAATGAAAGGATTAACATGATAAGAATATAATCAATGTGTGATCAGGTTTTAGCCATTTCAATTCACTTATTCATGTCTCATAAATCAATTCATACACTATCAAAAATTGGGAAATCAATATACACATATCATGTTATACTTTCTAACATTTAGAATACAATCATTTCCATTTCAACTTATAACAATCTGGCATTTAGTGCATCATTGGAATATAATTGAAGTATCATGCACTTAGCGTTATCATATCATTGTGGCACTTAGTGCATCATTGGAAAGTTTGAAGTAATATGCGCTCAGTGCTATCATATCATTCTAGCATATAGTGCATCATGAAAATCTACTGAAGTAATATATCTGGCACCTTAGTGCATCATTGAAAAGTTTGAAGCAATATATCTTGCACCTCAATGCATCATATCATACTAACACTTAGTGCATCATCAGAATATAACCGAAGTATAAAATCGTATGCAATCTATTCCTATGGCATGCCAACTATATCCGAATCTACTTGTACAGTTATAGAGTAACAAATTTCCAATTACATATCATTACCTGTTCAATATCATAGTTCCATACCATTTCTATCATCAATTCATAGTACAAATCATTTAACAAGTTCATATCATACTCTTTTTTACTATGTCCAAATCAATTCAATTCATGAGACAAGTAATGATCTTAACTCAATAGCTAGTATGCAACAGTCATGTATGTATAACATCATATATATATTGAACCCTAATCACAAAAGTACAAACCGAATTTTCGTTACTTGTCTACAACTATCGTTTTTCCTTTCTCTCAAAATGGCCTAACTTTGTCTTTAGCTATGCTCGATGAATCAATCATAAAAACAATATCAGTTCACATTCAATTCACATTCCAACACATAATCAACATATTTTACATTTTATTCGTTTTAGTCTCTATACTTGGGATACTCATATTTTTCCATATCTAACATCGGATTAAAATTTGATTTCACATTTTTCATTAGGGACCTTATACTTTCTATCTATAGCATAATTGCATGAAAATTTTCAATTCATTCAACTTAGTCCTTAATGTCACAAAGTAATCTAACAAGTTTAACTTAGTTTCTAATTAAGTCCTTATCACAATCTAAGCTTAATAACTACCTATTTCTTTAATCAAACACAAAATCATCAAGTTCATTTTAATAGAAACTTGTTAAACATCAACTAATTGGACAAATTAACACATGAGCTAGCTAGATAAAGCTCCCATATTCACTTTCTATAAAAAAACTTAAGGAAAAAGACTTGGTTAACTTAAGAAATCAATGGCTGAATATTCCAGATGTTTGAAGCTTTCTTTCTTTTTCATTAGCATGGTTAGTGGAAGAAGATGACAATTTCATATTTCTTTCCACTAGTTTGTGATTTATACTTAGCTTAAAATTTAATTAACCTTAGCTAATCATGTTTACTTAATTAATTTAACATAATTTATTCATTAATTAAAATTATAACCATTTAATGACTATCATCATCATTTCCCACTAACTTACAAAAGTAAAATAGTTTAATAACTATTTTGGTCATTTGGATAATTGCAAACTAGGTCCTTAGGGATTTTGTAAATTAAAACTCAATAGCTATTGGAATTTTACAATTTAGTCCTTGAGCTTTAATTAAAAATTTTCTCGGTTAAATTACTTAACGGATCTTTAATATATTTTCATATTAACTTCGTATATCATCCTATTTTATCTTTATAGACCCGATTTATGTAAATGAGGTTCTAGAATCTTATTTTTTGACACTGTTAAAAATCGAGTCGTTACAGTTTGGGCGACAAACTTAGTTAATTCTTAACCCATTTTAAAACTTCATCTGTAGCACCCATAACCCTTTTTCGTTACCAGATTGGGTTATGGAGTATTACCGGATGATTCAGAATAATTAGTAACAGATAGCAGTTACCAAATTAATTAATGAAATTCAAAAATAATTCAGATCGGAGTAGAACCTACACTTATGGGCCTTAAATCGAGCGTATGAGGCCTTTCAAATAGTTTAGGAACAATCAAGGATCATTTCAAGATAAAATAGAAAATTTAGGGAAAACGAGAAAATTTTTAAAATAAGGGTCACACGACCGTGTGTCCAGGCCGTGTGGTTCCAAACATGGCCATGTGGCTACTCTACATGCCTGTATGCTTACCCATGTGTCCACCCGTGTAACTCACTAACTTGGGTTACACGACCGTGTCGTAGGTCGTGCACCAGCTCGTGTGTGCCCTACACCTAACACATTCGGGATACACATCCGTGCGGGTTGCGCGTGTTCTAAACATAGCCGCATGTGCCCAAAAATGACCCACAATATGTTCATTTTTCCTTAAAATGCTTAGGTACCTAAACCAACTTATATCATATGATCATAAGACCTCAAAACACATTCAATAACAACCAAAATATGCCAAATCAACAATCAAAGACCAAACCAATGTGTCATCAATGATACCACATCTTAATCACCCAACATTTCACTACTTTAATTACATTACTCAAGCCACAACACACTCAAATATAACTTATCTTCAATTTCTTTATACCATACCTAATTCAAGCCACACTTATGATTTCATGCTTGTTCACTTATGCTTAAACGTAGAATTAAACATACATTCCTCATTTAACAACTCATACCACAACATCAAAATGCACAACCAAACATATTAACAATACAGAACATGACTGAATGTTCCAATTACATTCCATATAAGCCAAGTCGAATTCAAAATCTACCAAAAGATTATCGGACAGTGTGATTCTTCAAGTTAATCCTATCTCCCTATTTCCACAAAACGTAATCTACATAGAAAGAGACAAGAACACGAGTAAGCTTTCACAAAGCTTAGTAAGTTTGTCGATTAAACAATAAAGCTTACCATATTAAAAGAATAATTAAAATAAAAAGATTTATAAACAGAGTTCCTGTCAACAAGGTTATTAACAAAATTCTAGTCAATCACAGCTCACAGTAGGTGAGTAATGTTCAGAAAATAGTACAAATCAATTTTCCACATTTCAATAACATTCAGTGATCAATAAACAATGCCCGATGAACGATACATAGATACAAGTACAAGATTAACCATCCAGAACACACCAGAAGCTCATATGAGCTAATCCAAATGATAACACACCTCAACATTAAGTGACTAGCCCGTAGGCTAACATTCACCCTTGTAAAACACCAAGAAACATTGTAATATAACACGACAGTCCACAAAAAATGTAGGACCTTAATATATTCTGTGATCTTCATATTTCATATCAATCTCGTACCTCGCACAAAATAACCTATTGACATGCCAATCATACTCTATCCTATGTTCATCGGCTTAGAGTATCTCAATTAGTAATCGATACCATATCAATTCATTATTTCCATTCTCAATTACTTGCATCAATATTATCCAACATTATACAATTAAGTCCACATAATACATTTAAAATGTATTAAAATTAAACCGAACGAACTTACCAGACTAAATTGTAATGATGGAAAATGTGCAGGGACTACTCAACAACTTCTCTATGCCTCGATTTTCAACCCATTCTTGATCCAATAGAGAACCCTAGCTAGCCGAAGCTTGCTCTCCCCTTAAAAATGGTGTTTCGGCCTTTTGGAAGTCGAATCAAGAAGATGACATTTCAATTCGACTTTTATTTTAATTATAATTTAATTATTTACAAACTTACCATTATAGCCTTTTAATTATAACATATATAATTTCTAAAACATATCCATAAATGTCCATAATATTATTATATGGTATAATTACTAACTAAGGAAGGTTTAATTGTACAAGTAGTCCTTCAATTATTTCAAAATTTGAATTGAACAAGCTTAATTTCAATTTAACCTTAAACTAATTAGGACTTAATAAGCAAATAGCCCAAAAGTTAGTGGATTAATCATATCCACCACCGCTTGGACTTTTTGACCATGGTTTAATCACCATTTTGGTCCCTTTAGTATTTAAATATATAGCAATTAACTTTTCCTCTTTTACAATTTAATCCTTTTAACTTAATTAAGCAATTAGTAGTAAAAATTACAGGACCAAACTTCAATTCACCTATAATGCAGCTCTGTAAATACTTGATAAAAATATTTACGGCCTTAAATTATGGAAATGAGGTCCTAATACCTAATTTTCAAAAATCACTTGACTTTTGGATTGAACCGCTTTACTTATATATTCGTTCAATTTATAAAATTATGAAACCATAATTCGATACAATATTCTAATTAACTCATAAATATTAAAGAATAATATTGACTTACTCATGGATTTTTGGTCCCAAAATCATTGTTTCTGATACCATTAGAAAACAGGCTATTACAACTCCCCCTTAGGAAATTTCATCCTCGAAATTTTTACTTGAGAAGACAATTGAGTATTGTGACTTCTTTAATTCCGCAGTTCCCCAGGTAGCTTATTTAATATGGAATATGAAAGATAATGATCTACTCACAATCTCGAATAATGTAAAATTTACCCTCAGTTTCACTAATCAAATCTATCCCAAAGCCTCATAGAGTTTCCCCAAAATCTCGAGGTGAATCCCAGATATTCTTTGGACATAATAGACAATGATACTCTGTTTAATCTGACAATCTCTAATACATATAAATGGAAAACGAGTTGTTACAACTCTCCTCCTTAGAAAATTTCGTCCTCAAAATTTTTACTTGAGAAGACAATCTAGTCTTGTGACTTCTTCAATTCCTCAGTTCCCCATGTAACTTATGTAATACGGAATAGAAAAGATAATGATCTATTGACAATCTCGAATAATGAAAAATTTACCCTCAGTTTCACTAATCAAATCTATCCCAAAGCCTCTTAGAGTTTCCTCAAAATCTCTAGGTGAATCCCAGATCTTGTTCGAAAATAATAGACAATGATACTCTATTTAATTTGACAATCTCTAATACATATAACTCAGCTACTTTCTTGAGTGAATAATCAGTTCTGACCAAAAATAATGAGCTGAATTGTCAATCTATCAACAATAAGCCAGATCGAATATTTCTTCCCCTATGATACTGGCAATCCAAATACAAAATCCATCATAAATCGTTCCCATTTCTACTAAAGAATCATGATAGGCTGCAGTAATTCCGATGATACTTGGTGTTCTGTTTATCAGGATGAATAAAATATGTATTACAGTGAGCCTTAGAGAAAATGTCTCGTTTGAACTCTAGATTATTCAGAACACACAATCTGTTACGGATATATATCAGACCACCAGTATCCATTGTAAATCCTGTAGATAGCTCACTACGGATTTGCTCTAGTTAGCTAACAACTTTAGTTTGTCATCCTGCAATTCTTGGATTTGTTAAAGAGATAACGATCTAATTTTTAATTCAGCTAATACTGAGTCATTACTATAATCATCATTTTCCTTACCAGATTTAGGATAGATTAGTATAGGAACTTCCGGAGAGATTATCTAGAGTTTTCCATATAATAATAGGAAATATTTTACTTTGATGTATATGAAGCCCATCTATTGAATTTACATAATCAAGAAAACCAACTTCACTGAGTCCAACTCACATTTACTAACTTTCACATAAACTGTCTCTCGTACAAAGTCTATTACACAATTCTCATGTGTTGATCATACACGGATTCTGGTCTAGAATAGATCAGTATATTATCAATAAACACAACCACAAAAATATCCAAATGAGGCTGAAAAACCTGATTCATCAAATTTATACATTAACAGAGACATTATTTAGTCCAAACAGTATTACCAGAATTCCAATTGGCCACATCAAGTTCAAACAATAGTTTTAAGTATATGACAATCTTTAACTAGCAACTGATAATAACCAGGTATGCATTTATCTTCAAGAACACTGTTATTCCTTTTAACTGATCAAACATGTTATCTATACGAGATAAAAATATTTATTCTTTTTCCCTAAATTTATTTAATTATCTATAATCAAAACACAATCTCATTGATCTGTCTTTCCATTTCAAAAATATCAGAGATGTACTTTAGAAAGAAAAACTCAACTGAATAAAACCTATGTTTAATAACTCTTGCAACTATGCTTCAAGTTCTTTCAACTTAATTTATTCCAATCAAGACAGTACGATAATTATTGAAGCAGATCTAGGCATCAAGTCAACCATAAATTAAATTTTCATACTTAGGCGAAAATCTTAGTAATTCTTCAGAAACACATCAAGAAACTCATTAACTATCAGTACATAATCAATATTCAATCCCAATTCTTGAGTATCAAGTAAATATATATATACTAGAAATGTTTTACAATCTTTTCACATTGTTTTCTACACAGAGATAACTAAAAGAACTCTGGTTGCACTATCTGATTTACCTGACTCAACTATATTCATTTCACCAGTCTAACATTTCAAATCAATTCATTTCAGTCTACAGTTTACTATAGCACCATATAACTTTAACCACTCTATTCCCAGAACAATATCAAATTCAGGAAATGATAGTAACATCAGATTAATAGGAAAATCATAGTCATAGATTTCCAGCAGACAATGAAACACAATTGACTTAGGAGGTATATCCTTATCAATTACTAATGCAGTGCAAATATATGAGTAAGTTGATCCAGTGTCAATCAATACATATACAATAAATAATATCAAAGGGGTAGAATGTACCAGAAATAATATCAGGTGTGGTAGCTTTAAATCCAACAACTATGTCTTCGATCCCACTCTGAAACTCCAGTGTTATTGTTCTAAACTGGGCGTTTGCCTTTTTTTAGGAGTAGACAACTGTTTAACATTATTCACGGGCATAATTTCTCGATCATATTTATTGACATGTACAATTTCCTAACCAGATGTCATTTAATGACATATCTCTTTCTGAAATCAAATTTGAAGAAATGCCAGTTAATTCTGCCTCTCAGTACAACCGCTGTTAATGATGACCAAAATATAAGCCTTACCCATTTTACCAAGAGATGATGTAATGCCCCAAATTTTAAACATTTTTTGGCATATTTTGTCAAAAACTAAGTCTCTGTATCTGTGGTTAAATGCTCTGTTTATGTGTTTGAGATCGGGGGTTCGAGTATTCCTTTTTAAAGTTTCTCTGTTTATTATGACTTAACCCTTATCTTTGAATTCTCTACTTAAATTTATTTCTACGTTAATCTATGATCAGCTGTTTAACGCAACAACAATAATGTGCAAGCATACACTGCGGATGCAAGTATACTAGACAGATATGACTCTGTCAAATATAAATCCCACGAGGATGGTTGTCTTTTGTTTATCAATGCTAGTGCAATAAATAGATAGAAACGAGATATATTGTGGGTGTAGCTGTTGAAGCAATAAGAATATTCAACAGAATAATAAGTCCTTACAAGGTATAAAAGGATAGGTGATTGTCGATGCATGAAATTGCAATGAATATCTTACCAAGCTTAAATTCTATATTTAATCTAAGACTTAAACATGCACATTAGCCACACCTTTCGATGATGGCAATGGAACACTATTAACAACAAGTGGATTAAATTCCTCTAATCCTCAAGCAACTTCTATTGTCATGCTTGTTAGCTTGAACTGTCGCTGCATTTTCCAATGTCAGTGACTGCAATAACACTTCTATGCTAAAAACATTCAAACCCAAAGATTAAACAGTAGAAGCAAGATTGAATAAAATAAAATTTAACCTAGAAATCATGTGTACTTCTATACAAACATGAAATAGAATGTAACCACCATCATTCAGAAAAGAAGTATAAAAGAAACAAGTGAAGAGTACTTTTTTTAGAAAATCTCGACTTGACCTCTCAACTCCCTCTTGTGTCGCACTCAGGGCTCCTTGTCAAGAGCTAATTTGCATCCCTTTCACGTCGATTCACCTGAAGGAGGTTTAAGTCGCTATCACCAAAAAGCATCAAAAGATAGGTTAAAGAAGATAATCCTTCATCTCTCTCTTTTTCACGTCAATATTAATAGTTATCCAAATGGCATAGGTGTCCTTCCATCAGAATCATGCTGCCTCTGAACGTACAAGTTGGTTGTACCGGACTGGAAAACTCATACCTTTTTGTTATTATCCGGACAACTGTCAGGTACGGCAACAATTCTTGGCACAATCTGGAAATACTCATGCAACGACATCAGTACCAAAACATGACAAAATTAAGGATAAAGAGGCTAAGATCCACTGAGTTATAAAATGCAATTTACTGAACTGAAAATGCTAAAATATGTGCTAAAGATAACTAAATAGGGACAAATTAACCAATAAGTAGGGAAAAAACATATGTTCTTTCTAGTACTATCAATCTGTTTCAAAAATGAGCTTGTTGGTTCAATTGTTAAGCTTTTGCATACTTTTTGGTCCTGTGTTCGAGTCTTTAAGAAAGCAATAAGGAAATATTTTTTCTATTAATCGTTAGGATAGTTAGTTTTTATTTTAAATGTTAATGAATTCTGTGACATTTTTTCTTTGTTCCTTTTTCCTCACTTCTTTTCCTTTTTTGTTTTTATCTTCTTCTTCTTCTTCTTCTTTCCTTGTGTGTTGCCATATTTTGCTGCTTTTATGACGGGAAAACTTCATCCTTCATTGTCTTCGATTGTTAGGAAAATTGCGTAAGTTGTTATGAATGTCTGTTGGCAATTATTTGTCCATTTCGTCGAAGTAAGTTTGATTGGTTGCTTGAATTCCTTGTTTAAGTTCCAATTGGTTTTGTTTTAGGTGAGGATCATGACAGCATTATCCCTCGATCAAGTTCAATTCTCAAATTCTTGTTCGTACGGGGGTGAGTGGATAGTTGGTTGATTTTAGGTTTCAGGGTCATCTCTGCTGCTTCTACGCCAAAATCGTACCAGGTGTGTAATGAAAACCTGCTATTCTCTAAATTTTGACTGTCGAAAAACATGGTTCCAAACGCCACATGGCTGTGTGGGCCATAAGGCCGTGTGTCAGGCCACATAGCAGTCCATGTAATTCACTGCTTTCGAATTAGAAATACACGGGCCAGGGACACAAGCGTGTGTCTAGGCCGTTTGAGGGGTTGTGGGTCACAAGGGCGTGTCTTTGGCTGTGTGTCATACTGTGTAACTCACTATTTTGAGCCACATGATCGTGTAGACCACTCGGGCCAAACACCCAGGCCGTGTAGATGCACATAGACGTGTGGGCCAAAATACTCAAAATTTTCCTAGGGTTGTAAGCACCATGAGAATCAAATGTAGGCCTTCTATAGGGTTCGTATTATCTAAATTAGACTGTAAAACTAGATATTTTATATTCTGAGGCTGAATAATCAATTATTTCTATGTATAATTGATACGATTACTGTGGAATGATAGTGATCTGTATTAACTGATTGTGGATTGTAATTTATAACTATATATACATCCCTGATATCTATTATGTGTAATCTGCATCTGCATTGGGTTGGAGAGGTATAAAGAAAGATGTGCCGGCAATTTAATGATCTACCGAATGGAGTGGCTAAGCCATAACTCTGTATCTGATTTTGGCAATTTACCACATTCTGATCTAGTAGCTATTCCGTAATTACTCTGAAATGGGTCATATCGATATGAATTGGTGTGTAGGGTTAGATGGGTATTCAATACCCTATAAGGTGTGTTGGGATGGTCGGAGATGGTGTATAGTTGATGGGGGTAGGAAACTGCATCTAATTTTGATCTATTCTGCAACCGTATCTGAATTGTTCTGCATCTGTATCTGATCTGTTCTTTAACTTACCTGAACTGCTACAATATTACTGAGTATCATTTTTTTTTTTGATTCTGTATCTAAATTTGGGAAATTATTGTTATGTATGTATTGTTGTTTTTCCTATATATCGATTACACATGTTGAGTTATAAGATCATTTTATTTGTTGACTGCATTGCAAGTCACCCATAGAGTTAGAAGCCTCGACGTGTCGGGAGCACGATCATCTCCCTTTATTAGATATTTTATTTCTTTTTAATTTGAATTAACATATGTTTTATTTCGGATTTCAGTTTGCAAGCTCGGATTTCCACGTTGGTTTGTCTAGTTTGGTGTTTTCTAAATGATGAAGTTTAAATTACTTTAATGTTGGTTTTTCTTAAACATTTTGATGTAGCCTCCAAACTTGGGCTTAACGTCTAGGCCGGGTATGGGGTGTTACACATGACATATCTGAGATAATCATCAAGGAAACAAGCCATATCATAAAAAATTCCATGGATATTCTCAAACCAATACTCAACCCAAGCAAAATTTCATCTATTTTACCTTTGACTTCTTCAGCACCATACTTTCCAGTTATTAATCGAGATCCGTTGAACTATTGTAGTTGGTTAAAGACCTAGGGATACCATAAGAAGCATATCAGGGGAGTAGAAGTTGTAGAGCTACTAAATTGGCTCACGTCATTTCTGTGAACCACTGACTCATTAAGTTGAAAAGACATTTCAACTTTACTATCAGGCATTTACAAAATCAATAAACTATAACTTACCTCCTGTTTAGAAGTCAGAACATTACCCTTTACCTCATCAAGGACAGTATGATCAGATTCTAATAACATTCATTAAATTGTAAGAAAAATAGGGGTTAAATCAAATCAATCAATATCACATTATCACTTGTTTATATGGAATGTAATTTTTAGACTCAAGCACGCTATGTTCAGTACGTAAATTGATTAAACTGTAGCTCTGATACTACTAAATGTAACACCCATAAGCTATTTTCATTATCAAATTAAGGTTACGAAGTATTACCAGATGATTCAGAACAATCAATAATAGATCGCATCAAGTTACCGAATTAATTAATGAAATTAATAAATAATTCAAATTAGAGTAGAATCTAAACTTATGGGACTTAAATCAAGCCTATGAGGCCTTTAAAATAGTATAGGAACAATCAGGGAGCAATTCGAGACAAAATAGAAGATTTGGGGTAAAAGTGAAACTTTTTTAAACAAAGGTCATACGGGCTGTGTGTCCAGGTCGTGTGACAAAGTCCAGAACATGTGGCTACTCCACACGCTTGTGTCCTCACCCGTATGTCCACCCGTGTAACTCACTGACTTGGGTCACACGGCCGTGTCACAAGCTGTATGCCAGCCCGTGTGAGCCATACACAAAACACGTTCGGGGTACATGTTCGTGTGGGTTGCCCGTGTGTGACACACGGTCGCGTGACAGTCTGTATCCTAGACTATGTATGCCAAAAAATGACCCAAAATTTTCTCTTTATTCCTCCAACTGCTTTGGTACCTGAACCAACTTATAACATATGATCGTAAGACCTCAAAACACATTCAAGAACAGCCAAAATATGCCAAATCAACAATCAAAGAGCTAACCAATTTATCATCAATGACACCACATCTCAATCACCCAACATTTCACTACTTTAGTTACATTACACAAGCCACAACACACTCAATATAAGTTACCTTCAATTCCTTTATACCATACCTAATTCAAGCCACACTTACGATTTCATACTTATTCACTTATACTTAAACATGGAATTATACATACATACCACATTTAACTACTCATACCACAACATCAAAATGCACAACCACAACACACTACATGTAGGGGTGTTGAATTGGTTAACCGACCCGAACTACCATTAACCAAATTAACCGACCCTTTTAAACCTTGAATTGTTAACCGAACCAAAAGTTTTTTAAAAAATTAACCGAACCGAACTTTTTTGGTTAATTCGGTCGGTTAACCGAATTAACCGAAATTTATATATTTTTTATTTTTGGTTAAAACAAGTATAAAAAAATCAAAAATTAATCGACTTAATCAACCAATTAATTTATATTTCCAAAAAATTAACTGAATCGACCGAATACTTATATATTATAATATCATTTATTAAATTCGGTTAATTCAGTTAATCGACCGATTTCAAACCAAATTAATCGTTAACTGAACTTTCAAAAAATTATTAATTGCCCTCAGATCTAATTAAGTCGGTTAATCGACTAATTAACTGAATTAATTTGGTTTTACCCGAAATTTGCACACCCCTAATTACATGTACTTATGAAAATTTATAGAACATAACCGAGTGTTCCTATTACATGCTATATAAGCCAAGTCAAATTCAAAATCTACCCAAAGATCCTTGGACAGTGTGATTCTTCAAGTTGATCTGATCTCCCGATTTTCACAAAATGTAATCTACACAGAAAGAGACAAGGACACAAGAAAACTTTCGTAAGGCTTAGTAAGTTTGTCGATTAAACAATAAAGCTTACCATATTAAAATAATAATTCAAATACAAAGATTTATAAACAGAGTTCCTGTCAACAAGGTTATTAACTTCCTATCAATCACAGCTCACAACAGGTGAGTAATGCTCAAACAATAGTACAAACAAATTTTCCACATTTCAATAGCATTAAGTGATCAATAAACAATTCCCAATGAACGATACATGGATATGTGTAACACCCTAGTCGTATTCAGCATCGGAATAGGGTTACGAAGCATTACCAGACTTACAATACATATAATTTATCATGCATTCAATTATTTCATACAATCATCATTCAAGTAAAATCAATATGTCCCATATAATAGCCTATGAGGCCTTAAACACACTTTGGGAGTGATTCAGGACTCAACTGGTAACTCAAGAAACCTCTACAAAACTTTAAATTTTTTTCTCAAAACAAGGGACACACGCTCGTGTGGCCAAGCTGTGTGTCTTACACAGCCACTAGACACGCCCGTATAGTTGGTCATGTGAAAACAAGGGGTACATATTGACTTGGATCACACGGCCAACCATATGCCCGTGTGTCTAGCCCGCGTGCCCTTCGAAGTGGCCACACACGCCCGTGTACTAGGCCGTGTGCTAGGTCGTACCAAACCTGAATGGTATACTGACTTATGCCACACGGGCAATTCATACGCCCGTGTGTGAGGTAGTGTGGAGCATATTGACTTGATTTTAATTTCAACACCAGGGGACACACAGCTATGTAACATGACCGCGTGTCACACACGGCCGAGAGACACGCCCGCGTGTCTGCCATTATGGACAAAAATAGACTATTTACAAAGCCATTTTGCTACCCTATTTTTTTTACATACCTGTACAAGCATAATTTTGTAACATTTTATAACTCAATAGACAGCCAATCTATAACATTTCATACACATATTATACAAATTCATTATAAACAAATTTCACATATTTGATACACATAACCAACTGAACATGAAATTCAAATACCTAAATTAATATCATGCATTTTCCATTCATATGTCTTCTACATATCAAGACAACATTTGCATATTTCCATTCCATCTACTACTTGCCAAAACATACTATATTTGAATACTTGTACACAACCAAAACATTATACCAAATTAAGCCAAATCACATGGCTTTATCTTATACCACAACATGTACCAAAATCACTGTATCAATTAACCATAACTATCATCTTTATAACTAACCTATACATGCCATATTTACATATACCCTTAAGTTCAAAGGTTCCAATTGGTAACTGGATAGTGTGATGCGTATCTTCGACTTTATCTGAATCGAGCGAGCTATCGAACCTCTATAAAACATGAAAAAGAAACAGAGTAAGCTTTATAGCTTAGTAAGCCCTTATAATTCATAATTAAACTTACCATTTATACATAATAAAGACAAATAAATAAGCTATACTCAAGTCAATTACCAAATTCCTGAACAAAGCATTCATCAACAAGTTAGTCTCATAAGTACATGTAATCATCCATTATCTCAATTTAATACTCAATATATTGTATCATATCAAATTATATCATGTACATCACTTGTATCATTTCACTCTCAATCATATAAACAGTAATCTATTCAATAACACTAACTCACTCATTTAAACAGTACTTCATCCGTATAACAATAATTCATTCAATAATAATAACTCATCCGTTTAAATAGTACTTCATCCATATAACAGTAATTCATCCGTATAACACAGCTTTTGCACATAACTAATAACATAATTTGTACCTGTTGAACCATTTAGAATTTTAAAGGATACTCGGGTGATATACATTAGAAATCCGTCAATTCATTATCATTTTCGCTCTTTCGAGTTATGAACAGTAAGCTCCTCCTGAGCTGATGGACAATAAGCTCTATTAAGTTGAAACAGTAAGCTCTGACGAGCTGAAAACAGTAAGCCCTTACGAGCTGAGAACGATAAGCTCTTATGATCTGAGAATGATAAGCTTTTACGAGCTGTGGTGAGTCCGCAACAAATGTAGGAGCTCGACCAAAATGGTAACCCTAGTGACATGTCACTCGTATCCTATGAATTCATACGGTTCAAACGGGGCTCGATAACTATCAGTCTATATCAATAAGGCATTCATATTCCAAGTATATCAATTAATCAATTATATACATATATTTCAAATAATTACAAGTATTTAAAAGTTTGATTCTAATTATACGAACTTACCTCGTTCGCTGTAATGACGAATTAGGTCGACTAATCCAATACTTTGTTTTCCCCCGTTCTAGATCCAAATCTCGTTTATCATAATCTATATAATATCAAAATTTACTTATTTAATCATCATTTCATTTAATTTAGCACAATTTACACATTTGGGCAAAATTACATTTTTACCCCTATTATTTCACATTTTTACAATTTAGTCCTTATCACGTAAAATCACAATTCATTCAATTTAATACAAATTCATGCTGACCGAATATTACCCATTCTCATATCAGCCCATATTTTTCATTTATTTTAAAATTCAACCACTAAATTTGCACATTTCACAATTTAATCCAAAATTGACATTTTTACCAAAATTCACTTTACAAAACTTGTACATCTAATAACAATGATTTATTTTCCATCATCAACTAACAAAATACTCATGAATTCAACAATGGAAACATTCAAATACTATAACAGTTTTAAAATCGGAGAGATGGGCTAGCTAGATTAAGTTGCAACGATCTCAAAAATGTAGAAATTATTAAAAACGGGACAAACTATACTCACATGCAAGGGAAAATGAGGAGGCCGAATGCTCAAGCTTCCATGGCTTTTCTTCTTTTGATTTTCGGTGATGATATCCCAATTAGAAAGATGGTATCCTTATTTTCATTATTTTAGTTAAGGTTATTTATTAATTTACTTATTTAACCTTAAGTATATTTCATTAAAACATGTATAATAGTGCCCATAAATGTACACTCACATTTCAAATGGTTTAATTACCATTTGAGGACCCCCATTTTAAAAACCATAGCTAATAAACACTTTTAGCTTCTAGAACTGTACTTTTACACTTTACGCGATTTAGTCCTTTTTACCGAATTAAGCATTTAAACGGTAAAATTGCTTTACGAAACATTCACATAATTAATCTATCATGCTGTATGTAACACCCCAAACCCGGCCCAAACGTTATGGCCGAATCTGACGTGCCACATTGGAGTTGAAAACCCACGTTCCGTTTTTAGTGTTTTAAAACCATATATTTTGTTGAGTTAACAAAGTGTATGGAAGTCGGGCACCGTAGGTATCCGAGATAGAGGAGGTGAGCCATGAAGGCTGCTTAAGTACCAATCTCTTTAATTGGATCCAATCCTAGACATGCCCACAACCATAGCCACACTTTGTCATATCGAGTTTAAATTTGTTTAAGTGGACGTCTTTGATAAATCGATTAATCGTGGTGTTGAGATATTTTGAAAACAAGTATCATTTTGAAAACACGTCCTAAGTCTAGCCTATTTGAATAATTATCAACCAGGTTTAAAGTTATTAAAATTAAAGTAATCCCGAAAAGAAATAAAAGGAAAGTTAAAATGGCCTTATTACAACCCAAAAATAAATAATATTTAAAGGAAATTTAAAGAAAACCAACGCTTATTTAAAAGTCCAAAGACAATCACCGTGGCCACTCAATCCTTCCTACTAAGTCCCCACATCAAGGCTCACCGCAAGGTTAAGGAAAGGGGTGAGTTTGGAAACTCATGTGCAACAAGCCCTTTCGAGCCCAAAACAATAATGACTGTTGGGTCTAAGCCCAAATCCAATCTCAAACATGTCTTGGGCCATAGCCCTTTTCATATTCATATTTCATAACACTGGGCAAGCCTTTTCAAATTTCATATTCTTGGGCAAGCCTTTACGGTAAATGGTATGGCCCATAGGCCCATTTCAATATCACATATAATGTCAATGAAAGAATGCAAACCCATCCGGGAGACTACTCAACCCACCATCCGCTACTCTCCACCCGTACCAACCAACACACCATGTGGGATTAACTCGACCCACCCCGCCATAACTCTCCCTTGGCGGCTTAGTTTGCTTTATCATATAACCGGAGGCCTAGCCTCTTTTAATAATCGGGCAAAAGCCCTTTTTATAATCGGGCATAAGCCTTTAATAATCGGGGCGTAAGCCCTTTTGATAATCGGGCATAAGCCCTTTTGATAATCGGGGCATAAGCCCTTTTGATAACTAGGGCATAAGCCCTTTAATAATCTGGGGCATAAGCCCTTTTCACTTCCTCCATTCATATAAAAAACCCAACCCAATGCATTTATGAACATCTCGTGTGCATATCATACATATCATGTGCATATCATACATGTCATGTGCATATCATACATATCATGTCCATATCATACATATCATGTTTATCAAAATCCCATGCATTAAGTTCATATATAAACCCTAGGGGTATAATGGTTATTTTTACCTAGGGGCAAAACGATCATTTTCATATTATAAGGGTAATCTTGTAATTTTACCAAAAATTAGGGTTTCCATGTTCATTAACGGTTACAAACAATTCGTGGGTGCATACAGTGATTCTGGCCCACTTTTAGCGAAAACGAGTTGTTGGGCCAAAAAACCCCTGATGGGGCCCTACTCAGCTGATTTTGTCATCTAGGCCCATTTAGCCTATATCTATAACAGTATTAATAGTCTTAACATGCAATTTAACATATTTTCGTTTTTTACCAATTTTACCCAAATGGGCCCGAAAGCCCAATGGGCCCCACTTCGGCCCCTTGAGGCCCAACTTACCAAGAACGCCAAAAATCACATTCTTACCGTTTCCATCGTTCTCGATCATCGTCTCATCGATTCTAACTAACTAGTGAGTGTTCGCTTACTCACAAGTCCTCGAAATGCCAGAATTTCGGCATTTCGGCATTTTATCGCTTTAAGCTATGAAAAAGGGTTCGTTACACACCTGATTTGCGATATTCCTTGACGAGATCTCCTATGCGATTTCTCCTATAATCAACCACTTATAGATTAGACCATGTTAATATTAAACCAAATCGAAAACTACCTATTATCATCACTTACACATTCGACCACCATCCACAATGGCCCTTGGGTTCATACCTTTGCTGAAGTTGATGACTAGATTTAGTCACTCCGATGATCCAAGCTTTTCACACACTCCTCAATTGGTAGCCTTTAATCCTCATTAATACCAACAAACCAAATAACACCAAAAACCCTTTTAGCCTTAGTCGACAGAGGGGTTTTCAGCTTTTCTTAAACCACAAGATACAAATGGAAAGAAGGTTCGAATACTTACCAAGAGATCTACTCATTGAAGAACGTTCCAAATCCCTTCCTACCCCATATCCGTTGTGAATCCAACTTAAACGTGCGTAGAAAATAGATTTAAATATTAATTCCCGAATCACTAAAATATGAAGCTTTCGGCTTTTCAGCAAATATTAATCTAAGCTATTTAGAGGGTTAGTACACACCTGTTATGGGTTGATGTAACACCCCTAACTCGTGACCGTCGCTGGTGTCGGACACGAGGGGTTAACGGCCAAATCCTCTCAAGGTACCAACCAATTTGACATTTGCGTCACTGTCGGATTAAAAATCATATCTCGAGTTTCAAAACTCGGAAACTGGTTTTGTAAATTTTCCCTGAATTTAGACTCATATACCCATCCATGGATTTATTTCTAGAATTTTTGGTTGGGCCAATTGGTACAGTTTATTAGTTAAAGTCACCCATGTTACAGGGATCGACTGCTCTGACCTTCGCGCATTACAACTTGAATATCTCTCTGTACAGGGCTTTAATACTGGTGCCGTTTGTTTCTAATGAAACTAGACTCAAAATGGAATCTGTACATATAAGGCATGACTCCTAATTATTTCTGGATAATTTATGGTAAATTTTCAAAGTCGCGACAGGGGACCCAGAAACCGTTCTGGCCCTATCTCACGAGAACTTTAATATTTCTCAGTATACTGCTCATATGGTCGTTTCGTTTCATCCATATAAAAATAGATTCATCAAGGTTCAATTTCATAATTTACTCACTATTTAATTCTACTTCTACTATTTTTAGTGATTTTCAATCTCATCTCACTGCTGCTGTCCGCAACAGTTACTGCAGAGACTATGCCAATTTCATGAATCTTTCCTTGGCCTTAATCATCCATCATACATGACACAAATTATGGCCACCTTATCAAGATCAGAGTTTCTAAGACTCGTGGCTATAGGTTCTAGCATCCCACTCGACGACCCCATAGGCCATTTTCACATGGCTTAAAGTTTACAACCCACAATTCGACAAAATATAATAGCCTATACATGCCAAATGTTCTTCAACAACGAAAACAATACCACAAGATTTCAGCCGGTGTGATGACTTCAACGACGGTCCCGATCACGCAAACAATAAGAGTCCGAGAGACCTAAAATGGGTGACAAGAAAACACCGAGTGAGTTTACAACTCAGAAGTCATAAGCATTCATCAATCCACCGATAAAGTTACTACAACATGTACAACAAACGAGGCTAGGTACTCATCCATATCGAATCTATACCATAATACCTCGGACCTTTCGGTCCAATCTCGCACCAAGTCATACATCCACATTTCATATTCTACACAACAAGATAATCAAGCATTTTACACATTAACTCATTTTCCAGCACAACCATACAATTTCAATCATCACATAGATTTAAGGCTTACCAAATTCAATCCCCAAGCATGAACGAATTCTCTATTCGTCATGAGCTCGAGGTACTTACCCGATCCGCTGTCCATACTCAATTCAATGGAGACACACCTCCATATATATAGCGACGCACACAGTGCTTACTACTCGATTTCGCACACTTAGTGCCACGCAAATTTAAGCCCGCACACATAGTGCCATACCCTTCGAGCTCGCACACCAAAGGTCAGTATTTTTCCGAGATGCACACTTAGTGCCATATATTTCCAGCACGCACACTTAGTGCCATATATTTCCAGCACGCACACTTAGTGCCATATATTTCCAGCACGCACACTTAGTGCCAATCTCGTCACCATACACACGTATTGCTCAAGACACATAGTGCCGAAAGCAAACTTTCTACACATTCCACTATTTCTTTTACATTCAACAATTATCCTCATTCCATACACATACAATTTCATTTATACATATATAGCATTCCATTAAACACAATTGCATAGATTTTCCAATCATTTAAGCAATATCAAACATATGTGCTTAATGACTTACCTTGTTTGGGGTAGAACGGTTCCAAATCGGCTACTCGCTTGCTTTCTCCTTTCCTTTTTCCAATCTAGTTCCCTTTGCTCTTGAGCTAAATCAAACAATTTACCTCTCCATCAAACACAAACATACGGCATTCACATGCATTATTATGGTTATTGCGAATACTTAACACAACTAAGCTGAAAATTTACTCAATCTCATCTTAATTTATTGCTACTTATTTATCAAAGTTTCCAATACAAGGTATTTAACACCTATGCCCATTTATACCCCATATGGCCGAATGCTTCATTCCTTACCCAATTAACCATCCAACAATTTTTTCAGCCTCATTACCACCCTTTTCATGTCTAATTGTTTAAATACTCTCAAGCTCATTCACAAGTACTATTATACTTCTCATTAAGAATTAATCATTTTGCAACATAAATTCTATAGCATGGCCGAATACTCATGCACACACACACATAACAACAAGAACTCAATGGCACAAAATTTCCTTTTGTTAAACATTCGAACTCACTCATCTCCATGCTTTCATCACAACAACATTAAAACACTCACCAAGGAAGACAACATGCATGGCCGAATGTTCTAGTCACCTCAAAATCACAATTTCTAACATGGGTCACCTTATTTATGGCTTAGAAACCACATGGTTGCTCTCTTTTCTCCCTTAGAATCGGCCAAGAAGAATCAAGAACAAGGACTTGTTTCTTTCACCCATTTCTAATTATTCCTTACATCATAAAGGCAACAACCATCTCCTTAAACATCCTCCATGGCGAACACTTGTATTACTACCACCTTCAAATTTTTTTTGACATGAGCAAGTAAAGGACTTAGTAACTAGCTTCATACATGCAAAGATTTCAAAGACTAACATGGATTCCATACCTTAGTTAAAGCTCAAGTGACCGAATGCTAAGTCTTCTTTTCTTCTTGAAGGATCGGCTAAGCTAGGAGGAAGATGAACCAAACTTCTCTTTTTTTTCTTTGCTCAATACACGGCAATGGGGAGGGGGCAACCACACATACCCCTTTTTTTTTTTTCTTCCTACTAACACCAATATAATAACCATTCTAACATCATCCATTAGCAAGACATGTTGGGAACATGTTTCTCTTTGCCCATAATTTGTCATGGTGGCCATCCACCTTAGGAAATGGGATAATTGACATGCAACTCCATTTATTTCACTTCATGCATTATTAGGCCACTTCAACATTTGCCTATCTCATTTCTAAGTTTTCTCACACAAGTCCTTTCTAGTGAAATTCACCTTTATAACACTAAATCAATCATCATAAAATGTCATACATGAGCACACACATATTATAGGCATCAAAATAAATTTTAATTATTTTTATGCCTCGGTTTTGTGGTTCCAAACCACATTCCGACTAAGGTCAATTTTGGGCTGTCACAACTCTCCCCACTTAAGAAATTTTCGTCCCGAAAATCTTACCGTAAATAGGTTTGGATATCGCTCTTTCATAGAGTTCTCGGTCTCCCAAGTAGCTTCTTCTATCCCGTGCTTGAGCCATAACACTTTTACTAGCGGAACTCGCTTGTTTCGCAACTCTTTCACTTTCGTGATAGAATACGAATCGGTTCTTCCTCATAACTCATATTAGCTTGAATTTCAATTTCGATGGACTAATCACGTGCGATGGATCGGATCTATAGCGTCAAGCATCAAACGTGAAAGACATCGTAAACCTTTTCGAGTTCGGGGCAAAATCAAACGATATGCCACTGGACCGACTCGCCGGATATCTCATATGGCCCAACGAACCTCGGGCTCAACTTGCCCTTACGGCCGAATCGAGTATCTTTTTCCAAGGCGATACCTTGAGAAACACTTTATCACCCACCGATACTCGATATCCTTACGCTTCAGATCCGCGTGACGACTTCGACGATCGGAGGCTATCTTCGACTTTCACGGATTACTTTCACTTTTGTTCAGCATCTCTAATCAAATCCACCGAAAATCTTGCTTTCACCAAGCTCAAGAAAACAATGGTGTACGGCATTTACGACCGTATAAAGCCTCGTAGGGTGCCATCTTAATACTTGATTGAAAGTCGTTGTTGTAAGCTAATTCAATCAACGGCAAATATCTTTCCCATGAACCACTAAACTCAAGGATGCAACA